>NC_064638.1:1282912998-1283216028 GCF_023864345.2 Schistocerca serialis cubense | reverse complement strand
TTACGTGCTATGAGCACTTGTTCAATAGAAGAGATGTGGCCCACAGTAGCGAAGGTGAAGGAGTGCTCATAGGTCTTAAGATGTTAGCTTTAGTGTTCTTGTTTACTGGACTTTGTTCTGCTTTTGGTCCTTACTACCACCTCTGAAAGTTGCCTACCCGTCAGTGTGGTACCGGTGCATTTATTACATAGTCAGAGCCAACAGAACGATTTTCGGTAAAGACTTTCGACTCGGTGGTTTCAGGAGCAGGGTCCCTTACCCCAGATTGACACATTTACCCTTCTTCATCATCCCTGAAAATTGGTAATTCATGGCGGAATAACTCTATATCTGAACCTCCCATTGATAATTAAGTTATATGGAACGCATTCGTATGATTAATTAGGAGAAGAAATTGTTCCAGATTGCAATTACATGCACTTCATTTGTTTTTTGTCATCGATTTGTGGTAAACATGGACTCTATAATGCACATTTTTATAGCTTGAGCACTCGTTCAGGACTTAAGCCACCTGCGACCAGCTTTGCGAAAGAAGCGGCGACACTTTCTGCGCAGCCACCCCATTATTTTGCACGACAATGCGCGGGCGCATACAGCGCAAGCTGTTGCTGCTCTGTTCGGTCGATGGGTCATGGAAGTACTGTACCATCCACCATACGCTCCGAACTTAAGTCCCTGTGACTTTGATTTGATTCCGAAGACGAAGGAACCACTTCGTGGCGTTCGCTTCAGAACTGTTCCAGAGATTCGACAGGCAGTAGACTGCTCCATTTGCACCATCAACAGAACAGGCTCTGCTAACGGTATACTACGCCTTCCACATCGCTGGCAACGGATTCTACACAACGCTGGTGACTACTTTGAAGGACAGTAACAGTTGCAAATATGTAACTTTTTGTATCTGTTGTGAATAAATAGTTGCCACTATTTAAGTTCCAACCCTCGTAAATACCGGGTCAAGCGCCAAAAAATGAAAATTTGAGCTATTGGTAAAACTCCACTGTAAACGCCTAGGTCAATAACATGTGGCCCCTAGAACAGCAGGAAACAGTGTTTACACCTGTCACAAGATGGCACTTGTGTCGGACACCAACTTCGGTGTTCAAAGAATGAGAAAGGAAGAAACTGCGCAGAGAAAGATAGGAACACGCTCGAAAAGATAATATTGTGGTTCCAGCTATTGAAGTTTGCAAGTATCAGGTAGGCCTTGACTGTCATTTTAACGTTTGTTATAAGGCTCGGAGTCAACAAAGTAGCGTTCAAGCATTTTAATGGATTTTATTAATTACTGAAGCGAATGTCATTTTGACAAAAATCATCTGTCAGATTGTGAGGTCATAGGTAATTACTTGCATGGATTCATATATATACCAGCGAAGACCTACGTATGTTGATTGAAATATGTTATTATACACACTGTATATACAGAAGCTATAGATTTATAAAAAGTGATTTCTCCTCCTTCATTAAGGCACCGTGAAATGTACTATTTACGGCAGCTGTCAAATTACAACTTTTGCATTCATGTTTATGATAATAAGACTGGTCACGTGTTTCTCTGACATGAGGCCTTATTTGACAGGGGTGGAAATGAAACTGATTCCTGTGTTCACGAAGCTTTCACATCGAAACTTACTTGTAAAAGAAACTGGTAATATGTAGTGTCAACTGTTGTGGGCAGGACAAAAATAAGTTGATGATGTTTCTGTGGGTTTACCTAACAGCAGAGGGTTACTTTACGGAAACAGAATACAAGTTTTTGGTGAAAGGATACTGTTTTATGTCTTGTGATCGTTATTTTGCTCATACTGAGAAACGACAGAAGCTAACTGTGTGTGAAGTTCCAAAAGGTTCTGTTCGCCTCATCACTGAAGCTACACAGTTAACACCATTCGTAGTGACTGTTATGCAGCAAAGAGATTTTTACGACAGTAAGTGAGCTGTTGAAATATATATGAATTTCACCAAAGCGAATATTTTTGAAAAGCGTAGCGGATCAGACTGACTGCTGAAAACCGTGTGTTCTGCAAGTCCGGTCAACTCTTAATGCAACTGAAGAGTTCAGGGAACACTGTACCTTGAAGAGGAACGTGAAGCCTTCTGATCTTCAACAGCTGATGCTTGAAACACTACACTGTGAATCTAGGTTGTCTGAAGGAAAGAATTGGGGTTTAGCTCAAATGATTCCATTTGGAAAGAGGGGAAATAGTGATTTTAAGAGAACCTTGTGAATGAGGGAAATGGACATGACGGTACTTCTTCCGTTATATATGTCAAAACCACAGCATAGAGAATGTTTCGTTTTCGTCAGATTTTGTGTGTAATTGTTCTTAAATCTACTAATATAGTATTAAAAATAAATATATGACAAGGCAGCTATATAGTGATTTCCATCTTTTATACCGTACTGCTGTTGTATGAGGTATAGACATATCTTTCATTATCTGTAAGTCCGTTTTCAGGCGCTTGACCCGTTATTTACGTACTTGTCACAATTACTATGAGCGACGTTGTACGCTGTTTATGTCCATAACACACTAAACACAGTACATGTGCATTTCCGACCATTGGTCCTCTACCTTAATATAGTCGATTGTGGACCCACTATCACCTGTTTCAGTTTCACCGAAAGGCTTGAGACTCGTATCATGTACATGTGATATTGAGGGTAGTAACCTTGAAATCGGTCTCGGTGCAGTAAAACGAAAAATATTTAATTGCAGTCCGAGGCAATCTCTCTTTTTTCGTGGTGCACCTAGATATATTTACTCGCTCCGAGTGTATCGCGGGCGGCCCGTCTTGGCTGCTTCCGCCCTGTGTTTAGATTGTGAGGGCGTCCAGTTTACGCGGGGAGCGCTGTGTACGCTGCAATAAGTTCGCCACATCCCTCGTGTTTACTTTTTCCCCGCAGTACTTGCTCCACCAGCTGGGCCTCAGGTTTACGCTGCGCGGTGTTTGCTCTCCGCGGCTGCGAGTCCTCGCCGCTCCGCTACCGTATCGCCCGCGGGCGCTCGAGAACAGCGAAAGGTCCCGCCGAGGCAGCGCGGCGCCTGCGACCCGGCATCCCGCGCCACCGCATAAAAGGCCGAGCGAGAGCGCGACAGCGCGCCGTTTTAATTGCGGGCGCCCGGGCAGGTTTTTTGTGGCGCACGCAGCGCCGCCTCTAAACGCCCGCTTTTATTTCTGTTTCCTCCTCCTTTTTTGTTTTATTTTGTGGTATTTTTCGCGTGCGGGTGGCGGATGCGGGCCCGCCGGGTCACGTGACGAGCCCATCGCCGCCGCTGTGGCTGCAGACTCGGCCAGACATCCATTCAGAGCGGTTTATTTCGCGCCTACTTGCACCGCAAAACTTCCTTAAATAACGCAGCTTCCCCGCACTCCTTCTGTTTTAGCGCAGCTCTTCGCTTTGTGCAGTCTGAGAGCAATGAATTCGGCTGTACGAAACGTAATAACGTAATTCCACATCCACGTCAGTACTCCGCAAGCCGCCATGCAGTGTGTAGCGCACGGCACCTCTGATACCTTCCTGCATCATTGTGATCGATGCGTGGTATGAACGGATGCCTGTGAACTCTGATTTCCCTGATCCTTCCCGCCGTACTCCGTAAACATCACCGCACAATATCTGCCGTAATAAAGGTAACATATGACCTGAAGCTTGTTATAGGTGTGCAGGAGGCGACTATCATGAGCGTCTTAGACTTCATCAAAGCATTAGACACTTTCGACCGCGACATTTTACTTGCCACACTTAGTTATGTATCCCTTCAGCCTTATTTGATCTTAAGTCTTCCAAAGCTCTTTTCTAATGTGATTCTGATATTGGACCCCGTATCTCTTCTGTATCGATTCCT
This sequence comes from Schistocerca serialis cubense, assembly GCF_023864345.2. Taxonomy (NCBI): domain Eukaryota; kingdom Metazoa; phylum Arthropoda; class Insecta; order Orthoptera; family Acrididae; genus Schistocerca; species Schistocerca serialis. Next base: position 1,283,212,174 of record NC_064638.1, on the reverse strand, counting down.
GTTTCGTCTTGTATCACTTCCCATTCACAAGAGGTCTTCAGTGTACTCTGTCCACATATGCGCCCTCTCCTCTGCATGTAGCAGTGGAATCCACACTGCACTCTTAATGCTACCACCCTGGCTTTTAATTTCACGGAATCTTGAGTCAGTCCTTCTGACGTTCATTTCTTTTCCGATTCTTTCAGGTTTTCCATACAGCCATGTCGCCATAGCTTCCCTGCACTTCCTGTTTATTTCATTCCTAAATGACATGAATTTCTGTATTCCTGAATTTCCCGAAACATTTTTGTACTTCCTCCTTTCATCGATCAACGGAGGTAGTTCTTCTGTTACTCATGATTTCTTCGCAGCTACCTTCTTTGTGCATATGTTTTTCTTTCCAACTTCTGTGTGTGTCCTTTTGAGACACGTCCATTCCTCTTAAATAGAACTGTCTCCTGAGCTATTCGTTAACGCAGTACGTATAGCATCAGAGAACTTCCAGTGTATCTCTTCATTCCTTAGCACTTCTGTAACCCCATCTTTGCGCACTGATTCTTCCTGACTAGTCTCTTAAACTTCAGCTTGCTCTTCATCATTATTAAATTGTGATCTGAGTCTATATCTGCTCCTGGGTACGTCTTACAATCCAGTATCTTATTTCGCGACCTCTGTTTCACTATGATGTAATCTAACTGAAATTTTCCTGCATCCCCATGCCTTGCGACGGGATGGTAAATAAAGTGGTGCGGTTGCAGTGTTCACACGTATGAGCTTATAAAAATGTTGGTTAAAAAAATGTTATTGCAAATTTTGGCTCTCACGTAAGTCTCAGGAGATGATTTTTCACACTTGGTGCATTAGTACATTGTTCCACACTCCCGCATTAGTTATAAGTTTTGAATTAATATTCATGAGTACAGTTTATGCTAGGGAACAAAAATTAGGCGATTATTATGGCAAAATCAGTTTTTCACGATACAGTTCAATCACTATTCATTGGCGTTGTCCTTTTCTTTCACACAGTGGAATTAGCACTCATGAAACGGTTTACAGTTTTACTTTAATAATAATTTGACTCCAGGCTCCCAATAGCAGTAATGTAGGCTGTTATAAACGAAAACTATTCAAACTATTCGAACAGAACCACAAGTCCCACTGTCCTCTTTGTTCTCATAGGTTTGGTGCGAAATCACAATTCGCCACATGTTCACTTAAACCAATGTATACTTCGTAAATCGTACTCACACAAATAATCGTAGCACTTCCAGTTCACCAAATATATGCTAGCTTACTTGCACTATTACACAATACTCTTACATTCTCAAACGACCACATGCACCACCCTCAAGAGGGGCTTGCTCGCCACCCACCCTCCAAACCGACTGACCAACGACTGACCCTGGCCAAGATGGCCGCTCGCTTATATAAGTTCGGATGTCCACCCCCCTGGTAATTTAAGTACCAATCTCACCAGACTAGGCTACAAATTTTGATACATATATCCGTCGACACAAATAAGTACACCATCGGAACCGCGCTAAAAAGTACACCTTATTTACCATGTTACATTAATTTCTAGGATTATCCTATCGCCCGTAAATCAAGTTTTAGTTTTTGCAAAGTTTCGCCACTTAGCGCATATTTGTTTATTACATCTGTGCTGCAAAGTTTTAACATGGAACTGCATATAGCACCGTTTTTAGACGTAATCTATAGCGATCTACACATTGCACTGCTCAACATCTTTATATCTATAATAATTAATTAATCATGGGCGATAAATATTAGTAATAATTTGCAAACAATGAAACCTATTGCAAGTTAAGTGAATAGTATAACTTAACTAGTTTAAAATACGTGTGATGCCACCCAATATATTATATAGTGCCGTTCATTACGTCATGAATTTTCTATTGAATTTTATAAAAAAATTTCCCTCAAACTTTGTTTATTGCTCTTTACGGGCTTAATTATTTATGAATCTTAACATATGACTACGGCACTCGATCCGCTATGACGAAGCGTTTTTAATGAGTGCTCGCTCATCCCTGTAAGTTGTTATTTACTATTTTTGTTAATCTTTTAGTATTCGTGATATTAACCGATTTTGAGGTTACTGTGACTTTTGCGTCTCGTGGCTTGAAATAAAGATCGATCTTTCAGAATCTTGCATCAATACTATCTTCACACATTTAACATGCATCACTGCTGGCTGTTCACCTCCAACTGGCCAACAGTTCTTCCATCACTGCTGGCGACTAACTTCCAACAACGAGTCCGATCAGCCACAGAGTCTCTTACAAAGAAAGAGCAGTCAGAGATCCAATGCAAAGCGCTACACAGCGCTGCCCACACAGAAGCAGCCCACTTACAAGGGGCACCTTCACCTTCCACAGGCGTGACTGCGATGCTCCAAGAAGACGCCGTGCACCCGAGCTGGAAGAGGCCAGACTGCATCATGTTGAAGAGAACACGAGCAACTGCACGTGCAATCGATATTGTGGATGACGTAGAACTACATCCCTACCACCTACAACATTCCATACCAACTCTTTGACACTCACAGACGCGCGAATGAGGCTCGAACCAGGTCAGAAACGTAGTACAGACGCCAAATGACATCAGCCAATTCGTCGTAAGTACCCCCACCAACATTTCTAGACATCGGCTCGTATTCAAAATATTATGTACTCGTTCCCCTCTATACGTCACAGAATTTTGTAAGGGGTATTTTCGGACACTGTGGAATGCGTCAGAAGCTTTTTAAAGGTGTTCGCAACGATGCGGTTGTATATAACAAGGTAGCAACGCCAGAAGACGATGATTTGCAGAAGAAGCTATGGATTATCGATTAATGGTGCAGGGACTGGCAGTTGACACTGTATGTAAATAAATGAAATAATTTACTGTGCATGCTGGTCTCGGTGGCCGAGCGGTTCTGGGGGCTTCAGTCCGAAACCGCCCGACTGCTACGGTCGCAGGTTCGAATCGTGCCTCGGGCATGGATGTGTGTGATGTCCTCAGGTTAGTTAGGTTTCAGTAGTTCTAAGTTCTAGGGGACTGATGACCTCAGATGTTAAGTCCCATAGTGCTCAGAGCCATTTGGACCATCTGAACCATTTTACTGTGCATGCGTACGAGAAGAAATTCACTACTCTACAACTACACAACTGATGACAAATTGCTGGGAACGGTACCTAGAGTAGTAACAGATTCATTCTTTTCTGTGAATATTTGGTATCTGGAGGACGACAATTCAAATCCCCGTCCGGCCATTCAGCTATAGGTTTTTCGTGTTTCTCCTAAATCGCCCCCAGGCAAATGCCGAAAAGGAAAGGACACGACCTATCTCCTTCTCCATCCTTCCCCAACATGATTTTGTGCTCCGTTTCTGGTGATCTTGCCATCTGGACGTTCGACCCTAATCTTCGTTACTCCTCCGTCCTCGCAGAAGAGTACCTGGAAGCGATGTTTTCGCCGCACTGTCGCGAACTATTCGGGAGAATCGTAGACCCCACAGTAACGAGATAAGAAGTTTAATACGTTCCTGACTCTGCGTCGGACCTTACCTTATCTAGTGAATTTGCAACCAGTATGCGTTCTGGGCGCTCTGTGGCTGACGTAACAGTTCCGATCGGATGGTTTTGATGTCTGTGGGGCGAACGGTAGCGTAGAATTTGTGCCCGGCAGGAACTTGCGAACTTGTGGAGACGCACAAGTTGTGACTGGCACGTGAGCTGCGCTCCTCCGGGGACCGCCAGGCAAAACTCGCTCCGGTAGGGAAACTCTGGCAGAACTCTGGGGCACTCGAGGTGAAGGCTGAGTCTGCCGCGTGCTCTGCCGTCACAGCAGAATGTCTCCAGTGTTCCCTCCTGTAGTTTAGGGGCGTCCTTCCATTAGATCTGCCTTGCAGTACTGCAAACTGGAGTAAAGTGCTATTTATTAAGCATCTCAGATCAGGGAACAAGTGCTCATGAGTCAGTATACAAGACATGAGTGGATGTGAAAACATATGCGGAAAAGGTGCTGGTGACTTCACAGCGCGTAAGTCCATGTTCCAGTACATTTCAAAGCGCGAAATGAAGACTCTGGCAAGTCAAATGTTTGCTTCGTGTAGAGGAACGTGCTCAGTCAGATGCGGCTCCGTTTTACTTCAAAAGCAGAGCTACGTAGCTGCCATATTGCACGGAGGTAAACTACGTATTTTGTGTTTTTTTTATATAATAGAGTACCTGCTATGAATGTAAGCTCTTTCAGGTAATTAGCACATTGAGAATACCTCGAACACTCGACGTTTTAGGTGCGCTTTACTATAACAAAATGACAGGTAACTACATATTGGGAACTGAAGGCTTCCCGTATTTGATGCTTTTAGAGTTATAACTTACGTGCTATGGAAGTACACCTCTTCATTACTACGGCAAAATGATGATCTATCAGTAGCGTGTCGTTCTGGGTACAATTAGTCATAATTAAATATCCGAAAAAACCACATAACTGAGGTCCTGCAGACTTCTCAAAGCTGTAGTGTAGTTGATAGTGTCGTGAACTTCTTTATTCAGTGCTGGACTTTGTTATCTGCAGTCAATCTAAGTTCGAGAGTAACAGATGTATTTACACGAAGATCTGAAAGATCTCAAGTCTGTACCCCGATCAGGCCCAAGATCGAATAAAATGGCGACAGAGAGTGACCCAAGCAGCATGGGGGACAAACGTTAAGGAGGTAGATGAAGAAGGAGAAGAAGAAGAAGAAGAAGAGAAGTAGAAAAGGAGAAGATAATATTTACAGGTACAGCAGAATCTTTTAGAAGGGAATATATGTATATATCTTCTCCTTTCCCTCTCTCCTTCTTCTTCTTTTTCATCTTCCTCATTAATGTTTGTCCCGCATGCTGGCCGGGTCGCTCTCTGTCGCCATTTTATCCGATCTTGGGCCTGATCGGGGTACTGGTCTGAAATCTTTCAGATCTTCGTGTAAATATATCTGTTGCTCTCAAACTCAGATGGACTGCAGATAACAAATTTCATCAGTGAATAAATGTACTGTGAGACTATGTTTATTATTATTATTATTATTATTATTAAGCATTACAATCCATGAAGGCTTTTTGCTGCAGAATGGACAATGTTGAACCACTTTGCTCTGTCTTTACAAGTAATTTGCCACTGTCTGTCATGTCCTAGTTTTCTGAGATCGTCTTGAATATTGTCCAAGTATCTCATGCGTGGGCGTCCAAGAGGTCGTCTTCCGGTGGGAATCTCTTCAGTCACTTTCTTGATGGTCCTGTTTGGTGGTGCTCTGATGACATGCCCTATCCATTTCAGTCTTTTGGCTTTAATTTTGGCCACTATATCGGAGTCTTTATATAATTTGTAAATTTCATTGTTATTTAGCAATCTCCATTCATCACTGATCCTATCTCTTATGGGTCCAAATATTTTTCTCAAAATTTTTCGTTCAAATACTCTTAATCTGTTTTCCTCTTTTTTTGTGAGAGTCCAGGTTTCAGATCCATAGGTGAGTACTGGTATAATCAATGATTTGTATACTTGTAGTTTGGTGTTCCTAGAAATTAACTTGCTTTTGAAAACTGTCAAGAGACTATAGTAGCATTTGTTAGCCTTCTGAATTCGTGATTCTATTTCAATTTTTATGGAGTTGTCAGAGGTTACTATTGTACCAAGGTAATTAAATTCATTTGTCTTTGTGAAAGCTGTGTTATTAATTTGCAGTACATTATTATTTGATGGATAGCGGGATAAGATAAAGTACATTGTTTTGTCTGTATTCAGCTGGAGGCCTGTGCCATTTGTGGCTTTAATTAATTGTGCTGTAAGAAGCTTCAAATCATTCTCACTGTCAGATAATAATGCAATGTCATCAGCGTATGCTACAATGTTAATTTTGCTTTCCAGTTGTGCTCCAATTTGTAGTAGCTTTACTTTTTGGATTATTCTATTGATTACTATGTTAAAAAGAACTGGTGAGAGTGAATCCCCTTGTTTGACTCCAGTTTTAACCTCAAAGTCTTCAGAAAGTTTGCTAGCTACTTTTATTTTGTATTTTGAGTTTAAAGTGCAAGATTTTATTAAATTTATCAATTTGTTAGGGATGCCAATCTGCCTCATGCACTTCCATAAATATTCCCTGTTGATACTGTCAAAAGCTTTTTTAAAATCAATGAAAAGCATATGTACATTTTGATTGAATTCATATTTCTTTTCACCCAACATCCTTAGGACATATATATTGTCAATAGTCGATCTGTTAGGTCTAAATCCACATTGGGCATCATCTAGGGAGTCTTCAACGTAAGGGCTTATCCTTGCTAACAGTATATTTGTCAGAATTTTATATGTTGTGTTTAGTAACGCAATTCCTCTGTAGTTTGAACAATTTGTTGGGTCCCCCTTCTTGTATATAGGGCACACAACTACTTCTTTCCAATCATGTGGGACCTGTTCCTGCTTCCAGATGTTGGTGATGATTTTGTGTAAGCAGTTTACAAAAGGAAATTTACTGAGCTTCCATATATCTGTGTCTATACCATCACTTCCAGGAGCTTTATGTCTCTTCAGCTTCTTGATGCTTTCTTTAATTTCTGCTAAGCTGGGCTCTTCGTCCGATGGGTCAGCAGTAAGATATTCATTGTCATCTTCCTGAGAGACGCTTATAGTTGGAGCATTTAGTAACTCATTAAAATATTCCTTCCATCTGTTAGCAATGTCACTTCTTTCTGTTAGCAAGGAGCCATCTGGGTCTGTTATGAACTGTCCATAATTTTTTATATTCCCACTTTTAAACATATTTATGCTCTTGAAAAATCCTCTGGAGTCTGTGGTACGGTCATTCTCAGCTCTTTTTAATTTGTAATTCATAAAATCCCTTTTCTTTTTCCTAATGAGTTTCCTGGCAAGTTTCTGTTTCTCTTCAAAAATAAGTTTGTTTTGTGTTATTGGTTTTTGTAGGAATTTTTCCCTTGCTAATTTTCTATCTTCGATAGCGTTCGAGCACTCGGCATCAAACCAGGGGTTCTTAGTTGTAGTAAAATGTCCCAAAACTGAGGTAGTTGCTCGTGTGATATTTTCTTTCAGAGCGTTCCAGGCTTGATTAGTATCATCATTGTTAATTTTACTTTCCACTTCAGGTTTGTGTGTTTCTAATTCTCTAATGTACTGGTTGAGAATGTTTGGGTTTTTCAGTTTCATTGTATTAAACCTAGGAACACCATTTAATTTAGACCATTTATGTCTTGAGAGTGAGATCTTGAACTTGGCTTTTACAAGAAAGTGATCCGAATCACAGTCTGCTCCCCTTTGACTTCTGATATCATGTATGCATTTATGATGTTGTTTTTCGATTAATACATGATCAATTTGATTTTTTGTGATGCCATCTCTTGAAGCCCATGTTTGTTTATGTATATCTTTATGTGCAAAATATGTACTTTTGATCAACATGTTTTTGGAAGTGGCAAAGCTAATAAGTTTTGTTCCGTTTTCATTACTCTGCTGATGTAGACTATGAGGTCCAATTGTAGGTTTATAATGATTTTCATGTCCTAACTTGGCATTGAAATCTCCTAGAATTATTTTAATTGAATTTTTCGAGAATGTATCATATACCTGTTCCAATTTGTTGTAAAATTCTTCTTTAATATTGTCCTCTTTATCCTCTGTTGGAGCATGGCAATTTATAACATTTAAAGTCTTATATTTGCATTGAATCGTAATGTGAGATATCCTTTCATTCACTGCCTCAAATTTCCTAATAAAAGGTAACAATTTGTTGTTTATTATAAATCCTGTCCCTAGTGCATGTATTTGTGTATGTTTAGTATTCACAAATGCTCAAAGAGATATCTTCAAGGCGTATGTATGTGAGAATATTTTACTGGCGTCATTTAGTAATCTATTTCGTCATGATACGTCTGGTCACTGTCACTACTTACGAAAGACTCGTTTTTTTACTTCTGGTCTATTTTTAGTAAAAATGAAAGCCAGTAAGGCCTCGCTACTTTCTTAGTTTTCTAGAGCGCACCGCCAATGGAAAGTTATTCTTCGTCGTTGGTTCTTCCCGTGGGCCCCGATTACCAGTGTAGCTGTGTTTCAGTTTACGTTAGAGTCTACGTGCGACAAGTTAACAGCGGTCGCTCATTAAAAGCGAAATGCCGGCCTCCTGGTCTCACAGTGTGGTGGAGTCTTTCTGTCAGAATAACCAACCGCTCCAACAATCTACTTGCCCTCGGCACGAGCCCGGCCGTCCCCTGGGGATCCACTCTCGCTTTCAGGCCATGTGATCTTTAGCTACTGACCGACTAGGTTGTAAACAAGCTGATGCGTGTTTCCTTCGCCTCCCTTGATAAGAATGGTTCAAATGACTCTGAGCACTATGGGACTTAACTGCTGAGGTCATAAGTCCCCTAGAAAACTTAGAACCCCTTAAACCTAACTAACCTAAGGAAATCACACACATCCATGCCCGAGGCAAGATTCGAACCTGCGACCGTAGCGGTCGCGCGGTTCCAGACTGTAGCGCCTAGAACCGCTCGGCCACACCGGCCGGCCCTTGATAAGAATTCAGACTGTTCCGAACTTCTAAATTTATTATTTTTATTTAACTTACTTTATACACTCCTGGAAATGGAAAAAAGAACACATTGACACCGGTGTGTCAGACCCACCATACTTGCTCCGGACACTGCGAGAGGGCTGTACAAGCAATGATCACACGCACGGCACAGCGGACACACCAGGAACCGCGGTGTTGGCCGTCGAATGGCGCTAGCTGCGCAGCATTTGTGCACCGCCGCCGTCAGTGTCAGCCAGTTTGCCGTGGCATACGGAGCTCCATCGCAGTCTTTAACACTGGTAGCATGCCGCGACAGCGTGGACGTGAACCGTATGTGCAGTTGACGGACTTTGAGCGAGGGCGTATAGTGGGCATGCGGGAGGCCGGGTGGACGTACCGCCGAATTGCTCAACACGTGGGGCGTGAGGTCTCCACAGTACATCGATGTTGTCGCCAGTGGTCGGCGGAAGGTGCACGTGCCCGTCGACCTGGGACCGGACCGCAGCGACCCACGGATGCACGCCAAGACCGTAGGATCCTACGCAGTGCCGTAGGGGACCGCACCGCCACTTCCCAGCAAATTAGGGACACTGTTGCTCCTGGGGTATCGGCGAGGACCATTCGCAACCGTCTCCATGAAGCTGGGCTACGGTCCCGCACACCGTTAGGCCGTCTTCCACTCACGCCCCAACATCGTGCAGCCCGCCTCCAGTAGCGTCGCGACAGGTGTGAATGGAGGGACGAATGGAGACGTGTCGTCTTCAGCGATGAGAGTCGCTTCTGCCTTGGTGCCAATGATGGTCGTATGCGTGTTTGGCGCCGTGCAGGTGAGCGCCACAATCAGGACTGCATACGACCGAGGCACACAGGGCCAACACCCGGCATCATGGTGTGGGGAGCGATCTCCTACACTGGCCGTACACCACTGGTGATCGTCGAGGGGACACTGAATAGCGCACGGTACATCCAAACCGTCATCGAACCCATCGTTCTACCATTCCTAGACCGGCAAGGGAACTTGCTGTTCCAACAGGACAATGCACGTCCGCATGTATCCCGTGCCACCCAACGTGCTCTAGAAGGTGTAAGTCAACTACCCTGGCCAGCAAGATCTCCGGATCTGTCCCCCATTGAGCATGTTTGGGACTGGATGAAGCGTCGTCTCACGCGGTCTGCACGTCTAGCACGAACGCTGGTCCAACTGAGGCGCCAGGTGGAAATGGCATGGCAAGCCGTTCCACAGGACTACATCCAGCATCTCTATGATCGTCTCCATGGGAGAATAGCAGCCTGCATTGCTGCGAAAGGTGGATATACACTGTACTAGTGCCGACATTGTGCATGCTCTGTTGCCTGTGTCTATGTCCCTGTGGTTCTGTCAGTGTGATCATGTGATGTATCTGACCCCAGGAATGTGTCAATAAAGTTTACCCTTCCTGGGACAATGAATTCACGGTGTTCTTATTTCAATTTCCAGGAGTGTAGAAGACGTATGGCTTCCCATTCCCCTCAATAGAGCATTACTGCATGGAAAACGACCGACGTTGAAAAGCGAAATGACTTGCAGAAAATGTCAGAACATTACAGAAAATATACATATTGCTAATCATTCTACTGCAAGTGACCAGGATAAAAATATCCAAAGAATGTGGCTTTGAAGTTTTTTACTGCTCGTTTTGAAATTATGACAGAAGTGCCTACATTTACCTATTGACTTTTAAGGAGGAGGTAAGCCAGTTTGTGGAGCTGCCTGAAAAGCAAAGTCTCGTGCAGCATCTTAATTACTTCACAAATGCAGCGCCGAGTGGCCGCGTGGTTCGGAGCGCAATGTCACGGATTGCACGGCGCCTCCCGTCGCAGGTTCGAGTCCTTGGCAGTTTGGTCTCTTAGGAACTAACAGACATTTGAACATTTGACTTCACAGAAGATAGTGGCTGAAGTTTCACAACACCGACACTATTTTGAAATAACACAGGTACTGTATAGCACTTACGACCGCCAAGTACACAACCACTTGCCGCTGCTGCCATCTATTGCAAAACTTCGGAAGCAAATTCGTAGACCTAGTACTTCCTATATTGTTGGGGTATCAGTGAGAAAAAGTTCCGTAACGGTTTGAGGTTATATGTAAAGTTTGTTGGAAGTCGCTAGGTGCTCTGAAACATTGGATGAATAAAGTCCGGGTGTTTGCGCGCCGTCAGTTACGGTTCCTCATGTCAGACACCCAGTTTCCAACTATAATACTTCTCTTACTGTGTTAGAATTCTAGCATCAGATTATACCTCTTATCGAGAATTTTAAATTTCTTAAATTCGGTCAGTAATTATGTGATATCATAAGCAAATTATTTTTGCCCCTGGAAGACATTAGAGAGACAACCAGCAAGTGGTTCCTGGTTCTGGGATAGTCGCTTTCTGATACAGATGTACACTGTCCAGAAGTGTCCCTACATATTGTCGCCACTGATTGAAAAAATGCACGTTGGGGCGGTATAGCACTGTAAAAGAGCCCGCACTTTCTCCTTATTATTATATCTTAATCAAAAAGTTTCAGTTAAAGTGAGAGGAGAAAGTACAAACTGGATCAGACTAGGAAAAGGAGTAAGACAAGGATGCTGTCCATGACCTACTCTTTTCAACCTCTACTTGGAAAATATGATTTACCAATGCTCATTAGATGACAAGGGAGTAGAAATTGGAGGAAGAAGAGTAGGGTGTTTGAGGTTTGCTGATGACATGGTCCTTTTAGCCACAGGGGAAAAAGAATTACAGGGTTTGGTGGCCACCATTGCAACTAACGGGGGAAAAAAAATATGTAATGAAAATCAACACAAATAAAGCAAAAGTATTGGCAGTAGGAGGAAATAAGGAAATAAAAATTATGCTGAATGGAGAAACACTAGAACAGGTGCAAAATTTTAAGTATCTTGGAAGCAGGATAGACACCGACTGGAAGTGCACCACAGAAATTAAAACAAGGATAGCAATGGTAAAAGAGGCATTTTATAAGAAAAGGAGAATTTTCTGCAGCGGCCTGGACAGAGAACTCAGAAAGAGGCTCATAAAATGTCTTGTACGGAGGGTTCTTCTATATGGCGCTGAAACATGGACTATGAGGAAAAAAGACAGAGAAAGGCTGGAGGCTTTTGAGATCTGGACATGGCGGAGGATGGAAGGAATAAGTCGGATGGACAGAGTAAAAAGTGAAGAGGTACTGAGAAGAGTGGGAGAGAAAAGACAGTTACTAGATGTAATAAAGAGAAAGAATGACGGACTGATAAAAACAGTTTTAGAAGGTTATGTAGAAGGGAAAAGGAAGCGAGGAAGGAAGAGATTCCAGATACTGGATGACATGATGGACGGTACGACATACGGCAGCCTTAAGAAGGAAGCAATGGATCGCAGAAAATGGAGAGGCAAAGGACCTGGTAATATAGCAGATAACTGATGATGATGATGACTTTCTCCTTGTGTAGAGAGAGTGGAGCGTCGCCTGGTCGCCCTTCAGTAGCCCCGTGGTGTGTGGTGTGGGAGCCGGCGCGCTGCGCTGTTGACTCGTGCTGCGCCGGCAGGAGCCACGCCCCCTTTGTCCCCAGGAGGGACACGGCGCTACCGCGGAAAGCACTCGCCGTTGTCCCCCCCCCCCCCACCCCCACCTACCCACCGTAGTGCAGCCAACCTCGGCCTCGCAAAACGCCGCTTCACGCTGCCCGGCTGCGATCGCAAAAAGTCCGGTCCGGAGAGCTGGCCACACTGCGCGGGACCTGCCGGCTTTTTCAGGCTCCGTTGCAGCTCCCTGCTCCTAGTTCCCACAAAGATTTCTCTCTGCGGCGTGTCCTGAATTCAATTACGCTCTTCCACCTTCAATTTAACGTAGGTCTTTTGAACAGCGGGCCGTGTAAAAAGCCCCTGTAAAAAGCCCCAGGCCGTTCCTATCTATAAGAAGGCACGCAGGACCTGTTTCACTGAAGTCGATTTTTTGAAGCACCCTGGCTCAGTTCCCGGTACTACCATGTATTTTTACTTAGTGGGATGACTGAAAGACGGTAAAACGACTCTCGAATTTCCACTTTAACATTACGTAGCGGCTCCAAGATCTGAAAGTGAGAATACCCAGAGGAGCCGTGTGCTGACTCCATGCCCCTCGATGTTGTCGTGGTCTTCAGTCCTGAGACTGGTCTGATGCAGCTCTCCATGCTACTCTATCCTGTGCAAGTTTCTTCATCTCCCGGTACTTACTGCAGCCTACATCCTTTTGAATCTGCTTAGTCTATTCATCTCTTGGTCTCCCTCCAAATAGCAAAACTCCTTTACTACTTTAAGTGTCTCTTTTCCTAACCTAATTCCCGACTTAATTCGACTACATTCCATTTTCCTCGTTTTGGTTTTGTTGAAGTTCATCTTATATCCCCCTTTCAAGACACCATCCATTCCGTTCAACTGCTGTTCCAAGTCCTTTGCTGTCTCTGACAGAATTACAATGTCATCAGGAAACCTCAAAGTTTTTATTACTTCTCCATGGATTTTAATACCTACTCCGAATTTTTCTTTTGTTTCCTTCACTGCTTGCTCAATATAAAGATTGAATGACATAGGGGAAAAGGCTACAACCTTGTCTCACTCAATTCCCAACCACTGCAACCCTTTCATGTCCCCCGACTCTTATAACTGCCATCTGGTTTCAGTACAAATTGTAAATAGCCTTTCGCTCCCTGTATTTTACCCCTGCCACCTTCAGAATTTGAAAGAGAGTATTGCAGTCAACATTGTCAAACGCTTTCTCTAAGTCTACAAATGCTAAAAACGTAGGTTTGTCCTTCCTTAACCTAGCTTCTAACATAAGTCGTAGGGTCAGTATTACCTCACGTGTTCCAATATTTCTACGGAATCCAAACTTATCTTCCCCGAGATCGGCTTCTACTAGTTTTTCCATTCGTCTGTAAAGAATCCGCGTTAGTATTTTGCAGCTGTGGCTTATTAAACGGATTGTTCGGTAATTTTCACATCTGTCAACACCGACTGCCCCTCGATACCGCAAGCGAATGACGCCATGTGACACAGGATGACACGGCGTCTGGTCGGCATCGCGTGGTGCTCGGGGCCTGATCACGGAGTTATCATTCTTCTTGTTATGGGTAAGAACGACCAACGTCTACTCAGGAATCTGTACGTATTAAGCATCTCCTGTGGAACCCACATTGTTCTGTTCATCGACTACATTTAGGGGCCGTGGATGTCACATAGGTTCACGTCCTTTCCCTTTACCTCCACGAAGTCTTCGATGGAATCCAGCGTCGTAAAAAAAAAGTTGACATTAATATGAAGTGTGCTCACACTTAGCCTTTATCATAGTTTCAACGCTGCTGGGAACACATGCTATGAGCTGTCTGCATGTCTGTGGAGGAATGGAAGTCCGTTCTTCCTCAACAGCTTCATTCTGGAAACATCCCCCAGGCTGTGGCTAAGCCATGTCTCCGCAATATCCTTTCTTTCAGGAGTGCTAGGTCTGCGAGGTTCGCTGGACAGTTTCTGTAAAGTTCGAAAGTAGGAGACGAGGTACTGGCAGAAGTAAAGCTGTGAGGATGGGGCGTGAGTCGTCCTTAGGTAGCTCAAATGGTAGAGCATTTACCCGCGAAAGGCGAAGGTCCCGAGTTCGAGTCTCGCTCGGGCACACATTTTTAATGTGCCAGGAAGTTTCAGATGTGATATGTGGTTTATGGATTCTTCCGTTACTGCTTGATAGAACAATACGATATTTAAGGATGAATCACAAGTACACTATTCTTGTTGTACTGATTTTTTGTTTATTTTAATCTAGTTTTCGGCTCACTGGGCCGTCTTCAGGAAACTACTGACTAGCATTGGAATGGCACACTAGTTCTTAGGCAGCAAACTGTTACGGTGTGAAGTCAGGCGCCAGCAGGCCAGTCGGGAGCCAGAGGGCAGTGAAGAAGACGTCAGCCAATCGCACGCTGACCGACCCCTTTCCAGGACGACAACGCAACAGCAGCGGTCTCTATGCGAAGAAAACATAAGCGTCGCACCCGACTGGCCGCGATCCATTTCTACAGCAGTTTGAAGACTAGCCACTAGATAGAAGCGTCCATGCCCATTACTTTCTTCGTACATTCTATGTAGCTCAATCGTGGAATGGTTGTACTGAAGAACATTGTTTATTTCGGATACTCCCCTTTGCTTGCGACACATCTATATTTCTCAAAGTTAACTACTGTCATGTACTTTTCGTAAAAAAAAACACGTTAATACGATTTGCTTGAACTGTTGTCTAGCGATCCGAGAAAGCAGGCTTCGTAGACCCCACATATTTGACGTCAAGGCAGGATTTAACACAAACTTTATAAGCAAAGATACAAAAAATGTTCAAATGAGTGTAAATTCCTAAGGGACCAAACTGCTGAGGTCATCGGTCCGTAGACTTACACGCTACTTAAACTAACCTGTGGCTAAGAACAACACATGGCCGAAGGAGGATTCGGACCTCCGGTGGGACGGGCCGCACAATCTGCGACGCGGCGCCTCAAACCGCGCGCCCACCCCTCGCGGCAGAAGATACAATCCACTTGGATAGAGCGTTGTTCATTAAACTTGTTTCCTGACGTTGGAATTGCACTTAACACAATGGACAATATTAAGTACAATAAATAATTAAATTACACAATATTATAGGTTGAATGGAAATAATGCTAAAGTTTGTGAGCGCGTGACAGTGGCTGACAAACCGTTAAACTAAGAATTCTTCCTTCATGTTGTGCAACAAACATGCTTTTTGCAAATTAAACTTTAGGCAATGGACAATATTGTACACAACAATTAAATGCTACACTATTACAGGTTATATGGTTACGATGCCGTAGTTTGTGAGTTACAGGCGAAGATATAGGCGCCAGTGCATTCCATTAGGCAACCACTCCCTCACAAAACGTGAGATTGTACTCTGCAAGTTCGTAGGTGGAACTTCTGGCAATGTTGTTGGATATAAGTGATTGTAACAGATTGCTACGACCGCCACTGGAGAAGATAGTGCTAGCTGCTGCGTTTAAAGGCCTTGTGTCCTATGAATGCGACGCTGAGTTGCCTCGCTGGATGACGGTTTCAGACACGGGTTTCCATCCGCAGTTTATTTTTCTCCTGGAACCTTCTGAAATCTCCAGCGTTGTTCGGTATAGGGGATAAAAATGAAGGTAGCAGCTAGTTGCACCTCTTCCACTGGCGATAGTGGCAATACGTCGACATCACTGAATCACAACCGACACTGCGAGACGCTCCGCCTGCGCTCCGTTAGCCTACAAAGTCTCCGTTAGCCTCTTACTTCGACGCTCTGCAGCTTCGCTGGATGACGTTCCCACAAACGGGCATCTATGCAGCATTTACTCTTCAAGGAACCATCTACAAACCCTCGAAGTTTGTCGCAACATTTCTGGGACACGTTGCGTAGTTACCCTCCAGAACAGTACTTTTGGGCCGGCCGAAGTGGCCGAGCGGTTCTTTGCGCTACAGTCTGGAGCCGAGCGACCGCTACGGTCGCAGGTTTGAATCCTGCCTCGGGCATGGATGTGTGTGATGTCGTTAGGTTAGTTAGGTTTAATTAGTTCTCAGTTCTAGGCGACTGATGACCTCAGAAGTTAAGTCGCATAGTGCTCAGAGCCAGTACTTTTGGAAGTGAATTGCTTACTATATAAATTAATAGCTGATTTAATTACACGATGAACTTACAATAGGCTATATTAAATTATTAGTTTGTTTGGAAGAATTTAAAGTAGACGATAACATCACTACTGTTACTATTGGGGTAAACGTTGTCTTTTTAAGCCCTAGTAGTGATTTAGTATAGGCGATTAGCGTTTTTGGCTGTTATCAGCTATCTTCAGAATTTTTTAATGCTGAAGCAGCCGTACACGACGACGAAGTTAACGCGACACAGCTTAACTTAGGTGAGAAGACCTTAAGATCAACGGTAATGAGCGAAACCAATATTCAGTTATATTACTTCGCAACGGTGACTGAAATCAGTAATTAGATGTTATATTGCCCTCCAGGCAATGCGTCTATCCTCTGTCCTTGTGGTCTTCAAAAATGTTCAAATGTGTGTGAATTCCTAAGGGACCAAATTGCTGAGGTCATCAGTCCCTAGGCTTACATACTACTTAAACTAACTAAACCTAATTTATGACAAAAACGACACATACACCCATGCTCGATGGAGGACTCAAACCTTCGACAGGAGGGGCCGCGAAGTCCGTAACATGACGCCTGAAACCGCGCGGCCACTCCGCGCGCCTGTGGTCTTCAGTCCGGAGAATGGTTTGATGCTGCTCTCCATGATACCTGCGCGAGGCTACATCTCCGAACAACCTACTGCAACCTACATCTTTCTGAATCTACTTATTGCATTTATCTCGGGTCTCCCTCTACAATTTTTATCCCTCACACTTCCCTTCAGTACTCCATCGGTGATCCCTTGTAATCTGAGTCTGTCCACCAACCGACCCCTTCTTCCAGTCAGGTTGTACCACAAGTTTCTTTGCTGTCCAATTCTACTGAGTACCTCTTCATTAGTTACGTGATCTACCCATATAACCTGCAGCATTCTTCTGTAGCACCACACTTCAAAGTTTCTATTCTCTTCTTGTCTAATCTTTATATTGTTCATGTTTCACTTCCGTATATGGCTACACTCCATACAAATGCTTTCAGAAAAGACTTCCTGACACGTAAATCTATATTCTATGTTAAAAGATTTCTCTTCTTTGGAAACATTTTTCGTGCCATTGCCAGTCTACATTTTATATCCTTGGACCGCCGGCCGTTGTGGCCGAGATATTCTAGGTGAGTCAGTCTGGAACCGCCCGACTACTACGGTGGCAGGTTCGAATCCTGCCTCGGGCATGGATGTGTGTGATGTCCTTAGGTTAGTTAGGTTTAAGTATTTCTGTGTTCTAGGGGACTGATGACCTCAGATGTTAAGTCCCATAGTGCTCAGAGCCATTTCAACCATTCTACTTGGACCATCATCAGTCAGTTTGCTGCTCTAATCGCAAAACTCATATACTACTTTAACTGTCTCATTTCCTAATCTAATTCCCTCAGCATCACCTACATTCCGTTATCCTCGTTTTGATTTTGTTGATGTTCATCTTGTATCCTCCTTTCAAGGCACTGTCCATTCCGTTCAACTGCTCTTCCAAGTTCTTGGCTGTCTCTAACAGAACTACAATGTCACCGACAAAGCTCAGAGTTTTTATTTCTTCTCTCTGCAGTTTAATTCTTACTCGAAATTTTTCTTTTGTTCACTCTTCTGTTTGCTCAACATACAGACTGAATAACATCTGTCCTTATAAAATGTGAATAAAATTCCCGTAACTCGACAGTATCGCTTGCGCCAAGTCCTCCGATTTCATTACGGTGTAACGTATTTATAATTTTACACGAATTTAAATAAACGCAGTCCTTGTTAGGGCAGTGCGAGTGCTGTAATAAAAACCACGGAGTGAAAGCTATCCGAGCGCCGAGGTCAGGCCGCTGGCACGCCGTTAATTTTAAGGAGAGAGGCGTCCTCGTCCCTTGAAGACCGCAGCTCGCTGGTCAGGAAGCGCTAGCCGTCGCTAGCCGTCGCTAGCCGTCGCTCCGCCAGCTTCAGCTACGGATTAGCCACCGCTGCCTGCGCGCCGCTAATTAAACCGGGGAGGAAAGACCTCCCTGTCTGTCTCGAGAGCTGCAGCCGGGCGTTTCTGATCTGCAGCCTCCGCTGGAGGAGTCTGCAGCTACAACGAGACGTTCCACGTGGGGTCAGTTTCCGTAGTGCAATTCGGAACGAACTACGCTTTGAAATCCATTTCACAGAAAATGTAAATACTGAAGTGAGTCTACCACGACTGAAACCTTTCTTCTAGGGTGTTTTATGGTAACCTTAAGAGCAAGAGTCCACAGCCAAAACTTAACGTCTGAAAGAGTTTCAGCTGGTTTCCGGAAACATCGATCATGCGAAACAGAAAAATGGGTCGAATGGCTCTGAGCACTATGGGACTTGACTGGTGTGGTCATCAGTCCCCTAGAAATCAGAACTACTTAAAACTAACTAACCTAAGGACATCACACACATCCATGCCCGAGGCAGGATTCGAACCTGCGACCGTAGTGGTCACGCGGCTCCAGACTGTAGAGCCTAGAACAGCACGGCCACTCCGGCCGGCGCGAAACAGAACTCGCTTACTTCACTCAGGATATCCTCTGTGTTATAAACAATCAGAATGATTTGAATGTTGATACACTTTCTAAAAACTTTCTATTACGTATGTTATACATCTACATCCATGCTTTACAAACCAATGTGACGTGCGTGGCAGAGTGTAATTGGCACTGTACCAGTTATCAGAGGCCGGCCGTTGTGGCCGTGCGGTTCTAGGCGCTTCGGTCAGGAACCGCGTGACCGCTACGGTCGCAGGTTCAAATCCTGCCTCGGGCATGGATGTGTGTGATGTCCTTAGGTTAGTTAAGTTTAAATAGTTCTAAGTTCTAGGGGACTGATGGGCACAGATGTTAAGTCCCATAGTGTTCAGACCCATTTGAACCAAGTTATCAGGGGTTCTCCGCGTTCCATTCACATACGGAATGCAGGAAGGGTGACTGCTTAAACACCTTTGTGCTATCTGCAATCGGTGTACGTGTTCTTCGTGATCACTGTGGGAACGATGCGTAGCAAATTATAGTATATCACAAGAGTTATCGTTTAAAATTGATTGTTCAAACTTCTTGAGTAGCCCACCATGGGATATTTTGTATTGAAGGTGTATTGCAGTCTTCTTGTAGTTGATAAACATTATTGTATATATAAACAACAACATGACTACTTGCTTTTTGTATTAAAAATATAAAAAACAATATGCTTTTTCTTTATAAGTCTCCCACGTGTTTCACCTAGCGCTGAGCATACGCGATCGTTCCGTTACACCCGGGTATCTGTATTGGTTGTTTCTCAACAGTACTTTATTGTAGATAACTGAGTCGTCTGTGAAGAGTCCTCAAGGCCACTACTGCACAAAAGGAACAGCGAAGATCTCGATTTGTGTTCAAGAGATACACCTGAAATTACTTCTAAACTTGTAATTGGCTCCATCCAAGGCAACTTGCTTCGTCCTCCCGACGAAGAAATTCTCAATCTACCCACGAATTCCACTCGATCTTCGACAATAAGCTTAGGCGTGGTACTGAGTCGACTGCTTTTCTGAAGTAAAGAAATATTGCGTCTACTTGATTGCCTTCATCCATAGTTTTCAGAATGTTATTTTATAAAAGCGCGAGTAGAGTTTCTCGCGATCGGTGTTTTCGGAATCCACGCCCGTTGACACCTCCTACAGAAAATACATTAGAGTATCTAACTAGATTTGCGACACATATTATCCGCCCACGTGTTGCCAAGGTTGTTTCGACTCTGCAGCAGAAGTTTCGCCGGGAAACCCTTGCAGTCCCCGTGCATGCGATTTCCTTGTTTTTGGAGCGCTGAAGAAAGACATCCGTGGCCGTCGATTTGCTTCGGACGAAGAGGAGCACGCCGGGATACAATCCTGGTTCCGTAGGCAAAATCAAACGTCTTTCTCACAACGGGATCAGTGTATTAACAGTTATGGCGACTATTTTGGGAATAACAAACAGTTCATGTATTTGTTTCCCCATCTGTCTCGTTTTTATTGGACTGCCCATTATAATATTTGTAACTGGGCGTGGAGTTTAGAAGAATGTACAGAATGCGTCCTCGTTGTCGCCGAAGAAGCAAAGTGCTAATTTCGATAGCAAATGCCATAGAATTCTTCCACACATAATGCTGTAGCTTTGTGTTTCAGTTCCTCAACGAATCATGTCTGTGCAGCATTGTATCTGTCCTCCATCTAGTCTGGTGCAAAAGAGAGATAGAGAGAGAGAGAGAGAGAGAGCTGCAGTCGGATTAGATTACATGTAAATGATGTGTATATACAGACTGAAGTGAGGAATCAAAATTTGCACCAACGCCGGGACTGAAACTTGGGTCTCCTGTGCTAACAATTATGCCACTCTGTCTCAGTGGCTTTGCACAACTGGCCGGGCTACCTTAGCACACCCCCCCCCCCCCTCCTTCCTCAATCGAAATTCCCATTCACGCCTCAGCCCATGTAGCAGACCTCCTAAACTTGAACAGCATTGAAGAAGCTCTCCAACTGTACTGGAAAAGCACCTCAGCATCAAACGAGATGGAGGACCCTGCGTGAAGCCCAGGCATAGGTGCTGTATTCAAATGAAACTCTATCGTTCCAGATACCTTATCACGTCTCAGACATCCTTGATGTATATTCGTAGACAGAAGCGACGAATGAAAATTTGTACCAAGGCTATGACTCGAACCCAGGCCTGCTGCTCAGTAGGCAGTTGCGCTGAACACTAACGCCACCATGGAACACTGGCTTTGCACAACTGCACACACTACCCTACCACGTTTCCCTCCTCAATGTAACAAACGATGAGGTTGTATTCCAGTACATTGGAGAACCTCAGCGTTGCTGTTCGAGTTTAGGCACAATACCAAGAGGGCTGAGGCATGAGTAGGAATTTGGATTGAGGAGGGACGCATGCGAGGGTAGTCCATGCAGTTGTGCAAAGCCGCTGTGTCAGGGAGGTGCAGTGTTTGGGCATCTGCCTAATTAGCAGGACCTAGGTTCAAATCTTCAAATGTGTGTGAATTCCTAAGGGACCAAACTGCATAAGTCACCGGTCCCTAGACTTACACACCACTTAAACTAACTTATGCTAAGAACAATACACTCCGGCGGGAGTGGCCGCGCAGCCCGTGACATGACACCTCGAACCGCGCGGCCACTCCGCGCAGCTGACCTAGGAACCAATTTTCATTTGTTGCTTCGGTGTGTATGTATACAGGGCGTTACAAAAAGGTACGGCCAAACTCTCAGGAAACATTCCTCACACACAAATAAAGAAAATATGTTATGTGGACAGGTGTCCGGAAATGCTTAATTTCCATGTTAGAGCTAATTTTAGTTTCGTCAGTATGTACTGTACTTCCTCGATTCACCGCCAGTTGGCCCAATTGAAGGAAGGTAATGTTGACTTCGGTGCTTGTGTTGACATGCGACTCATTGCTCTACAGTACTAGCGTCAAGCACATCAGTACGTAGCACCAACAGGTTAGTGTTCATCACGAACGTGGTTTTGCAGTCAGTGCAATGTTTAAAAATGCGGAGTTGGCAGATGGCCATTTGATGTATGGATTGGCACGGGGCAGTAGCCGTGGCGCGGTATGTTTGTATCGAGACAGATTTCCAGAACGAAGGTGTCCGGACAGGAAGCCGTTCGAAGCAATTGATCGGAGTCATAGGGAGCACGGAACATTCCAGCCTACGACTCGCGACTGGGGAAGACCTAGAACGACGAGGACACCGGCAATGGACGAGGAAATTTTTCGTGCAGTTGACGATAACCCTAATGTCAGCGTCAGAGAAGTTGCTGTTGTACAACGTAACGTTGACCACGTCACTGTATGGAGAGGGCTACGGGAGAACCAGTTCTTTCCGTACCATGTACAGCATGTGCAGGCACTATCAGCAGCAGATTGGCCTCCACGGGTCCACTTCTGCGAATGGTTCATCCAACAATGTGTCAATCCTCATTTCAGTGCAAATGTTCTCTTTACGGATGAGGCTTCATTCTAACGTGATCAAATTGTAAATTTTCACAATCAACATGTGTGGGCTGACGAGAATCCGCACGCAATTTTGCAATCACGTCATCAACACAGATTTTCTGTGAACGTTTGGGCAGGCATTGTTGGTGATGTCTTGATTGGGCCCCATGTTCTTCCACCTACGCTCAATGGAACACGTTATTATGATTTCATACGGGATACTCTACCTGTGTTGCTAGAACATGTGCTTTTCCAAGTACGACACAACATGTGGTTCATGCACGATGGAGCTCCTGCACATTTCAGTCGAAGTGTTCGTACGCTTCTGAACAACAGATTCGGTGACCGATGGATTGGTAGAGGCGGACCAATTCCGTGGCCTCCACGCTCTCCTGACCTCAACCCTCTTGACTTTCATTTATGGGGGCATTTGAAAGCTCTTGTCTACGCAAGCCCCGGTACCAAATGTAGAGACTCTTCGTGCTCGTATTGTGGACGGCTGTGATACAATAGGCCATTCTCCAGGGCTGCATCAGCGCAACAGGGATTCCATGCGAAGGAGGGTAGGATGCATGTATCCTCGCTAACGGAGGACATTTTGAACATTTCCTGTAACAAAGTGTTTGAAGTCACGCTGGTACATTCTGTTGCTGTGTGTTTCCATTCCATGATTAATGTGATTTGAAGAGAAGTAATAAATTGAGCTCTAACATGGAAAGTACGCGTTTCTGGACACATGTCCACATAACATATTTTCTTTCTTTGTGTGTGAGAAATGTTTCCTGAAAGTTTGGCCGTACCTTTTTGTAACACCCTGTATACATCATGGATACTTGAGACTTCAATAGGTCTCTGTAAGTAGCTTCATTTGACATATATAAATGTTAATTTTGTCTAACGCGTGATCTCTCGTTTTTCGTCGCCTAAAACAAAGCAAATACCGTCCGTACCCGCCTGGAAGGCCCAACGGCGCCGACTGGCCGCCGTGTCATCCTCAGCCCACCACTCACCTGGCCACTGTCAGTTTTCGTGACCAGTGCCGCTACGTCTCAGTCAAGTAATTTCTTAGTTGGCCTCTCAAGGGTTGAGTTGAGCTCGCTTGCCTACAGCCCTCGATAGACCCCGCAGATGGTGACCCACCTAAAAGCTAGCCAAGCCCGACAGCGCTTAACTTTGGTGACCTGACAGGAACCGGTGTTACCACTACGACAAGGCCGTTGATTTTTCGATGTCTACCTGTAAATAATGACACGATGCTACCCTGTACTTCAGTGGCCTGTTGAATGATCACCAAATAGTTTACAAGCTTTGTGGTACACTGGTTAAGGTACTGACTCACCCTGGGAGGGAGTCAGACAAATTTTGTTTATCCTGTGACTCAATTAAGCTCATGTAATTTCCACTTCATGTTTCTCTAACTCGAGGTCGTAGTAATTGTTTAATGATCCCGTCCGCTAAGCTATAATCTTTCTTCTTTCGGAAATGATCATGCAGTCGATACAAAAATTAGTTTAGGCTGTTATACACGACCATGCTCTGATAGTCTGGGAATTTAAATTGTTGTTTTGTTACAGGCATACAGAGTTCAACAGTGTATCCTACTCAGAATCAAGTACTGTACGGATAACAGCATTTAATGAGTAGTCCTTCCTTTTGAAACACAAGTGTCAGAAAGGAAACAAAAATTTGAGAACTTAATTTGAATAAAATGAAATGCTCTTCCCTTTTCGGGGCTGTCTCCTGGCTCAAGGTTGGTGATGATCATGGATTATTCTTTTCTGATCTCACCTCCTATGAACTGTTTGGGAAGATATCGAATATCTAGCCACGCTCCGAGATTCTGCGACCGTGAAACTCATCTCCGACGAGGCCCTTGCTTTTCTGCTGTTTCTGTCTTCAGCGTGAAGACCGGTTTGGTGCAGCTCTCTACGCTAATCTATCCTGTGCAGACCTCTTTCTCTCCGAATAACTGCTACAACTAACATCCATCTGAACCTGCAACTATATTCGTCTCTTGGTTTCTCTCTACGGTTTTTATCCCTCCCCCTCCCCCCCATCACCACATTTACCTCCAGCAATAAACTGATGATTCCTTGATGACGCAGAATGTGCCCTATTAGATGATTCCTACTTTTAGTTAAATGACGCCACACATTTCTTTTTCCTTAAAGTCTGTTCAAGACTTTCTCACTGGTTATGCAGTCTACTCATTTACCATCAACGTCGCGTCTCACCATTCTTCCGTAGTACTACATTTGAAAGGTTTCTATTCTCTTCATGTCGTAACTGCTTGTCGTCCACGCATCGCTTCCAGCTACATTCCAGACAAATACCTTCAGAAAAGACTTCCTAACAGTTAAATTTACACTGGAAGTTGAAAAATGTCTCCTCTTCAGACACGCTTTTCTTGACCCTGCCGGCCGTAGTGGCCGTGCGGTTCTAGGCGCTACAGTCTGGAACCGAGCGACCGCTACGGTCGCAGGTTCGAATCCTGCCTCGGGCATGGATGTCCTTAGGTTAGTTAGATTTAATTAGTTCTATGTTCTAGGCGACTGATGACCTCAGAAGTTAAGTCGCATAGTGCTGAGAGCCATTTGAACCATTTTTCTTGACCCTGCCAGTCTACATTTTATATCCTCTCTCCTTCGGTAATTATCAGTTATTTTATTTCGCAAACTGCAAACTCACCTCCTACTTTTAGTGTCTCATTCCCTAATCACTGTCGCTTGAGTTAATTCAAATACATTCCATTAGCATTTTTTTGTTGCCTTTATTGATGTTCATTTTATATCCTCCTTTCAAGATACAGTACATTCCGTTCAACAGATCCTCCAAGTCCTTTGCTGTCACTGACGAAGTTAAAGAGTCAACGGCAACCTTCAAAGGTTTTATTTTTTCTCCCTGAGCTTTAATTCCTTCTCCAAATTGTTCTTTGATTTTCTTAACCACTTGCTGAGAATAAAGATTGAATAAGACGAAGGATAGGCTACAACTCTGTCTCACTCCTTCTCAGCCACTGCTGCCTTTGGCTCCAATAACTGCCGTCTGGTTCCTATGCGAGTATTACGTAACTTATCGGTCCCTAAGTTTTACCCCTGCTAGCTTCAGAATTTCACAGAATGTATTACAGCTAACATTGTCAAGAGCTTTCTCTAAGTCTCTAAACGTAGGTTTGCCCTTATTCAAGTGTCTTCTAGAATAAATCGTCGTATCTTTCCCCTGATCGTGATTATGATTTGCATGAAGCTGTAATTTTGGCTTCGAAAGATGTCCTCAAAATACGCTGCTTATGATGGTAGGTATGACTGCCAAGATTTTTACTGGCAAAGAACCTCAAAAGCACCTTTGTGGTACGATCTTAGCATGACGCAGTGCATCATTTCAACCACCTTTAGCGAAATCACGGACGAGGTTTTAACTGACTAAGATCTACTCCATACAGCAGAGCCGATAATTACAGCATTAAGGAATTTGCCGAATTTGCCTTTTGGTGCATAAAGACCTCGTTTGCATCAAATATCAAGGCCCAAAAATTCAAGAGAATGATGACTGAACTGCGACCACGTGCTGTTTGTTCTTAGTTCTGCAGTTGTTCCTCCTGTAAGTAGGCGTGCCTACTTGTTTATTCCGGTTGGCTGACGTCCTTCTCCTCTCTTACACACACACACACACACACACACACACACACACACACCATACCTCGTTTGCACTACTGGCTCCGCTGCCCGCATTCACAAACCGCTTGTTTGTTTCTTTCGTGGCGGACGTGCCCGGCATGCCGCGCGTCGTGTTTCGCGCAGGCAGTAACGAAGTTGGCGACCCTGCGGCTCTGCAGGTCAGGCGTTCGCCGGCCGGGGGTTCCCCGTCATCCGGCGCCACTTGTTGTAGCCGCCGGACCACGCCGCATATTGTCGCCGCGTTCAGAATGCCGGGCACGCAGAGCCTCTTCTGGTCACGTCGCCGCAGACAGTGCTGCCAACGGCCGAGGTCACGCAGCCTGCCCTGCTGACAAACAACTTCTCAGCGGCTGCGGGCAAATAGCGGCGAGTGTTTGCTGCGAGTGAATTTGCCTCCTTTCACGTGGCGGACTGACCTGTCTCGAATCCAATTCTGCCAAGAAAAGACAACTACATCCAGTACATTGATGACACTGTGATGTTTGTTTATGTCGTTACAGCTGTAGAATTTAAAACTCATCTACACATTGTGTGCATTCATGTTCATGCATACTGACAGTGGTGGATTTAAGGGTGGGTGCACCAAGCCAGGGAGATCTAGCGAACTCCAGCTTTCACTTTTATTTCATGTGTACATTTTAGCACGCTGTTGATGGGTAAGAAGCGTTTTGCTCTAACACAGCGGCGATGACTGCGCTATATTACATTGAAGGCACATATAGTAACTATTATATTAATACACTTCTATACCTTCTACGTAGAGGGAAAAGGGGGTACTGAAAAATTTTGTAAAAAAAATATAGTTAAATAATATTTACCTGATTCTTCGGGAATTTTCTCTCGACGTCTGAAAGGCCACTTTTCTCTGCCATCCTTGTGACTGACATGCTGCATGGTTCGTATGGTTGCGTACCATACTAGGAAACCAAAGCTTGAGAAATAGAACTCAATACAATGAAACCTCCCTCTTTGAAGTTTGGTGATTATCGCGGATTATTATTTTCTGTTCTCACCTGCTCGAACCACTTTGAGAATATATTGAATCTCGAGGCACTCTGCGAGATTCTGCAATCATGAAACTCTCTCTAAAATCCCACTGCTGCATCGTGGTACAACGCGAGCTAGAAAAAAATGGTACAAATTAATCGAGACAGCATTGCCAAAAACGCCAAAGAATAAACGACGAACTCCGAACTTAATAAGGACTGTGTGAACATTACCTTCACATCGTTCTACAAAAGATTTCCAGCTGTTCTAAGACAAGCATGCGTAATTCGGGTTTCGGGGACAATACTTCAGGATGGTGTGGGATTTGGAAATCGCAACTGACTACATCTGCAGGGGACAAAGTTTATTTGGAAACAGTTTTTTTCCTTACATTAGGTGCTATACTGCATAAATTGTACTGCATGTATAAGTTAAGAACTAAAATTATATGAAAAAATTTATTTATTTGCTTTTGGAATTTCGTGAATTTGTATCAACTGTTACTTCAAGATGTCAAAGATCGTGCAAGATCGAGGTGAATGTGCAGATGGACGCTGAGATGAATAAATTACATGCATATCATAATAGAATTTTACCCGAGATAAAGGAATGCTATACTGGTGTGTAGAGCTTCAGAAGGAAAGGAATTTTCGCATGATGTTTCACTGTCACGTAACATAGCTCGCAAAAAACTTGGACCATACATAAAAAAACGACTTAGTATTGTACGGTACAGGAAATAACTTTCACCATATGCATGTTTTCAAGGCCAGTCGTGCAATTGAGATCTGGTGTGTGTGTGTGTGTGTGTGTGTGTGTGTGTGTGTGTGTGTGTGCGCGTGTGCGTGTGTATGTGTTTGTGTGTGTAAGGAAGGGGCAGGAGGTCAGACAAAATGTTTCAAGCGGCTCTGAGCACTATGGGACTTAACATCTGAGGTCATCAGTCCCCTAGAACTTAGAACTACTTAAACCTAACTAACCTAAGGACACCACACACATCCATGCCCGAGACAGGATTTGAACCTGCGACCGTAGCAGTCGCGCGCTTCCGTACTGAAGCGCCTAGAACCGCTCGGCCACAACGGTCGACGGACGTCAGACAACCAGAATAAACAAGTAGGCGCGCCTACTTGCAGGGGGAACGCCTGCAGAACTAAGAAAAACTAACACGTGGCTCTTGTTCAGTCTCCATCATTCCCCTGAATTTTTGGGTCTTGGTATTTTTTGCAAACGTGGCCTTCCATACACCTCACAGCAAATTCTTAAGTGCAATGGGTATCGACACTGCTGCATGGAGAAGATCCTAGTTTGTTAAAACTATATTCTATGACTTGGCTGAAGGCGATTGAAATGTTGATATACCGCGTCATTCTAACATCGTACAACAATGGTGCGTTTGAGGTACTTGGCTGTTAAAAACCTTGAAATGATACACACTGACATAAACAGCGTGTTTCGCATGCACCTTTCGATACCGAAATTATAGCGTCATGCAAATTATGCATTCTATGACGAGGGTATTGGAAAGTTGGCACAACGCTTCAACAAATGTCATAAGTCGGAGCAGCGATTATTTAGAGAAGTAGCTGCTAGGTGTAGCAAACTATTCCAAATAAAACATTTTTGATTTTCACGGTGGTTTCCATTTCGCTCCGATCGGAACTTACTTTCCGAATAGCCCTCGTAAATCGAATTTTGTCAATAAGTGCTTTATGGTAGAATTTTACTAAAAGAAGGTATGGTTGATAAAACAAATCCTACGGCATCAAGCATTAGTTAATGGAGGAAAGGATAAAGGACCGCCCGCCGGAGTGGCCGAGCGGCTCTAGGCGCTTCAGTCTGGAACCGCGCGACCGCTACGGTCGCAGGCTCGAATCCTGCCTCGGGCATGGATGTGTGTGATGTCCTTAGGTTAGTTAGGTTTAAGTAGTTCTAAGTTCTAGGCGACTGATGACCTCCGCTGTTGAGTCCCATAGTGCTCAGAGCCATTTGAACCATATTTAAAAAGGACCAGGGAGTTGGAGAGAGAAACTGTGCATGCTGGAGTGGATGTGGGGTGCAGCAGTTACCTGATACGAAATGAATTCAATTGCATATACCCTTATAGAGAACTTCATCAAACCATAATTAATTTTGGCCCTTACGTCAAAAAACAGTAACAACATAAATAGTACAAAGTGTAATACTGCACAACAGCTCCCCCAGTGTGCCAGGTATGTCCAACAGTGTACCAAGTACGAAAAAAGAAGCTTTGGCAATTCGAAATCGTAAGTGAACAGTTGTTGTATGGAACAGTGTATCACACCATTTTTGCAACAAGATACTGATGCAAAACTATCTGCATCCCACAAAGGCTGTGGTCTCTACCGTAATAAACAAGCAAATACAGTTCCACATAAGTGCAAGATATCACTGGACATCTGTTTCCCCCCAACTGCTGCCCCCCCCCTCCCCCCCCCCCCCCCCCCCCCCCAAATACTGCAACAGCCCTTCCAGCAGCGATCAGTACGCAAGTATCACGCTAGTTTAAAACTACTTTTAAGTAACAATCTTATTTATGCATAAAAGCCCGAACATGGGCAGAACATGTTCGAAACTCGTTGCGGTGTGTTAAATTGAACATAAAACAAATAGTGACTGGTAGCAGAAAATACAAATAAATGATCCACCAAACCAATCTTAACACTGATGACGACAAGAACTAAGATCAAAGCTCTTAAGTTACGGTATGTGTCCTGGTCAAAACACAATGGAGTCGCTGCATTTGTTTCAAAGTTTTGTAAATGTCAACTGTCAAGAATGTGGCTCGCTTTAGTCGTATTTCGCGCCGAGACACGAAAGCATCGGAAATGTCTATTATGGAAAGCTATTCTTCGGTTGCTGTGCTGTGGTTCCACAAAACCTTCCCACATAGACTTTTTCTACAGCATATGCGCTGGAACTGTGCTACCTCAGCGCTTAACACTGTGGAAGATAACCTCGAAAGTACTTGCCGAGCTGTTTTGCTTTCTGAAATATTACGTACGTTACCAACGTTGTGTTAATAACTGCTCTGATTTTTTATATGCTTCGTACATCGTATGTACTTTTCCAAATTGTCCGCGTAAATAATACTCTGTTATTTCGCATTAAAAACAAACATTAAACGGAAGCATTTCCAATTACGGTGCGCGGCTCGAACGAACCGCCTGTAATCAGCATAAAACTATCTCGCCGCTGCCTGTTCATTTGCATGTGCATAATTAAATTATATGACGTCACGGTGCAAACTGCGGTGAAACGCGCGTACTGTTCTGGATATTTCGAGCGATCGAAGTGCCTCTGTGGTCAGCACGCTGGACCCGCAGTCGGAAGGACAGCGGTTCAAATCTCCAGCCGGCAATCCAGATCTTCTTTTTAGATTTTATTCGGTTAAGGCAAATAACACGTGATTCGCGCCCTTATTTCACCAAGTCGTTGGTAAACGCTTTCTAGCTAATGACATTTAAAACGTTATCCTGTTCTAGAGCACTGTAGACAGATATTTACAGCTCTGCTTGTATTTACTGTAGTGCCAATGCCAGAACCAAGATAAGTGTTAAACATCGATTATCGCCGCAGAAAAGCAGAATAGATACAGAGATGGAGATTCGATTGTTTCGGTTCATTCACTCCGTTAATTCCCCTTCGTTCCAAGCAATAGGATATGTAAATCTTAAGGTGGTTGGTACGACTGTCGTAAATCTATCTCGTTGAGCCATCTAGTAGACTGTTCTCCACAAAAGTCACGAAGTCACACTTTCAAATCTGTGCTACATGGGGCCAAGTACCCTTAAAATGTGCAGTCTTAAGACTGGACAATGCCTGTTTGGAAAACATCACTCAGTAGCAACAGTTTTGAAAAAGTTGACCGTTGTTATTTAAATCTAATTGGAAAATATTTGAAATGCTTCCCAATAATACATTATCTTTCAGGGTGGTTGCGCCTCGAACCTTTAACGATGAGCCAACCCTGGGAGAAAAGGAAATAGGAAGCGATGGAGGGCAACGTGAAACCAGTCGAAGGAAAGAGGACTTAAAAAATTCGAGCTTTTCTCTCGTGCAGCAGGTATTTTCGTTCATTTTTTGGGGGTGGGGGGTGGGGGGGAGGGGGTTGAGTACTTCAATCAGTAAAAATGGAAGCCTTACAGAATCAATTTGTTGTCCGTTTGACTGTTAAAAGCCCTTTTCCCAGGAGGAGAGAGACGTAAAACTTCAAATTAATGCCACATACTAAGGGCTACAGTTTATTGGCAGTGTGAAAAACGTAAGCTTCTAAGTCTATGCAATCAAAAGATGTGGCCATTTTTTTCACAGATTTTCATACTCTAAAACTCACTGTAGCGTACTTCCCGTTGACCTAGAATCACGAAATTTGGCAAGAAGCAGGTTTTATGAGTACAACTATAGGAAAAAATCCAAAAGGGGCTAGTTTGTGACTATCTCACACGGAAAAAAATTTTGTTTTCGTTTGTGATCCGACTGTCTGTCTGTCCGTCCGTCTGTTAAGACCCATTTTTCTCGAAAACGTTTGGACATATCAAATTGAAGTTCACTTCACATACTAAGGACTATAGGTCTTGGTGGTGTAGTACAATGGTAGTGCAATGAAACGATACGGCCGTTTATATTGCATACTTTGATCCACGAAAACTCACTCATGAAAGCCTACAGGCCACTACCCGTTGACCTAGAATGAGGAGATTTGGCACGAAGCAGTCTTTCTCAGTAAAGGTAAAAGGAAAAAATCCTAAAATTGTTAATTCGTAACTATATCACACGAAAAAAATTTTTTGGCACTTATTGTCCGACCGTCCTCCTGCCAGACTGTTAAAACCCTTTTTCTCAGGAAGGAATAGATGTATCACGTTGAACTTTGTCACGTACTGAGGTTTACGGTCCACTGGTGGTGTAAAAAATTGAAGCTTTTAAGTCAGTGAAACCAAAAGATACACTGTCTTTTATGCCGATTATTTTGATACTCGAAAAGTTTCTCATTAAAATCTATAGGGTACCTCCCGTTCATATGGAATCATGAAACTTCGCAAGAAGTAAGATTCAACAGTAAAAATAAATGAAAACATCCAAGAAATGTACATTTGTTATGATATCACAAGAATTTGTCATTTATTGTCCGACTGTCTTTTTGTTTCTCCGTCTGTTAAGACGTCTTTTTCTCAGGACCGGGTAGATGTATCAAGTTGAAATTCATGTCACGTGCTAAAGTCTATGGTCCTTTCGTGGCGTAAAAAAATGTTAAGCTTCTAAGTCATCAAAAAGATAGGAACATTTATGTCACATATTTTCGTACTCACAAGCTCACTCTCTACAACCTATAGCGTACTTCCCGCTGACCTAGAATCATGAAATTTGGCAGGAAGCAAAATTTGACGTAACACGTAATGGAAAAAAATCCGGCAAATCTGTAATTATGTCACTCAAAAAATAGTTTTTGTTCTTTGTTATTTGACTTCAAACTTGAAACTAAACCATTTTCAAAAGTCTTGGAATTACCAGGACGTATATCTTGTCGATAAGAGGCAAAAATAGATGAGATTTCCTATTCCAGATTTGGATGAACTGTCTATATACCGGGTGATCAAAAAGTCAGTATACATTTGAAAACTGAATAAATCACGGAATAATGTAGATAGAGAGGTACAAATTGACACATTTGCTTGGAATGACATGAAGTTTTATTAGAACCAAAAAAATACAAACGTTCAAAAAATGTCCGACAGATGGCGCTTCATCTGATCAGCATAGCAATAATTAGCATAACAAAGTAAGACAAAGCAAAGATGATGTTCTCTACAGGAAATGCTCAATATGTCCAGCGTCTTTCCTCAACAACAGCTGTAGTCGAGGAATAATGTTGTGAACAGCACTGTAAAGCATGTCCGGAGTTACGGTGAGGCATTGGCGTCGGATGTTGTCTTTCAGCATCCCTAGAGATGTCGGTCGTTCACGATACACTTGCGACTTCAGGTAACCCAAAGCCAATAATCGCACGGACTGAGGTTTGGGGACCTGGGAGGCCAAGCATGACGGAAGTGGCGGCTGAGCACACGATCATCACCAAATGGCGCGCGCAAGATTTCTTTCACGCGTCTAGCAATACTTTTTTTTGTTCTAATAAAACCCTATGTCATTCCAAGCATGTGTGTCAATTTTTACCTCTCTAGCTACATTATTTCGTGGTTTATTAAGTTTTCATATTTATACTGACTTTTTGATCACCCGGTACATAATTAAGAGCTCAGAGCTCGAGACTTAGTACTCGTACCTATCCGATTTTTTAAAATTATTGTATCGTGTCAGTGGCCGCTGGTGATTGGTGATCTTGCTGTTGCTGTTGCTGTTGAATGGAAACTGTAGAGACCGCCTGTGTTTTTGACTGTTCGGTTGTGCCTTCTACGTACGTCGCCCCTGGTGTTCGTAACATCAGCCATCATTGCTCGCCACGTACACACTGTTTTCACTCACCCCTACCACCGCCTCTACCAGGATAAACGTTTTTAATCACATCTCATTAGTCCGCTAACTGTGTGACAGCTATTATAGCTGACGCCCTTCAATCTTTGTACTCAAATTCATTGCAGAAATACAGAATCAACTGCCTTTTCATTTCACGACTTAATTAGCTCGAGGAGTTATTAAAGTCGCTTCTAAGCTGGTGAGATATTAATTTTCGTGCTGCGAGGAACGTGGTACACGAATATGAGGCTTGTAAATTTATGGACGTCAGAATATTACTTTTTAACGAGTACCCCCAAATTTTCGTCGCTATCGATTCTGGGAAGGCTTTTATACATTCTTTGGAGAGTTAGGTTCCATCCTGAGTACATTCTCATCATGGCTGCTGGATGTTTCTCAGAAGAAAATTTCCAAAGGTATTTCTTGAAACTCGCAGGACTAATGCAAAGAATAGTAATAAAAACTCGGCCTACGGTCATATATTTTGTGGTCCTAAGGAAATCATTCAGTAGTATAAAGTTGAACGAGATGCTTCAGTCGAAGAAATCATAGCATTTGTGAACCCCAATAAAGCTATCGAATGTGCAATGGGCTCTTCCAAATCCTGAAAAGAATCGGTCAAAATAGAGACACACAATTACTCTATTAAAACCTGTCAGAAAGTAGAGGAGTGTTAGTATCGAGTTGAAGAAAATGACGTATTGATTCATAACCAACACGGATTCAGAAAATATCGTTCTTGTGCAACACAGCTAGCTCTTTATTCCCATGAAGTAATGAGTGGTGTCCGACAAGGGATCTCAGATCGATTACATATTCCTAGATTTCCAGAAGGCTTTTGATACCGTTCCTCACAAGCGACTATTAATCAGATTGCGTGTATATGGAGTAACGTCTCAGTTGTGTGACTGGATTCGTGATTTCCTCTCAGAGAGGTCGCAGTTCGTAGTGATAGACGGTAAATCATCGAGTAGAACAGAAGTGATATCTGGCGTTCCGCAAGGTATTATCATAGGCCCTCTGCTGTTCCTGATTTATGTAAATGATCTAGGTGGTAGTCTGAAGAGCCCCCTTAAATTGTTTGCAGATGACGCTGTAATTTAACGTCTAGTAAAATCATCAGACGATCAATTCCAATTACAAAGTGATGTAGAGAGAATTTCTTTTTGCTGCGAAAAGTGGCAATTGGCACTAAACAAAGAAAAGTGCGAGGTCATCCACATGGGTGCTAAAAGAAATCCGATAAATTTTGGATATACCGTAAATCGCACAAATCGAAGGGCTGTTAATTCGACTAAATACCTTGGAATTACAATTACGAGCCAGTTAAATTGGAATGACCACATAGATAATATTGTGGGGAAGGCGAAACAAAGACTGCGCTTTGTTGGCAGAACACTTAGAAGATGCGAAAAACCCACTACAAAGACAGCCTACATTACACTTGTTCGTCCTCTGCTGGAATATTGCTGCGCGGTGTGAGATCCTAACCAGGTGCGATTGACGGAACACATCGAAAAAGTGCAAAGAAGGGCAGCCCGTTTCGTGTTATCGAGCAATAGGGGTGAGAGTGTCACTGATATGATACGTGAGTCGGGGTGGCAGTCACTGAAACAAAGGCGGTTTTCTTTGCGGCGAGATCTGTTTACGATATTTCAATCACCAATTTTCTCTTCCGAATTTGAAAATATTTTGTTGACACCCACCTACGAAGGGAGAAATGATCATCATAATAAAATAAGAGAAATCAGAGCTCGAACGGACAGAATTACGTGTTCCTTTTTACCACGTGCCATTCGAGGGTGGAATGGTAGAGAAGTAGTATGAAAATGGTTCGATGAACCGTCTGCCAGGCACTTAAGTGTGAATTGCAGAGTAACCATGGAGATATAGATGTAGATCGAGAAAGGCTCATTTTTACTAACAAGGCTGGAAGTGAGGGCTGAAGCATGTGCTGCTGTTTCTAAACATATAAGAAAATTAAATAAAGTGAAAGACCATGCCAGAACAGGTTTAAAACTGCATGGAAAATTTATCCCATAACTATGATTGTACTACTCGAATGTAAAGAAGCTGTACGAGAAGAAAAGTGGAGTAAATGGACAGACTTAAATATTGCTTGGCTTCCAGTGGGAGTTAAATGAAATTTTGTTGACTCCTATTGTAATTTGATGCAGCCATCGGCCATGCAGGTTTTTCGGGCTGGACGTGATTTCACCTTGTTTGCGCCACGTGTTGACACTGACAACAGCACTCCTCGAACACCCGACAAGTCGTGCAGTTTGCTATGGGTCATTACAATCTGCCCCCGGTAAAAATCAGATGGATCGCGCCCCTTCCGCATTGCACAGAGGGACAGCACGTCGTGCGTGTGTCTGACTAGCACTCATTCCTCGCCCATTGACGCTGCTATCGCCTGGACGGATTTATATAGATAGTAGGTCGGTCCTCATAATGTTCTGGCTGATCAGTGTATCTCGCTAAGAGACCACGAATGAAATTAGGGAGATACGAGCTCACACCGAAGTTTACAAGAAGTCGCTCTTCCTGCAGCCTATTTACGACAGGAATAATAATACACAAAGTGTCCTCCGCCACACCCCATAAGACAGCTTGTTGATTATACTCTGAACCGTAACTTGAGGGTGGACGTGTGGTGACGGGAGTGGGACGACTGTGACAGGAGCCAGTGGGCAAACGAAACTTCACTCAAAGTCAGGGAGCACTGAAAACGTAAGATCAGGATATGAAGTCCCATCGACAACGACGCCATTAGAGACGGGGAAGAAATGAGAACAGTGGCGTAAACAGAATAACTGGTGCGATTTTGCGACACCTCGTACCGCCCCCTCCCAGCAGCCAACTTCCTTTTGTTCTTCCTCATCGCTGCTTAGGTTGATTATTCATTTAATTGAGATCAACATGAGTTTACAGCGAAGTAAAATCTCCACATTTCAGAAATTATTGTTTGTACGATTCACGCAATACCCAAATTCGCATTTCTTGTAATAATGCGATTTATTCGCTAATTAATTGCTGATCATTACAATTTTTTTTATATGGGACTTAACTGCTAAGGTCGTCAGTTCCTAAGCTTACACACAACTTAACCTAAATTATCCTAAGGACAAACACACACACCCATGCCCGAGGGAGGACTCGAACCTCCGCAGGGACCAGCCGCACAGTCTGCGACTGCAGCGCCCCTGACCGCTCGGCTAATCCCGCGCGGCGTATCAGGACAATAACTGTCACAAAATTTTAACAGTTTCGTTGCTCCCTTTCACTTGGCCTAGCGACAGTAGCTCCATCTAGTACGCCATATGGAACTTAAGTTCAGAACTTCCCGATCTGAATCTTTTCATCACTGCCTTTCATACCTCTCGAGCCCTTTCCATTTTAATACCGTATTCCTCATAGTGTATACGTACGAGGAAACAAGTTATTGGTCGACTCTGAGCGGAGCGTATGCACTCAGAAATTTAACAGTAAAGCGTACCACGATGCAGAAGCTTGCTCTTGTAGTCTCCGCCAATGGAGTTGCTTAAGCATCTTCATGACGCTTTTACGTTACACGTGACATAGCGCACTGCACTTATTTGTATCTTACCTTCTTCAATCATCTGTATCTAATACGTGTCCCAGGCTGATGAACAATATTCGGGTACTAGCTGTACGGTAGTTTTGTAAACAACCTCGTTTGTGTCTGGACATTTTTCCTATGAAAGTGATAGTGTCCCCTGGAACTATGCAGCTCTGCAAACCAGGCATACGAGGTGGGCTGCCGAATCTCCTGGAGGACGCACGTTGACAGCTACTGTCGACAAACTGTTTACAAATGTAGTCTCGCACCGCTGCGGTCGTTTGCGCCACAGTTCGCTGCAGAGGGCGCTATAGACTGGGCACACGACTTTCTTGCGCCGTGCCGCGTGCCCAGCCAGTACAGCACGTGTCCACCGCGCGTGTGTGCTTCCGCAGGCGTGTACTTAGGCCGACCAATTACTCCCCGATGTCCGACCGGCCAGCAGCTGCTTCAAGTCCCCGCTACGTGTCTACGCTACGGACCAAGACAGCCGCTGCCGTTGACCCCCGCGGTGTTGTGTTGCCATCGCCGCGAACTACTTCAGAAGGTGCATTTCCGCCATTCCACGGCTCGTCGCTCAGTTGTTCTTTCATCGACGTGTTCAGGATTTACGGAAGGCTTACGACATGGCCAAGGAGCTGATGCCGTTCTTCCTTAGCAGCGAAGTGACCATCTCGACGGGGATCTTGCTCTACAAAGGTACTGTTCTCGCAAAAAATCTCTACCTCCCTGGGCCTCGCCAGCATTTATAAGTAATCCAGAAAAGAGTCTTAAAGTGGATACTTCGTGAAACATGATACACACGTATTACTACATTGTATGAAGAAGTGACTGTCCAGTCGCTAGCTAAGCTCATCAAACGAGATTCTGAACAGTTTACACACAAAACTGGACCAACTGCGGTCTAGAATGTGGCACATCCACGATGTAGGGATCGCTCAGGTAGAACAGCGGCATCGGTTTAAAGTTCCCGAGGCCTTACTGCAATAAGGATCGAACGTCCATACACAAGCGAACAAATAGGTGACCTACACATGTAGGGAGAGTCTTACGGGCTGATCATCTGGCCCTTATAAGTCCTCTCCACCAGAATAAAGAATGAAGTGCTTCAAACCTTTACCTGGCATCGACAAGCAATAGGAATTGCCTGTAATTGCCTACGAGCTCCTGGCCTTGTTTAGTGTGCTGATCAGGAAATTGTGTATGAGTTGCTCTCTTCCCTGCTTTTCAAAAAATTTTCAAGGATCAGCAATTCTGTTCAAATTGGGTAAACATTCGTTCTGAGAAGTTGTACTTAGTTTGGTTCTTGTAATGGGTCAAATGGCTCTGAGCACTATGGGACTTAACTTCTGAGGTCATCAGTCCCCTAGAACAGAATTACTTAAGCCTAACTAACCTAAGGACATCGCACACACACCCATGCCCGAGGCAGGATTCGAACCTGCGACCGTAGCGGCCGCGCGGTTCCAGACTGTAGCGCCTAGAACCGCTCGGCCACCCCGGCCGGCGTTCTTGTAATAAACAGGTAATTTCAGAGTGTACATCACACTTCACTCAGGTACTCCACTCAGCTAAAGGACACCACAAAACTCTTACTGGCGTCTGCCTTACATTCTAATAGTTTTATGCCGTCGTTACACTTTACATTGCTCCGCATCTATACTCCCAGATGTTTTATGGATGTGACTACTTCCAGGCATGGTTCTGCTATGGTGTATTTATACTAAAATGGTCTTTCTGCCTATTTATACATTAAACGTTACATTTCTTTGCGACAGGGGTCAAGTCACAAACCCTGCACCAAGCATCATTTCTCTGCAGGTATTGCATCATTTTGATAGTTTTATAGTGTCGGGACTTCTCAACAGCACCGTAGGTGAACATTGTCACCGGTCTTTCGACGTTCCGCAGTCGGCCATTTATATATACTGAGAAATGGTGCTACAACATTTCCGTAGGAGCACGTCTGAATTTACTTGTATGACTGAAGATTTTTCTCCGTTAAGAAGGACGTGGCGCCTTCTGTTTCACTACTGAGCACGCAACAGCCACACCCGCGGAGTGAAGGTGTCTGATGGGTGAGAAATATGCCCAGTTCCAGTGACTGCGGGCACCTCGGAGAGGCACTCGACACTTCCATCTCCAACTCGCTGTGTCTGGTCTGTGCAGCGCTCGTTTTTCACTGCCGTACGGCGGCCGGTGTCTTGAGACACACTGGTCACAGGCAGAGATGTCTGACGGTCAGTTTAGGCCGGCGAGGGCGGAGATATTACGGCGGGACCGGGCCCGCTGTTTAATTCAGCAGACCGCCCGCACCCGGGGGAAATTTTGGCCGCATCAGCAAGTCGCCGCCGTCTAATCGCTGCCGCGCTCTCTCCCCGTCCGCATTCTTTCTTCCCTTCGTCTGCGGAAACGTAAATTTAGACCAGCCAGTCCGAGGCTATGCAACAACTGGCCGCAGCGGCTTCCGTGAGGTCCTCAGGAAGAGCGCCCACTCCCGTGCTGTGTTCCTTCACCTCTGGAAGGCATATTACACGGTTTCGCATTGTAGAGTAGTTAACAAGACGTTTCGGAATATTTGACGAACTCGCCTCCACTCCGGGACTCACTGTCGGTACTATAGACTTCTTATTTACTATATTTTTGCGTAATTGCCAAGCCAATGTGGCGACTTAGTTTTATAAGTACTGTGTGATCTCGCTATGCTTATGCAATTAATGCATAGTAATATTGTAATTCTTCATGCTTTCCCGGCGATCTGTTGACATCTTGGACATTCGGGAATCCAGCCGGATGTTCGCGTCGTTCTCGCACGATATTTGAACAGCGTGCCTCGCTGTCTTCTTCAGGTGCTCCCTGACACTATATTCTTTCCAGAAGATCTGGAGATGACAGCTAGAGTCTATCGAAACTGGTGACTGAGGAAACAAATATTACATTTGATTTTGACTACCAAACACCCTTATTTACCAAATATGAGATCGCTTCCAGCAGCATGTGCAGTTTATACAAAAATGTGAAAAATAGTAACTTTCAGATAATCCAAAAAGCGTTATAACACCATTACTGTTCGTATATGTACAGGGCGGGACGTAAGTCAATTGTCAAAACTGCATTTGGTGCTATAATACTAAACAAATGAAATTATAAATTTAGTATCAATACGTGTAGAGTTCATTTAACCTACAAAAGATGTTCTGAGTGACTTCCCTCCTGTTGAAACCTTTCTAAACATTGCATAGTCTAATACCGATTTGCAAGTTTTGTCGAAATTCTTCTGGGGCTGTGTGGTTTCAAATTCTCATTGGATTCGTTCCTTCAAATGCTCTACATCACCAATCTTGATGGAATAAAACTCGTTTTTTAGTGTACTCCACATTGAAAAACCCATGGGTGTGATATCTGGGGATCATGGAGAACGTTCCATTGTACCCCATCTACCAATATATTTATCGAAATTTCACTTAGAAAGTCTTTCTCAATTGCTCCACAATGCAGGGCTGCTCCTTCTCGTTGGCATATTAAAATTCCCTTAAGCAGTTGCAGATGCTGCGAAAGCGGACTGTTTTCCACTTCTGACAATACTTCTTGAAGCATATCAAGATAATTTACAGAACTGACAGCATCGTTGCAAAATGAGACCTGATTACTCCACTGCGGGTAATCCCTGCCGATACACTCACGCCAGGAGAGTTGATCAATGTCTCCATCACCACATGCAGACTCATAGAATCGCAGCAGACAGCGTTCACTCTGCCATTCACCTCAGAGGTCTCTTCGTCGCTCCCAGGAGTGCTTTCACAAAACAGGTGCCGTCTTCTTGTCGGATTGTGTACAGCTTGCAGAATTCCATCCGTCTCTTCGGATCATCTTCATTTCGGCCCTGGTGGAAAGTCGGCCTATATAGTCACAATTTCAGCTTTTTAGGAGGCTTGCTCTTGCTATTTCATACCCCGTGGGCGCTTTTCTGTGAGATTGCGGGACAATATTAAGATTCTCTTATGTAGCAACAGATTTTGGTCTACCTGAACAAGGAAGTTCCACTACACGTCCGGTCTCTTCAAATCTTACCTTTAATTTGCGAACATCTCGTGGAGGTGAGGGTTGGATGTATGAAGACGATCCACAGACTGATCACACGCGTCACTGTAATTACGGCCAGGTTTCCACTATGTTTGCAGATCACATACACGCTCGTATGTAGTTAACTTTCGTATCATTGTCTCTCAGATCCTGAATTGTCAGGTAGGATGAGAAGGGGAGATAATTAAGAAGCAAAGACGAGAGGCACGCATCGTTACGGATTCGTTCAGTTGGCCAGTTAGTGTACGGAACTCCAGTGGCAGGAGAGCCGTTGGGCATCGCAGAGCGTTTACACTTGTAATTAAGAGAGCGTTCATCCAAGAAGAGTCTGGCAACACATTTCTTCTGGCCCTGTGCGTCTCGCGAAATGACCAGGACGAGAAAATAATTGAAATTAACAGTTTGTGCACAATGTTACTAACAGATCGCTACTACATGACATCCAGGAATGTAACAGGTAAATGAAAAAAAAAAAACCACAGTCTTATCAGAAGTACCATCCATCACACAACATAAGTTTGCTTTCTGTGTCTGTGTAGATGTTCACATTTTTTTTGTTTCTATATTTTCTATGAAGTTTTGTTGATGTCACTTAAAGGAGTCTTTTCCATCGTCAGCAGTGAAGAAAACAGCCAGAAACCCAGCACCTGCTTATTCTTGACGTGAGACTCAAGTGCCGCTCGACCTTTGACCTACCGGAGCAGGTTGTTGGCCTCCAAGTGGAGTTGCTGTC
This sequence comes from Schistocerca serialis cubense, assembly GCF_023864345.2. Classification (NCBI taxonomy): domain Eukaryota; kingdom Metazoa; phylum Arthropoda; class Insecta; order Orthoptera; family Acrididae; genus Schistocerca; species Schistocerca serialis. The sequence continues at coordinate 1,283,170,376 of NC_064638.1, read as the reverse complement.
ACCCGGTAGGACGCGGTCTCAAGAGGGAAAACAGCTGCCCCTGTATTTAGCAGGCAGTTTGCGGAGCTCAGTGGATGAAGCGCACATTAGCAAAATTACTCGACCGCTTTACCCGCATAAACACGTAGAAGCTCCTAGGCGCATACGGTTTACGGGAACCTGTAACTGTTGAGGCTTAACTCCCATTTACTCCCTCGAGCACAGCCAAACTGCGCGATGTTTTAGTCCCTTTACTTACTTGTTTTATTTATTAATTAATTTATTTATCCTGGCAAGATTAGGGCTACCGAGCCCTGTCTTCCAACTAACCAGGCATTCAACGTATTCTACATTAAGTTCACACTGTGATACACAGTTTGTGAGAAGCCTTATATTTAATATGAGATACAACACTTAGAGATAACTCTAACATAAATCAGGGAAACAGTAGGACCTAAAGTAAGAAAAAAAAACAGTTTACATTAGTTCATGCAAAGTAGAGCAACAGGGATAAATTACAAGTTGGCAGATTTAATGGATATGAGAAAAGAGACGGTTGAGGGAATCAAAGAACACAAGTAATGAAGAGAGGGATAACTAAATGAGTTAGAGGACAGTATTTGCTTTACTGATACAAGAACGTAGGCTTCCGCGGCCGGTGTCATAGTGATTAAAATTCTTCTGGGTATTATGCCGCGTCACTGCTAAAAATTAACAACAGTAATAAACTAAAACCGACATTTCGGCCGAATTGCAACGGCCTTCCTTCGTACCCTGAGGAAGGCCGTTACAATTCGGCCGAAACTTCGGTTTTAGTTTATTATTGTTGATAGTTTTTAGCAATGACGCGGCATAATACCTAGAAGAATTTTAATCATTATCTGCTTTACTGTTTGACAAAAAGAAACTAGACATGTGCTCATTTTTAGGCTAAGTGTCGTCGCAAGACAGAAGACAGTACTTAATCATCTTTATTTTCATAGAAATGCAGGTCCCAGGTAGCTTGTTCCAGAGCCGGACAGAAGCAACAAAGAAAGAGTTTAGGAACGTTTTCGTCGATTTGGTATATTCAACACATATAGGTTAGGAGCGAGAGAAATACGTAAAATCAATGAAACACAATTAAAAGACGATGCTTCCACAATTATTAAAAGATGGTTTTCATTGATAGTGTGTTAAAAATATAACTGTAGATTTTTTCGTTTTCAAATATGTCAGAAATATAAAAAGATAAAATTAAGAAAAGGGAGAAGCTCTTAAAAAGAGGTCGTGTGAAATTGGACCTGCGCTGGGGAAAGACAAAGATAAGAACTAGAGAGAGAGAGAGAGAGAGAGAGAGAGAGAGAGAGAGAGTGAGAGAGAGTAACATGGGGGAGGGGGGGTTATTGCCATAGGATGAGGGGTAAACCAAGGGATGAAGTGGGTTGTAATTTGGCGGTGAAGTGCGTTGTAGGAGAATGTGGTGTGGTTGCACAATGGTCTGTAGTGGAGAGGAGTGAGGGTAAATGAAGAGGGGATGGGGGGCCCTGATGTGGGGTGGAACAGGTCGACTTGGCTGTGATGTAACATTGGAGTTCACTAAACGCTCTGTACAGGAGGAAAAAAAGATTTATATAAACAGAATCCAAAACTGTTACTTGATCCAGACATTGTTATTTGGATTTCCTTGATTTTTTATATCATTCTGGGCCTATTACAAATTGATAACTGACATTCTTTCATTCACTATTGGTGTTGATATTTGTGAACTAAAGTAAACACATATCTTCTTTATTTGTCATTGTTATTACTATTACTATAGCTAATATTATTTCAGGGAGCAGAGGTGCCATATCAGTCACTAAATTGGGTGGGGGTGGACTGCCTCAATTTCCCCTTCCTTTGACTTCCTTTATATTTTCCCCTCGGCGACTCACTCTAGTTTCCTTGCACAATCTATGATTCATTTCCACACAGTGCTGTCTTCCAGAGGAAGAGGAATTTCTTCCTCAGACTACAGCTCATGTTTGACACTAGTCGAGGAATATTCTGTGCTTGTTTGTTTCTTGTTTTCTGCTTGCTGTATCTCCATGCATTAGTTTTCTTGCAACGTAGCAGAATTCCTTCACTTCGTCTTCTACATAATCCCCATTTCAGCTTTAATCTACTTGTGTCTTTATTGTGTTTATTCTCAGTCTATATTCTGTTCATTCTTTTCAAGGTAACCTGTAATCGTTCCTCCCTTCACTGAGGAAAGCAGTATCACCCCCGAACCTTATCATTGATATCCATTGACTCCGATTTTTAATTCTACTTTATGTTTAGAAAGATTTTGTATGTGTGGCGCGCGCGCGCGCGCGCTCGCTTGTGTGTGTGTGTGTGTGGGTGTGTGTGTGTGTCTGGAACAAATGCGGTAATGAAGAAGAGGGAGAAGAACACCTGTTCACGAGATTAGCGCGACTGCTGGTTACTTTAACGTCAGTGCAGGCCCAGTATGTGCGTGCGACGGTCTGAGACTGGTCCCCGGCATGAGGCAGCCGCTATCAGCTTACGTCCAACCCCCAACCCACCCGTCCCTCCTCTCCAAGCAGACTGTGGCCAGGCTGATGCTAATGACTTGCAGGGAGGGCGCTGTAGCTGTTTGGTTGGCAGCGCCGATAAGCCGGTAATCCCCCGGCGTGACGCCGCCCTCTGCTCTCCTTATCGGGCAGGGTTGCCAACAGAGCGGCGTGTTCATTGTCTGGCGCCGTCTCAGTGCCGATGCTGACTAGTCCCCAGTGACTTCCGCGCTGCAGCGGATCTTGTTACTGTAATCACCTGCGAACGTCAGTCCAGTGCAAGAGAACTTGTTAAGGGAACAGTGCCCTCCTTTGCTTTCCCTGCAATGCTGTAACTTCTCTCGGCTATGTTACCTATACTGTATTTATGCAATGCTAGTTGCTTCAGAGGAATATATTTCTAACTTTTGTGACTACGTTTCAGCACGATTTCGCTGATTGTGCTGGACTGACTACAACATTAGATGGGTTTTACATTTCTTTTGATGTGGTTGTTTTGTTATTCATTGCTGTTTTCGGTGGAAGACATTTTTGTAATTTGTCGATGATGGGTTCTCATTGATGTTGTAATTGTTAAAAAAGTTACAGGCTGTTTACATAACATGTTCCATTTTTTCCTTTTCGAATATCGCATTCTGAAACGTATGCTTTAATTAAGTTCTTGTAATATTGGTCCGTAGCTTGTACAAGTACTTTAAATGGCGTCAGGTTTGCTTTAGCTGTAACATTTTTTTTACTGTTGCTGTTATAGCATTTGTGCCATTTTCAAGCTTAAGATTTGATGTTATTTACGTCATAGAAATAGGTTAAAAATAGTGTCGTTGAAACACTCTGTTACTCTTAATGATAATATAGTCATTGTTTGTTATTAGTGACATAAGTAGAGTTGTTATTGACGTACAGGTCAATCGAAGTGCCGCAGATGATTTTATTAACGATGACGTCATGTTTAGAGCTTTCTGCTGTATCACTACCTTAAGAAGACTCTCTTCTCTTGGTCTTTTTTCCATTTGTTTTCTGAACTGGAAATAATATGCACATAATCATCTCATTTATGTAGCATCTACGTGTTCATATTTTGTTATAAGCTACATGCGGTGTTTTGCTTTGGGTACAAACACGAATAAATTTTATGCTTATCCAACGTCCGTAGCTCGTGGTCTAATGGCCGCCGGCACGGTAGCTCAGAGTGTTCGGTCAGAGAGCTGGTTGGCCTCTGTAATAAAAAAAAAATTTAAAAAAACTGAGTGAAAGGACCAACAACGAACTTGAACGGATATCATGTGACGTCCGCAACAACCAAACATATATATATATATATATATATATATATATATATATGTATATATATATATATAAAGGCTAGCGTTGCTGCCTCTGGATCGCAGGGTCCCGGGTTCGACTCCCGTCCTGATTAGGGATTTTCTCTGCGCGGGGACTGTATGTTCGTGTTGTCCTCACCATTTTATAGTCGTCATCGTCATTTGTGGCAGTAGCTAGGGTGGACTGTGAAAAAATTGGACCATTTAACAATTGGGACTGTGTACGGGCGCTGATGGCCGCTCAGTTGAGCGCCCCACAAACCAATCATCACATCATCATCATCATCATCATGCTTATGCAACACTCGAATACGATACATATTAATAGTTTTATGTGCGAGAAACAGGATTCTTCTTAATTCATTCCGCACCTCTGGAATGGTTGCCCAAGTGCTTCGTTCATAGACATGCAGTGTGTTAATGTTGCCGAAAATTGTAACCTTTTAAAGGTGAACAGTATCTCAGTTAATGTGAGGGGTATTCTTGGTATGAATACTGACTTCCCTTCAACTTTTCCTGTTAATATTTCCTCTTCTATGACGTTGTTTAAGCTTTCTTGCGAGGACATACCAGGATTACTGATGAATTTCGGAATAATGTTGAGAAGTTCACTCCTTCATCCTGATTTATCATTGTATCAATGGCTTTAAGCATTCTTTCTTCCTCTGGTATCACATTTTCTATTAGCTGGTTTGTTTATTGAACTACGACATTTTTTTCTGCTAAAACTTTTCATTTACAAAACCACTCTTTGTTTATGTGGCTTCTCTGTATAAGCAGATGCATTCGAAAACATCCGTTAGCATTCGACAATTCGTAAGAGCTCGAGAACACTATAGAAAAATCTCGCATTTTTTGCCCTTGAAACATACACTGATGCGAAAGAGACTGATGCCTTGGTGACCACCGCATTGTGATGGCGACCACTCCAAACATTTATATCTACACAACTAAAACAGCTACCACAGTAAAAGCCACTGATTTACGGTGGAAGGTTTTGGACGTATCCTCAGCTTCACAAACGCTTCACTCTACATGTATTTAGCAAAAGTGACGTTCAATGGTGCACACTTAATCAGCGTCATTGTGTCAGCAGATACTCCTCAGCGTTGTGATGTCTGGACACTCCAAGTGAGTCATTTCTGTGTGGCGAAGGAGGGGAGTTCGTCAAAGTCCACGTCATAGAAATGAAACACTGGCGTGGTGTGAATACCGCATGAGACTCAAGTGATGAAGCACTGACATCAGTATGAATGGTGACCATTTCGACATTACAATATCAATGGCACACAAGGCTCTCTTGAGGCTTTTCTAAACTTTTCTTACAGTAAAAGGCCATGGAAGAACAAAACTGTATACAAGAGGGGTTCAACCTCACCCAGAACCTTCACTTTGGGGACGAAGGTGCTACCAGCTGAACTATCCTGGATCGAAGCACGAACTAATCTCACAGTGCCAGTTCCTCCCACATCAGTCTCGCATTAACCAAGCTACACACCTTGCGAGATTAGCTTTTGTGAAAGACAGAATATCGCAGAGAAATGGCTTAGCCACATTCCACAGGCTGTTTCCAGAATGAAGTTTGGAAAGTAAGAGAGAAGCACTGGCGAAACTGAAACTACGTTGGCGGGTCGTGACACGTGCGTGGATAGCGCAGTTGGCAGGAGCATTGTTACTAGCAGATGGCGAAATTTCAGGTTCGAGGCCCAATTTCGGCACACAGTTTTAACCTGCCAGAAATTTTTAAAATACCAACCACTTCGTTGCACGCTCGTCTAACATGAGCAACTATCTTTATCGCTGCATAACTACTGCAAGCTACACACTACTGAACTTGTTTACTATAACCAAACCTCCCCCTTCCATTTCCCCCCCCCCCAATTACCTAATTAACTGTTCGTTGGTGCGCCGGCCGGTGGGCCGAGCGGTTCTAGGCGTTTCAGTCTGGAACCGCGCGACCACTACGGTCGCAGGTTCCAATCCTGCCTCGGGCATTGATGTGTGTGATGTCCTTAGGTTAGTTAGGTTTAAGTAGTTCTAAGCTCTAGGGGACTGATGACCTCAGAAGTTAAGTCCCATAGTGCTCAGAGCCATTTTTTTGTTCGTTGGTGCTTCAGGGTATGTCCTATCAATAGATCCATTCTGTTAGTGTAATTCTGCCACAAAGCTCCTCCTGTGTAATCTTCACTATTGTCCCGAATTCCACATTACGTGATTCTCACAGTATCACTCAACGGACTGCAGAGTGATATGTTACAAGCAACGTACAACCCACCTACTGATTATATTACTGAAGTTGAGGTCCCCGTATACAATCAGACAATTTATCAAACTTTACTACGTTTGACAAATATTTGACAGTGTACGGTGCTGTTTAACATGTTTGTCAAACGTGGAGCGTGTTTGACATGTTCGAGAGAAACTTGACCTACGGAAAATTTGACGAGATTGCGAACGTTCTTTGTCTCGATACTTCACCGCATATCTTTAGTGTAATAGAGATTTATTACAATTTATATCACTGTACCGTGAGTTTCAAATGGCTCTGAGCACTATGAGACTTAATTGCGGAGGTCATCAGTCCCCTAGGACTTAGAACTACTTAAACCTAACTGACCTAAGGACATCACACACATCCATGCCCGAGGCAGGATTCGAACCTGCGACCGTAGCAGTCGCACGGTTCCGGACTGAGCGCCTAGAACCGCTCGGCTACCGCGGCCGGCCGTGAGTTTCCAGAACTATGGAAACTTCGGTCAAGGATAAAAACAAAACAGCACTGGCGGTTACCAACATGACATGAGACATAGCGCCGGACGTGTGGCCAAGCGGTTCTAGGTGCTTCAGTCTGGAACCGCGCGACCGCTACGGTTGCAGGTTCGAGTCCTGCCTCGGGCATGGATGTGTGTGATGTCCTTAGATTATTTAGGTTTAAGTAGTTCTGAGTTCTAGGGGACTGATGACCTCCGATGTTAAATCCCTCAGTGCTCAGATCCATTTGAACCATTTGAGACATTGTGCCTTTCGCAGACATACATTATGCAGGAAGAGATTAAGGAGAAAATTGATATTCTACGCAAAACATACAAGCAGGAAAGCGATAAAACAAAACAAAAAATCTGAGAAACTTGATGTTATCACGAGGTTCCGAGTATAACACTTCCTTCATTTTAGACCATTCCCTTCTCTAGCGTCTTCCGTACGAATTCTTTTCCCTCACCCTCTTCTTCTTCTTCGTCTTCAAACAAAGTGTCAGAGTCATTGTTACAAATGCTTTATCTACATTTGTATTCCCACTATTGTCAAAGTACAGTATACATGAACAGCGTCTGCTTCAAAAGTGAGGTTAAACTGACAGACTTGTTGGATTGCTTGTGGGCTTCTTTGGCAAACCCTTTGGATAAATAAGAGCGTATTTGATACGTAAGCCTGATCGTGTACAGTGCCTTTGGAGACGTTTGAGCTGTTACGGAGGAGATAGGGCTGCGTTATAGATTCCGTCTTCCTAGATTTCCAAAAGGCGTGAAACAGTATCACACGTCATCGATTACTAATGAAGATACCATCATGTGGAGTGTCTTCTCAGATATGTGACTTACTACGTGAGTATTTAATACTGCCCAATACATTAGGACGTATATTGGTCTTCTAAAAAATAGACGATTTATGAGAGAGGGTCAACAGCACTGTAGGATGATGTGTACGTAAGTTGTCGTTGGACGATCGGAATGAGCTGCAGAGAGACTTGGACAAAATATCCATTTGGTATAATGAGGAACGGCTGTCACTAAATGTGAGAAAATGTAATGCAATGGCTGTAACAAAGACAAAGAACCCACAGGATCCGGTTACACTGTTAGTGGGGAACATATTAAGTATGACACACCGTGTAAATATTAGGAATACTACTATATGCGTTGAAGTGTTAAAGAAGTCTTTTCTGGAAGTATTTGTCTGGAGTGTAGCCTTGTACGGAAGTGAAACATCTGCTTCTGCATGCATACTCCTCAAGCCACAGTATGGTGCGTGGAAAAGGATACCCTGTACCACTATTAGCCATTTCCTTTCCCGTCACACTCTCTCTCTCTAAGCTTCCGTATGATCCCTAATTTCTAGTATCTTCTCTTCATGGTCCTTATGCAAAATGTATGTTAGCGGCAGTAGATTAGTTCTGCAGTCAGCTTCAAATGGTGGTATCCTAAATTTTTTTTATTCAGGAAAAATTGTCACGAAATTTTAAGCCTGGATATCTGATGCCAGCAGGAACCAAAATTATTAATGTTGTGTAGGTCGACAACGCAGCATTATTAACCTACGGAATCTTGGCGCCACGGGCTCCGTTTGTCTTTGGGATTGCCCCGTTGCCGGATGCTGTGGACAACGGATGACCGCGAATGCTTCGCCTACCGGAGATCGCATTGGATCCAAGGCGGCCCGCACGCTCGGTGATGGCGCGCCAGCCATCCACTCTGGGGGCGTGGGGGAGAATCCGCTGGGGTCCCGACACATCCATTGTAGTTTCATAACAGGACGTACCGGTGACAAACCCGTCAACAGCTGTTAGTACGCATACAGAAAGTCTTTTACAAATTGCGTCGGCCCTAGAAAGGGCCTTTTTTGTAGCTAGGACACTGTTTATTTAAAGCCTCCTGAGCCATCAAGCAATCGTCAGTTTAGTAACGGTGGGAAGTGTGTGGGGGTAGAAATTGCACAGGGAGACCCAGGTGTGATGCAGTAAGCAGTTTCAAGTCGGTGTACGAGGGGCGTTCGGTAAGTAAATAACACTTTTTCTCGGACAACCAAAAGAAAAAAAAAGCGGAATTTCTGTTGGACGTGGTGGGATATTCCCGCATGAACCCCATACTTTCATGAAGTTCCAATTCGTTGCGGCGCAATAAGTCGCGTTCAAAATTGCGTCTGTAACGGAAGTGCATCCCAAACAGAGTCTCCATTGAGTTTCCGTAGCGGAATACCCGAGCACCGCAGACATTCACAGGCGCTCGCAGAATGCCTCCAAAGGTGTGCCAGTCAACAAAAGCAGGGTGAGTCGTTGGGAGAGGCGTCTGCCATCATCGCAACGAAGTCTCGAAAACCTGTCCCACCTCCCGCGTGGCGGCCGGTCGCACGCAGCTGTCACTGCTGCAATGTTGAATCGTACGGACTCTCTCATTCGACGTGGTCGAGGATCACAATCAAACACCTCGCTGCACAACTGGACGCCTCTGTTGGTAGTGTTTACACACTTGTCCACCATTATCGGTATTCAAAGATGTGTGCCCGTTGGGTTCCCCGGCGCCAAACAGAAGACTGTAAAAAAACAACGAAGGACTATCCGTGCGGAATTGCATGAGTATTAGGAGGCTGATCGGTATGTTTTGTCGAAACGTCGTCACAGGTGATGAAACGTGGGTTCAACACAACCGGAGACAAGACAGCGATCCATGGAGTGGCACCATACTATCTCTCCTCCAAAGGAAAAGTTGAAAACCATACCCCCAGCTGGTAAAGCCATGGCGACCGTCTTTTGGGACTGTGAATGGATTATTCTGTCTGATGACCTTCCTCATGGTGTATGTGTGTGTGTGTATTGAACCGGGGACCTAGAAGCGACACAGAGGCTTCGTCCCGTCGTAGCCCGCAGCGGTTCACAACCGCACAGCAGGCCACCCACCCCAACGCCGCCCTCCCCACCCCCCCCCCCCCCCCTCACTCCCACCAAACCCAAGGTTATTGTGCTGTTCGATCCCCAGTGGTCCCCCTCCCCCTCTCCAGGAACGTATCATACCAGACTAGTGTAGCCCCAAATGATGTTTGCGTGGTGGAGTAATTATGGTGTGCGTGTACGCGGAGACAGTGTTTGCCCAGCAATCGCTGACGTAGTGTAACTGAGGCGGAGTAAGGGGAACCAGCCCGCATTCGCCGAGGCAGATGGAAGACCGCCTTAAAATCCATCCACAGGCTGGCTAGCACATCGGACGTCGACACTGATCCGCCGGGCGGTTTCGTACCGCGGCCCGGTACGCCTTCCCGCTCGGGAAGCAGCGTGTTAGGCTGCACGGCTATCCGGGCAGGCTACCTCACGGTGCAATGAACAGTTGTGAAATGTATTGTGCTAACCTCAGGAAACTGTAGAAACATCTTCAGCGTGTTCGTCACCACAAAAATGCAAACGAACTTCTCCTTCTCCGTCACAAGGCAAGGCCTCGCACAAGTCTGTGCACTCGAGAGAAGCTTACTAAATGTCATTGGACTGTTCTTCCTCATCCACCATACAGTGCAGATTCCCGACTATCCCACTTGCACCTGTTTGGCCCAGTGAATGTGGTACTCTGAGGGAAGCAGCACATTGATGATGGAGAGGTTGCTGGAGCAGCAAGACGTTGGCTCCGTCATCCACCAGCCAAGTTGTAACTTGTGGGCATACGGCCCTGCCAGTAAGGTGGGTTAGATCGTCGCGCTGAACGGAGATAATGCAGAAAATTAGTATTTTGTAGCCAGAAGAGTGGGGAATAATATTGTGTAATACGCTGTGAAACGTCCCCTTTGAACAATTTATATAAGACTGTGCTTAACCTGACACACAATATTTTTAGCGCAACGCAATCTGACTATCAAAGATTCCTGCAAAAGAACTACCAACAAAAAAACTATACCTTTCACAAATAACTTACCTCACAAAAATCTTCGCTGCTCAAGCTACTGCAATACAGCGAGCGCCACTACTGCCAGCTAAATAAAAGATTCAAACTACTGAAGGCACTAACTACTGATAGGGGTAGTTAGCAAATGAAAGATATTAATAGAGAACAAACAATGTATTTACCTTGATATCATCATATATAAATATAGCAGTTCACGACAAATTACAAATCTCCGCCATCTCTCTCCCCACATCCACCACTGCTGGCGGCTCACCTCCAACTGCGCAACGCTACGCGCTGTTCACATCCAGCTGCCGCTGCCCAACACTACAATGGCAGACAACAATGCAAACTAGCCACAGACTGCACACAGCACAGCCAGTGATTTTCATATTGAGCGCTACGTAACGTTGCTAATAAGAAAACATAAACAGCCTACTTACATAGAGAAAACATAAACAGCCTACTTACATAGCCCCCATGCTCCCCACAAAAAATTTTACAAATTTTTTCTTTGGGCAGTGGCCAATAATGATTTGATAAAATTTTTCATAATTACAATAACAAAGAAATCAAATGCACACACTTATTGATACAACGTTGGTCAAAAGCTAAAATTTTGTCACAGTCCATAAAGACAGTCCTGATCATTCATTACGGTAAAATATAGTGTTTTTCTCAAAGTCTGAGCAGTAGAAGAAAATGCACACGGAAGTAGTGGATTTCCATGCAGTCTTGAAGAAGTAGTGTTGTCCTTCCAACGGAAAGACAGTGCTGACTCTCGACATGCAGACAAGTAATGGGCCACAACAGAGCAAACCCACTGCAGAGTCAGTCGAAGTTTTGATGAATATTGGTAGGTAGGTCATCACAGAACAGACCCACTGTAGTCCTGGTAGAGATTACGGTATTGGTGGGCCACCAGAGGTGCAGACCCACTGCAGTCCTTGTAGAGATAATGGTAATGGTGGGCCATCAAAGATGCAGACCCACTGCAGTCCTTGTAGAGATAATGGTAATGGTGGGCCATCAAAGATGCAGACCCACTGCAGTCCTTGTAGAGACGCCAGCAGCCATCTGTTGCGACTGTGCAGGTGCACAATCACCATCGAAAAGTCTTGCGGACAATATAGCAAGTCCATAAACCACCACTTGTGCACTCACAAAGTTTTTGGAATTGTCCTTAGAACCAGCAATGCTGTTATCCAGTCGCTTGCAGAATTATTAACACACTTGCAAACACTAACAGTCCCTACTTCTCACATATTGTCCATATACTATGACCAACAGAAACGTGTGCAGTGAAATGTAACTTACAAGTTAATAATAAGATGAACTGGTGACAATTACAATTTTATAAATTTACAACATGAAAATACAATTACAAAGGTACAAATACATCATTAAAGAACATAATAGTACAGATAACATTTGTAGTAATATGGGCTTTACAAAAGAATCGAAATAACATATACATCAGTGTTACAGGAATTATGACATGAGTACATACATAAAAGATCAGAGTAACTTTCGAAACATCAACTTCACACATGAGCATTAAACAGAACAGAATTAATAATATCTAACATCATTACAAAGTAAATAACATATTATTAATGCCAACTATATTCGAGGATAACAGTATTCCTCATCATAGTGAATGTAGCTTAATATTAAAAGAAGAAAAAAATTCTATGAAATTACACAGAGACAGGAAGAAAACAAATACACAAGGGTACACAAATGCATAGTGGGATAACACCAATGGGAAAGGACAGGGTTCGTTTTCAGTGTAACATTTGGTACTGCAGTCCAACCCAAAACTTCATATATCTTTCCTCTTATTTCATCCTTTGTTTCCACCAAAAAAATTCTATCTAAGCATGCTTTCTGTATTTATATGTTCACACATTTCTTACCTCAACATTTATTTCCAAGAAAATCCTACCTAAACCTGTTTTCTCAATGCATTTCTTCCAATTCATCGCAACTCATTCTCTTAGAGGCTACCCCCTCTTAAGCTAACTTAAATCTACTGAGCTCAGATGCTAAACTAAGGGACGAGGTAATGCAGCAGCACATAAAACAATTAATACAAACTGCAATGACAAAAAAATTCAAATTTGCAAAGCAAGCAGCATTAAATCTGGCTTAGCAGAGTAACACAAATTAAAATTCAGTAGCACTATGCCTGGCAAACAGCAGCTTATATCTAAACATGACACAGCTCAAGCAGAAAAAATATTACAGTAAAAACAACAATGCAGATAAGGGAAATGTGTATTCACATCTTAATATCTATGTAATTAAAGTGGTGCACCACAACAACTTATTGTAAAAGAAATATTACCATGTACTTGAAAAGAAAATTATGTGTTACTGTTACTAGTTCCTTCTTATTGTTCTTTCCTTTCCAAGTGCTCCTTTTTTAAAGAATGTGGATCATAAAATAATTATTTAATAGATCTGTTGACAGAAAGTGTTCACATTAGCAAATGCATTTCATTTTATAAAAGCAATGCTGCAACACAGCTGGAAACCAGATATCAAATGAAATAAGCAACTACGAAAAGCAAAGTATAAAAATATCATTCAGTAGTCATGTGACATTTCATAAGTTAGTAGAAACTCTCTCAACTCTCGTAGAAAGACGCTTGTCATAATCAGGTGTGCAGATGTAAAAATATTTCTCGTCATTTCATTAGGCATTTCAGTAAATATCGTAAATTAAGAGCTAGTGTAATCATATGTTTTCAAGTTCGACCGTGTCGTTTTTGCGATGCTTTCTACAAAGGAATGTCAGAAGCGAGGTTAATGGCGTCCCCCTTTTTTTTTTCTACCTGTGCCGCTGAAAAGGGCTCGCAATAATGGCTTTTCCTCCAGGCAACTGGCACAGCTGGGTGCCCGCGACGCATTACGTGCAGGTGGTCACTTAACTTTCGTACGGAAATATTTACGACAGCAGTTTCTGCTACCGTGGCAGTCGCATATAAAAATATTTCACAGGTCAAGAATTAGCGTTGCAAATCTGTAGAAACAAAATGCTATTGATATAACAGTGTCCAAAAAAATTTTCGTCTGCATTGTAATACATTCACGAATATACACACACATTTCATAACTCTTAAAGTACGATTCTTGGTTTCCAACAACCTTTTCATAAATCAGAGTCCCTAACCCCTACTCCTTATTCCTTACCTTATTATACATATACATATTCGTCGACACTTCTTCAATATTTCATCATGAGAAATACGTAGCATAATAAACATTCCTCAACAACATAATACACATCGTCGTCGTAATAATAACATCATAACACTTCAGTCAAATCTCAAAATCGTCGTAACTTCCTCCAATAATTTCTAAGCCTAAAAAAATATTCTCTGCTCATGTCAAAAGTGTCAGCTGCCTCAAACGTACTTTAAAAATCATGATCTCATACCAAATACATCATTCAAAGCTCTCATAGTATCACAATGATTCCGAAAAAATATGAACAGTTTACAAAGTACAGACAAAATACAGTTTCATAAGTGTGAAGTTATCCAGCTGTGTAATTACGTAAACATCTGTCACTGACGTAGTAAAAAAAATGTTTGTCTCTCTCAGTTAAATGATCAGATAGCTGTGTAATTTGTGTGTTAGAGAAATATGGTACCGATGTGTAAAGTTGTATAAGCAAATACCATATTAGCTAGGGTTCCTTATGCTTGCCAAACACATGGTACACAAAGTAGGCATGTACCCCCCTGAGGATAAATGTAATTATACCCTCAGGTGCTACAGATTATTGCAATGGAATGAAATGTATCACTGAAAACTTTCTTTGTAATTCAAAAATCTTTAAAAATAAATGTTTTAAGTACAAAATTAATCACTCAAATACGTGTACTGTAGCGCTAAATGTGCGTCTTGTCGCAACATAATCTCTGTGGAAGTGTCGTAGTTATCGTCCTCCGAAAGCTAAGTTCTGCAGAAGTCAATGTACTTACCACATGATACACAAAAGTGAAATGCTTTGCGTATAGATATCTTAGTTATTACGCTTATTGCCGTGATGAGGAAAGTACTGTACTGTAACGTATTGTTGTGCTACGAAAAAGGCTGTCTCATTGTTGCTATACCAGAAAAGTTACTACTAAAACATGTTTTAATTTCTTGAATAATGCCGAAAAACTGTGCAGATATATACAACAGATACACCGCAAAAGCAACATTGTAAATTGTCACTCACTAGTAGCGTCGTGATATAGTCGTCTAGCTGTCAAATAAACTAACCACTGTGTCACCTGGTATCTCTCAGAAAGCACCTTGAATCCATAATGTATTTGCAAGTAAACCAAAATGTTGCATTAAAATCTCATTAGCAGTACCAGTATGTGTCCTAAGTATGTAAGCCTGATAGTCGTTACGTAATCGTGCAACTAACAAGCAAGAATGAACAAATACAACACTGTGTCGTCTGTTCACTATAACAATGCATTCGTAATTTCTGTTTAAAAATGTTCCCTAGGTTCTAGACTGGATATTTAACTTCAAACATTGTTACATGTTAACAGATTCTTAAGTCTGACAAGCGTACTAGTAATGTAAAGTGAAAAGTTTTATGGCAATGACAAAGTTAAAAAGCAGATTATCTTTCAATAAACGGTTTTGCATGTGAAATGTGGTGCAATCCTTTACTCTTCATAGTACTCACAGTTTGGCTGGAATACAATTATCATGCAGTATACGTCGGTAAAGAATACTGGATTTTTTCTCAAGGTTAGCGTCTATGTTATTTTTCCCTGAGCCAGCGGCCGCACGCGGCTGCCTGCGGTGCGAGTCATTGTCTGTCCCTTTGTTGGCGCGCGTCGTTATTGGGATTTGGAGACCTAACTTCTACAAATTCACGTTGTCGAAATTGCCCTGCTCTGTTTGAATCCCGCCAGTTCTGATGCAATTCAGGTCTGTCGTTACGATCATATCGTCTGTCGTCATGTCGGTAGATTTGATAGTATCTTTCTTGTCGGTCACGTGGTGGAGAATTTCTCCCTGAATCGTAACTGCGCGCTGGACCGTTGCGTCTGAAGTAATTCTGCCTCCCTTGATAATACTTGTTTTGGTTCCCATATTGTCTGTGTCTCTGATTGTCTCTGTGATAGTCATTACTACGGAAATGCGATCTTTCTCTGTAACTGTTATTACTCTGCCAACGGTTGTCGTACATGTGGTGTCTATTTTGGTCACGATTTGCGTTGTAAGAATAGACCTGTCGTGTCCAGTTATTGTTTCTGTCGTCACGGAATTGTGACGGATGTGACCTGTAATTGTTGTGTCCTTGTTTTCGCGTTCCGCGATTGTCAGTGTCACTTTCCAGTTCTTGTAACAGTCCCTGAAAGGCTTCAATGTCGTCTTTGCAACGTCCTGCTAAAATAATATGCCGTAAATGTTCAGGCAATTTGAGTAAGCAAATGCGGATGAGTTCTGAGGGGCTGTATGGGTTTGAAAGATACTGATTCTTATGCAACATGTCTTCAAAATATTTGGCAAGACTGGAAAATTCAGATTGTTCAAAGTGTTTCATCATCATGATGCTATGTTTTACACGGTCTTGTGTGGCTTGAGACCAATATGCTGAGAGGAAGGCATGGTAAAACTCTCCTTCACTGTGGCAATCGTGAATTACCGACCGCATTCTTACAGCTGGTTCATTCTCCAAGTAGCCACACATAAATTCTAATCTGTGTTCTAACGACCAGTTGGGAGGAAAACAATGCGAGAATTGATGGAGCCATGCTTGTGGATGAATGTCGTTGCCAGAATTCTTAAATGTTTTGAATTTACGTGTAGTAATGAACAGCTTATAGTCAAAATCATCATGTCGGCGAGTCGCATATCGGTCATTGTTACGTTGTTTCGGCGGTTCCATCTCAAAATTCGGCGTACCTTGCCAACTTCTTTCACAATTTCCGAAGTGCCCTGTGTTGTTATTTTGTGTCTGTTCCGTATTTGTATGTCCCTCTTCCCGTATTGGGGCGCGAGTGTCCTCTGAAATACGTAATTCTTGTACTACTTGTGCCAACTGATCATGTACTTCCCGGATTTCTCTTTTGTACTGTGTATTGATTTGATTTTGATTTTGTTTGAATTTTCTAATTTGTTCATACTCTTCAGTGTCCATGAAGGCTACAGGTGTTGTGTCATTCAGATCATCATCTACCTTTGTAGATAAGTTAGTGAACTGATCTGAAAGTTCGGCTACTTTATCCGATAGTGAAATCATTTCCTCTGTATGTTTTTCTGAACCAAGTTTCAGAGTGTCCATTTGTGTTGAAATCGTGTCTACTGTGACCTTTAAGTTTTCCTGAGTTTTTGCAAGTTGCATAACCGTATCGGTAGATGCAACTGAGTCAAATTTTGCTTGCAAGGTCTCATGATTTTCATGAACAATAGTTTGCAGTTCTTTTATGGCTGCTTCGTGATTCTGTAGTGCATTTTCATGACGCGAAAAAATAGGTTGGAAATGCTCACAAATTTGTGTTTTTACGTCATTACAGACTTTTTGACATTTCGATTCAATGTGATGTAACTCAGCAGTTAAATCCTCACGTGTTCGTTCAAGAGTTTGCTCCAATGAGTCTAACTTTTTAAGATTTTGTTCCATTGTGTCTAACTTTTGAAGCTTTTGCTGTGTTTGTCTCTGATTTTGTTCCATTGTGTCTAACTTTTGAAGCTTTTGCTGTGTTTGTCCCATTTGTTGTATTAATTGTAATAACAATGCATTGGTGTCTGAAACATGTTCCTCAGTGCTTTTCGGCAGTGAATTTACACCGGAAACATTCACATTTTGACAAGCAGAAAATGTGTCTTGACTTATTTGAGAAAACGGTGAGGATCCAAAACCTGAATCTACAGTATTTGCGAGATCGTGTCGTGTCATTTCGGCTTCCTGAGGCGAGCTATTGCCGACCGATCGATCGATAATGCTTCCCTCTTCACTAATTGTTTCACTGTCCACGCCATTGTTTGCCGCCCGCTCCATTTCCCTATGCACAATTACCAAATTACTACTTTGAACATCAGTTAATTCATTACTCGGTGGCGCTAACACACTGCTTTCATTTTCACTGTCATTTCTCAGTTTACTTTGGAGCCTAGTATTACGTTTTTCACACGCCATTATTGTCACAGTATTTCACACGACAACACAGAAAAACACAATTTGAAGAGCAAAAATAAGAGAACACATTAACATAACACTGAAAATAATATCTAGTTAATTGCAAGCGTAGCTGCGAAATACTTGGTGCAAATCTACATGCATGCCACAACTGTTTTACTGTACAACAATGAAAGGCTACAACTACAAAGGAGATTCTCTCTACAATTACGCGCTAGCAATAAACAAAAGCTACACTAAATACACAAACTACAAGAAAAAATCAGAAGATTCCAGTGAGGTATCCTAGGCTAAGGGTCGACATATGAAACGTCCCCTTTGAACAATTTATATAAGACTGTGCTTAACCTGACACACAATATTTTTAGCGCAACGCAATCTGACTATCAAAGATCCCTGCAAAAGAATGGCCCTGACTAACATTAAACTATACCTTTCACAAATCACTTACCTCACAAAAATCTTCGCTGCTCAAGCTACTGCAATACAGCGAGCGCCACTACTGCCAGCTAAATAAAAGATTCAAACTACTGAAGGCACTAACTACTGATAGGGGTAGTTAGCAAATGAAAGATATTAATAGAGAACAAACAATGTATTTACCTTGATATCATCATATATAAATATAGCAGTTCATGACAAATTACAAATCTCCGCCATCTCTCTCCCCACATCCACCACTGCTGGCGGCTCACCTCCAACTGCGCAACGCTACGCGCTGTTCACATCCAGCTGCCGCTGCCCAACACTACAATGGCAGACAACAATGCAAACTAGCCACAGACTGCACACAGCACAGCCAGTGATTTTCATATTGAGCGCTACGTAACGTTGCCAATAAGAAAACATAAACAGCCTACTTACATAGAGAAAACATAAACAGCCTACTTACAGCTGTAACGGAATAAAATCAACCTGCTTTGAGAAAGAAGTGATGCATTACTTATTGAATGCCGGCTGGTGTGGCCGAGCGGTTCTAGACGCTTCAGTCTGGAACCGCGCGACCGCTACGGTCGCAGGTTCGAATCCTGCCTCGGGCATGGATGTGTGTATTGTCCTTAGGTTAGTTAGGTTTAAGTAGTTCTAAGTTCTAGGGGACTGATGACCTCAGATGTTAACTCCCATAGTGCTCAGAGCCATTTGAACCACTTATTGAATGCCACTCGTAGGTTGCGGCAGTTATTCAGAGATGATCAGGTCTGCACACCAAAGACTAGCCTGAGTGACAGAGGACGGAGAGGCAGATAAACAGTTATCAAGAAACCTCCCGCCATGCATTGTGTGTTCGTTTTGCGGTATTTTTATGTGGAACAGAGGTTACAGCACTGTATATTTTCCCATTTTACCCTAAGTGCTTGCGCGAGCGAAAAGGATGGGATACGACTAATAAAACGGTAGGAAGCACCCTCCGATATGTGGCTCACGGTGGCGTGCGTATCTGTATGGGCGTAAAACCGGTGTGTGTGATAATGCGGGGCAGAGGCAATAGCGGCGGCGGGGAGAATGAGGCCGGCAAGAGGGCGTCGCGTCGTTATGAGGGGCGCGACAAAGCGGTCGCCGTGAAAGCGTCCGGCGCGCGCCCCTCGCGGCCGCTGTCGGAACTATCAATCAGGGTTTTTCATCCGGGGATCCCCCGGGCGGCTTTCATCGACAGCAAGCGCCGGCAGAGCGGCTATCGACAGGCGGGCCTTAAAAAGCGAAGAATTTCATTAGCCGGCGCGTTTTGTCCGTGTGACCCTAATCCCGGCAAAACTGCGGCGTCGCTGTACGGGGGCGCACTCAGCCTCTGCTATTGGCTGTAAAACTGCGCCCCGTGTCGCTCGGCGGCTTCCTCACCTTGTCGTGTCACAGAATTTTATACTGCTGGTACTTAAGCACAGTATTTTCAGTAATGAAAGAAACTCGATGATTGGTTTCTTCCTCTCCTGCGACTCGGTAGCTCAGTAAGTATGCAACTACGAATCGTAATGCCTGATACTCAACCCTCTGTTGCTGCTAGGACCACGAGTCACTTGACTCTAGAAAAGATTTACTGCATTTGAAAAATGCCGTTAAATTAAAGGTGTCCTTGTAGCTGGCTGTGTAAGTCAGCTCGAAGCTAGGAGGAAGGCAAGGCGTCCCACCATGAGTGTAAACATGCCTCGTGAACTACTGAGATATTCAAACCAAGCATTGGGTTGAGCACAGCTTTACTATCATAACGAATGAAACTTTTACTAATTGGAAACTGTGCAAGTGTGTGTGTGTGTGTGTGTGTGTGTGTGTGTGTGTGTGTGTGTGTATGTGTGCGTGCGTGCGTGTGTGTGTGTGTGTGTGTGTGTGTGTGTGTGTAAATCTCTTTGACTAGGAAGTCGGGAATGGAAGGTCAAGGTCCCTATAATGTCACTCCTTAAATACAACAACTAACAGATCAATAAATTAAACATTTATTCAAAGACAATATTTATAAAACAGCTAAGAGACCATCAACACGTGGCCATCTTTAAGACAATACCAAAGTATCACAGATATCTTGCTTCTCAAGCAAGCAACAATAAATTACAATCAGAAAGTGATTTAAAGAAATGTGTCACAGATAATTTATTTAAAGGAGCAATAATTGCAATATGAAAGTGACTTATGAAACGCACACCAGTTCGTTAGGAACCCAAATAACACAAACAGCAACCGAGCGAGATGGCGCAGTGGTTAGACACTGGACTCGCATTCGGGAGGACGACGGTTCAATCCCGCGTCCGGCCATCCTGATTTAGGTTTTCCGTGATTTCCCTAAATCGCTCCAGGCAAATGCCGGGATGGTTCCTTTCAAAGGGCACGGCCGACTTCCTTCCCTGTCCTTCCCTAATCCGATGAGACCGATGACCTCGCTGTCTGGTCTCCTTCCCCAACACAACCAACCAACCAACACAAACAGCAAACCGGAGTCACTTCCCATTAGGCGGCACGTCACAACTTCTGTGCATCGAAGCGAAACGTAGCGCCACTCCCACACACCCCAACTCGCAGAAAACTGCAACACAAACAAACTGCAGAAGACACGGCGAAAACCAACCAAATATCAATTAATACAAGTTAAGGGATCAATAAACAACAAATAAATGAAGAACCAATTCCATTTTTACTAATACAGAGTGAGTGCATTGAAATAAATGCACGCGTATAAAATCTCATACAGACAATAGATGAACTTCTGGATTCTGCCCCCCCCCCCCCCTCCCCACAAAAAAACACCTTCGAGCTAATCAGCTTCCTAATAGTAATCCAACCAGCGGATTTTTAAAAAGAAATATTAACTGCTGGTCGCCATGCGGTTACAAACTCTGAATGGTTCAAATGGCTCTGAGCACTATGGGACTCAACTGCTGAGGTCATTAGTCCCCTAGAACTTAGAACTAGTTAAACCTAACTAACCTAAGGACATCACAAACATCCATGCCCGAGGCAGGATTCGAACCTGCGACCGTAGCGGTCTTGCGGTTCCAGACTGCAGCGCCTTTAACCGCACGGCCACTTCGGCCGGCTTACAAACTCTGCCGGCTGCTCTTACTTCATTACGTACATTACGTACATTAGGGCAACCAAGTAACAAGTACACTGGCTGCAACGCAAATCGTTCAACGAAAAGAAGACATCAAAATCACTTACACCTTCGATGGAAAGCGTTGTTCGAGATGGTCTCAAGGAATGGATCTTTCCGAGAAAACAGGCACCAAAGTAATGCGACGAACAGCGCCTGGAGTTGACATCACGCAGGTCCACCAGAAACTCGCGACCGCCTTTCGAGCTAGACCCGCCGTGTCACTGCTGGCCGAGCTCGCGTGTTTTCCTCTTTTCGTCCACGTTAGCACGTCCTTGCACCTCGTAGCGAGTCCAACACCGACTGCCTCGAGCGCCAAACACCCGCGAGATCACAACAGGGGCAAAAATCAAATCAGCAATGGCTCTGAGCACTATGGGACTTAACATCTATGGTCATCAGTTCGCTAGAACTTAAAACTACTTAAACCTAACTAACCTAAGGACATCACACAACACCCAGTCATCACGGGGCAAAGATCCTAGTACAGCAGGGTAACCGATAGTGTCGCGGCAAAGAGCTCGTGTGCCAGAAAAGCTGCACTACGGCTCAGAAACCTCTCGCTATCAATGTGAAAGGAATTGCTTTAAAATTCAGTTTACAATGTCGCCCGTGTAATCTGATCTAGAATAGCGTTTTCTACCCTACTTTCGAATACGGACCTCGAGTGTATGCAAATGGTTTCCAAGTAGCCGAACGTAAACATTTCCAGTGAGCGATCGGTTCAGTTGGACCAGAGGACCCAGTCCATTCCAGGTAAACACAGCCCACACCATTATGGAGCCACCACCAACTGGCACAGTGCCTTGGTCCATGACTTGGTGGGGTCTGCGCCACTCTTGAGCCCCACCATCAGCTCTTACCAAGTAAACTCTGGACTCATCGCACCAGGTCACGGTATTCCTGTCGTCTAGGGTCCAACCAATATGATGCCGAGCCCAGGAGAGGCGCTGCAGGCGATGTCGTGCTGATAGCAAAGGCACTCGCTTCGGTCGACCGCCGCCAATAGCACACAGACGTCACATTTCGCCTCGCTGTACAAATGGACACGTTCATCGTACGTCCCACATTGATCTCTGGGATTATTTCGCGCAGTGTTGCTTGTTTGTTAGAACTGACAACTCTTTCCAATCGCCGCTGCTCTCGGTTGTTAAATGAAGGCCGTCGGCCACCGCGTTGTTCGTGGTGAGAGGCAATGCTCGAAATTTAATATTCTCGGCTGACTCTTTGAAATAATTACAATTCTATGGTGTCACGGGCAGTGCTGCAAAATGGTTCAAGTCATACCTCGCCAGCAGGAAACAAAGGGTGTCAGTGCAAGGGACTAGACAGTTATCATCAGAATGGGAAGAAATTACATTTAGTGTCCCACAAGGATCCATTTTATGGCCATTGCTTTCTCTTCTGTACATTAATGATCTCTCATCAGTTACACTGCCAGAAGCACAGTTCGTTTTGTTTGCAGATGGCACAAGTAATGCAATAAATAGTATGTCGAGTGTAGCTCTAGAACGTTCTGCTAATGATATTTTCATGGATATTAATAAATGTTTTAAAGCCAACTCACTGACATTAAACTTCGAAAAGACTCACTATATGCGATTCAGAACCTGTAAGAGGTTTCCAGCCAGCATATGCATAAAGTATGAAGAAGCGCAGATAGAAGAGGTTGACAGTCTTAAATTCCTGGGATTACAACTTGAAAATAAATTCAGTTCGGAGGAGCACGCAGCAGAACTGCAGAAACACCTTAACAAATCTGTATTCGCAATTCAAGTGTTAGCTGGCATAGGCGACATAAAAATTAAAAAGCTTGCATACTTTGCCTACTTTCATTCCATAATGTCATATGGTACAATATTTTGGGGTATCTCTTCAAATCAAACAAAAGTTTTCAGAGTCCAAAAGCGTGTAATACGTATTATTTGTGGAGTAAATTCACGGACGTCCTGTAGAAACCTCTTCAAAGTACTGGGTATATTAACTACTGCGTCTCAGTATATTTACTCCTTAATGAAATTTGTCCTAAATGATATATCTCTTTTTCCAACAAACAGCTCAGTTCATACATACAATACCAGGAACAAAAATGATCTGCACAAGGACTTGAAAGCAATTACTTCAGTTCAAAAAGGGGTCCACTACTCAGGAACACTCATTTTCAATAATTTGCCAGCAAACATAAAAAAATTTAGTTACAAATAAAGATCAGTTGAAAAGGAGCGTGAAAGACTTACTAGTGGCCAACTCCTTCTACTCCATTGACGAATTTTTTAATAGAAACAAATGATGTATTGTATATATTCATACTATTAGTATTGTTATTTCAGCTAAAAATATTGACATGTTCTACATCCACGAGGATCTCCTCAGCACGGATCTATGGAACGAAAAACTAATCTAATCTAATCTCTTCGGGTCTCAGAATACTGAATTCGCTTGCGTGTAGGTTCAACTAACAATTACGCGTTCAAGGTCTCTTAACTCACATCGTGCACCCACGATCGTGTCGGCTACCTCAGCTGAGTACAAATGGCAGCTTCGTCAATGGAGTAGCCGCTAATACATTGTGTACGCGGTACTACCGTCGTCTGTATAGCGTACTTCCGATGTGCATGATAGCAATTAATCTAAAGGGCATTTATCTATCTGTGAATGAGACTAAACATATATAACTCTTATTAGTAATACTCGGAATGGCTTTGTCATAAAACAACTAAGCACAGTGGTTGCTTGTTACCTGTTGAAATCTATGCCGTGTTAGAAAATGAATCTACCGAATTATATGAAAATTTTGTAAATGAATGCTGTTCCTAATGTCATCTGACGAAGTTCAATAGAGTCTTACTTTATAACGGGTAACTCGGCTCTACTATGTCCTGCACTGCAAGAACATGAAGTAGCGAACTGCATGTGCCCGAAATAAATCACTACGCGAGAAACTGCCTTATCTTGTTTATTTTAGCCTGCTTTCATACATTAGACTATTTTTTTTGTAAATGTGTAACAGGGAGTTCTGGAATTATACGTAATGAGATAGAAGTGACTCGAACTCGCTTCAACTGTATCTCTCCCCAGCTTTGTCATACACTATAGGAATTATTTTTACACGCAATATTGAAATTACACTACTGGCCATTAAAATTGCTACACCACGAAGATGATGTGCTACAGACGCGAAATTTAACCGACAGGAAGAAGATGCTGCGATATTCAAATGATTAGCTTTTCAGAGTATTCACACAAGGTTGCCGCCGGTGGCGACATGTACAACGTGCTGACATGAGAAAAGTTTCCAACCGATTTCTCGTACACAAACAGCAATTGACTGGCGTTGCCTGGTGAAACGTTGTAGTGATGCCTCGTGTAAGGAGGAGAAATGCGTACCATCACGTTTCCGCCTTTGATAAAGGTCGGATCGTAGCCTATCGCGATTGCGGTTTATCGTATCGCGACATTGCTGCTCGCGTTCGTAGAGATCCAATGACTGTTAGCAGAATATCGAATCGGTGGGTTCAGGAGGGTAATACGGAACGCCGTGCTGGATCCCAACGGCCTCGTATCACTCCCAGTCGAGATGACAGGCATCTTATCCGCATGGCTGTAACGGATCGTGCAGCCACGTCTCGATCCCTGAGTCAACAGATGGGGACGTTTGCAAGACAACAACGATCTGCACGAACAGTTCGACGACGTTTACAGCAGCATGGACTATCAGCTCGGAGACCATGGCTGCGGTTATCCTTGACGCTGCATAACAGCAGGAGCGCCTGTGATGGTGTACTCAACGACGAACCTGGGTGCGCGAATGGCAAAACGTCATTTTTTCGGATGAATCCAGGTTGTGTTTACAGCATCATGATGGTCGCATCCGTGTTTGGCGACATCGCGGTGAACGCACATTGGAAGCGTGTATTCGTCATCGCTATACTGGCGTATCACCTGTCGTGATGGTATATGGTGCCATTGGTTACACGTCTCGGTCACCTCTTGTTCGCATTGACGGCACTTTGATCAGTGGACGTTACATTTCAGATGTGTTACGACCCGTGGCTCTACCCTTCATTGGATCCCTCCGAAACCGTACATTTCAGCAGGATAGTGCACGACCGCATTTTGTAAGTCCTGTACGGGCCTTTCTGGATACGGAAAATGTTCGACTGCTGCCCTGGCCAGCACATTCTCCAGATCTCTCACCAACTGAAAACGTCTGGTGAATGTTGGCCGAGCAACTGGCTCGTCGCAATTCGCCAGTCACTACTCTTGATGAACTGTGGTATCGTGTTGAAGCTACATGGGCAGCTGTACATGTACACGCCATCCAAGCTCTGTTTGACTCAATGCCCAGGCGTATCAAGGCCGTTATTACGGTCAGAGGTGATTGTTCTGGGTACTGATTTCTCAGAATCTATGCAACCAAATTGCGTGAAAATGTAATATCCAGTCAGTTCTAGTATAATATATTTGTCCACTGAATACCCGTTTATCATCTGCATTTCTTATTGGTGTAGCAGTTTTAATGGCCAGGAGTGTAGGTAAGATTTACTCTTTTTCTTTCTCTTTTACGAGCAATTTGTCGTAGGTGAGTGGAATAGTAGAGCGATTGGTGAAGGGCGAAGGCCATTCTTGATTTCAAGAAAGGTAGTCGGACAGATGCGCTATATCGTTCAGATCAGTCTGCTGTAGACTTATGGAACAGATTTAATGCTCACGTATTACTATCTTTTGCATAAAGAAAATCTGGATTCTGCAAAGTGCCACCTTTTGGAATTCAGCTCGCTTCGTTCGTTCATGGAATCCAAATGGTCAGAGATAACGGCACCCAGGTTGATGCCACGTTCCTGAATATCCGGAAGGCGCTCGCCCTGTCACTCAGTCAGCTAAACACGAACTTGCGGAATATCGGATACCTTGGTGAATGAGTTTCAAGACTTCCTAGCACACAGAACTGAACGCGTCGTTCTTAACGTGGCAAATCGTCAGATATACTGATAGAGGGCGCTGCTGAGGTAAGAAATGGACTCCTGTTCGGCAGGACAGCGGTTGAAATTCCCGTGTGGCATCCAGAATTAAATTACCCGTGGTTTGTCGAAACTGCTTAATGCGAATGCCGCAAGGCTGTTTGTGAGAAGAAAGGGACATATTACCTGCGTCAATGTTGAACAACCTGAGCAAAAAGTCCTTCTCCTCCATTTCGTGACGGGTGGAAGTAATAGAACCATCCTGCCTTCCACTAGAGCACTATTATTTAGTTTCTGTGAAGTATGGTTACACTGATCTCTGAATTCGGGACACCATTTGCGACTGACGCATACTTCCCGCTCACAGATCAGTTGTTAGCATTAGGTACGTGTACGGATGGTCCCGTGTGACTGGAAACGTGGCAGCGGCAGAGTATTACCTGCACGTCGTGTCGACGTCGTTCTCATATTACTCCTCTTGGCCTACCAGGCACGGGCGGTAAATTGTAACGTCGTTCTCGTATCCTTGTACTGAACTCTACCCAAAGCAGACGTTAAGAGAGGAGGGAAACGTCGCACAAGTTGATAGTCTATCTAAGAAGTTCATTTATTTGACGCGACTTAACAGACGTTTCGTGGATTTAAAGTTATTGCAACCTACTTACTTTACAAATAGCTTTATGTTTTGAGCAACAGCAGATGAAGTACCCTATATTTGCTAAATAAAAAGCTTTCAGCTTGTGACGAAGCAAGCTGGGATAATTTTTAATTCCCCTCTTGTTTTGCCATCTGCCTCCTTTAAATTCGTTTTGTTACTTTTAACTATCTACCATTAGCATACGTACATATAATCTGCATTTTAATAAAAGAGAGAGGCTGGCCCTCACTTTTAAAGAGTATAACACCAGATCTAATTTTGTGCTTAGTTTTATGTATGTAATTGATTTTCTAATGTATTTTGACTATTAATTGTTAGTATCTTTCATTACAGGGCGAAATCGGTAGTTGTTTCGTAACTTAAATTCTGTTGTTGACTTATAAACAAATATAAATTCTGTAATAATTGTAAACATTTGGAAGACGAAATGCTAGTATTCTTAAAGTATCTGTTTAACTCTATTCAAAAACATGTTAGCAAATCCAGCCCTACATTAATTCCAAAGTAATTAACAGTTTTGTCAAAAGTATTGTTTACGTCAGTGTATTTGATAATTTCACGATGTAAACGAATAATTTCGCATAACCCTAGTAGTAGGGAAACTGTTAAAAAGACGCAATTTTTCGATGTACTCAGTTAATTTAATGAGTTACGTTTTAATTGTAATATCTGTAAATTTAACTTCGAAAAATGTGTATGTAGTTCAGTACCTATTATTGTGATGATATATAAGGGCCCGGTTTTCGGTCGCGAGACAGTCAGCGCACGGCCGAGTTCCTGGCGAGTAACCTGTGCTGGGCAGAACAACAACAACAACAAGGCTTCAAATTAACTGTGGAACAAGTGTTGAACAATTAGGCCATGTGTAGAACAGTGACAGTGTGTGCTCCAAGCGCTCCTGATTATTCTTTCAGAACTGAGAACTTTGTGGACAGGCTTTACTGCTCGTAGATGTTCAAAAGGAAACTATTGTAGCAGTATGCTAACTAAAGTTGAACAATAGTACACTAGCCATATAACTGTGTATTAGTAGGGGGTTCTGAACAGTGAAATTAAAGTACCGTAAAACGTAACTGTGCGTCTGCCGGCTACATCATTTAAAGTAGTCGGAATCCACAAAAACCGTTTTTTCAGACTGTGTAGCAACGCAATACGTCGACACCGAGGACAACAAACAACATACGAAATAACTGAAAGCAGGTGGAACCGCCACAAGCTGTATATGAACATTTATTTGTGGGAACACGGTCAGTTTAGTAATGTCAAATCACATCCTCATGTGTACGTGCGTCATTAAAATACTAAATGCATAAGAGGGAAAGGAGGGGTACTCAACCTCCTCTAGATGAAATGCTGTTACCCACAGCAAGCAGGACACCACGAATCTAATTCAACAGCTGAAAGAACGGACATATTAAAAAAGCGTTAACGTCATATCTGGAAGCGGCAGACTGCATCCCTCCAATAGCCTCACTGTGGCTGTCACGGCTAACAGCTACAAGCAATTTATTTGTCAAATGTGGATTGTTTACTCTATCTTTAAATAAACCATATTTCCCTGTAGTTAATAAACGCTGGATGCGATGTTGCAAGGCCCAGGCAATAATTAATTTTCGATGATCAACATGCGGCAGAGAAACTATGTAATATAATTTTTCATTTATTTAACCTGAGCGTCGAAGATCTCTCTTAGATCGGTCCAGGATTTTACACACACACACAACACTTTTTACATCACGGTTACGTCAAGGAACGTAATAAAATGTATGAAAATGCACATTTGCAGCAAAGAATTGTATGGTAGTGAATCGTGGATTGCGAGAGAACCGGAGCGGAGGAGAATCGAAGCATTTGAGGTATTGTGTTACAGAAGAATGTTCAAAGTTAGTTAGAAAAATAAGGTAAGGAATGAGGAGATGGGCCGCAGAATCAGTGAAGATGGGAACGTACGGAAAACACTGAAAGAAGAAGGAACAGGGTGACAGGACATCTGTTACATCACAGAATAAGTTACATGGTACTAGACGGGTCGTAGATGGCAAAAACTGTAGTGGAAGACAGAGGTTTAAATAAATCCAGAAAATAACAGGACGCAGTGTGGAAGTGCTACTTTGGTATCAAGAGGTTGGTTGGCACAAGAGAGCAGTTCTTTGCGAGCCGCATCAAACCTGTCAGAAGTCTACCGGTAACGTAAGCGCTGCTCGATTTAGCAGCTAAATTGTATCCTTTATATTGCAGATGGCTTCTCCCGTTGATAACGGCGGACTTCACTATCATCTTTTGAAGATCGATGCAAGTCCTGAAGTTCAGTCTGAGTTCATATTGCCCGCCTGCCCGCGTCACTTAATGCAGCTTTCGTCCTCTGAGAGCGGAGATTTGCCTCGAGTAATCTCGTCCGCGAGGCAAGCGCGCCGACTTACAAACAAGCGTATACAATGCCGATGCCTCGGCTTAGACAGGGAATTGTAATAAACTTAGCAGCGGAGTTCGGCAAGAAAATTATTGCAGCGCTCCACACTTTATTAAACCGGGGATTTCGCCGAGACGTCGCCGCGGAACTTTGTGTTAACTCTTTTATACGCGATCCTGATATTAAGGCAGGAGAGGCAGCCACTTGGCTCCTACAAAGGCAGCGCCGCCCAAGTCACCCCCCCCCCCCTCCCCGCTCTTCCTTCCCCCTTCCCCTGCCGCCCACTCAGGAGTGGGGGAGGCAGCGATCGGTGGCAGATATTGCAGCCCAGCCTGACGTACGCGACGCCGCCGCCGCCGAGATAAAAGAAATTCGTTCTCCTCTGGCTGGGCCGCCATTGTGGCGGTAAATAGCTCCATCCCAGGTCCGCATTCATCAGGCTGTGTGGCCGACAAGCCCTCCAGAAGCACGGAGGGGAACACACACCGCCTGTTCAGCGTGTGCACTTGCTGCTGCTACTTTCGCGTGGAATGCCATTTAGCACACAGCTGTGGAACTACACGAGGCCTATTACAAAAAAAGAGAATATTTGTGTTTTGGAAAGAATTTTATTTACTCGTGTACATCAATGGGAACCCCTCCGATATGGTCCCCATATACGCTGATGAGCCAAAACTTTATCACCAGTACTCACCGCGGCCTGGTGGCATTGTGTACACTAGATCCGGTGAGAGTACAAAAGTCACGGGATACCCTCTAATATCCTGTCGGATCTCCTTTTTCCCGCCGTAATGCAGCAACTCGACGTCGCGTGGATTGGAAGTCCCCATCAGAAATATTGCGCCCTGCTATCCCTAAAGCTGTCCATAATTGCAAAGACTCGCCGGTGCACAGTTATGTACACGAGCTGTCCTCTCGGTCATGTCCCATAAATTTTCGATGGTATTCATCACGGGCAATCTGAGTGACCAAATTATTCGCCCGAACTGTCCACAATATTCATCAAACCAACAGCGAACAATTGTGGTCTGATGACATAGCGCCTTGTCGTGCATAAAATTTCCATCCTTGTTTCGGAATGGCTGCAGCTGCCGAGCATCGGTTCAGCTGGGCCAGATAATCAGGTCCACTCCAAGTAAGCACAGCCCAGACCGTTATGGAGCCACCACCAGCGGCTTGTTGACAGCTTGGGTCCATGGCTTTGTGGGGTCTACGCCACTCTCTAACCGTACCATCAGCTCTTACTAACTCAACATGGGACCCATCTGAGCCGCGCTTTTGCAGTCGTCTAGGGTCCATCCGATGTGGTGCCGAGCCCTGGAGAGGCGCTACAGGCGATGTCGTGCTTTTAGCTAAGACTATTGCGTCGGCCGTCTGCTCGCACAGCCCATTAACGCTACATTTCGCCACACTGTCCTAAGGGACACGTTCATCCTACGTCCCACATTTATTTCTGCGGTTACCTTACTCAGTGTTGCTTGTCTGTTATCACTGACATCTCTATGCTGACGCCGCTCCTCTCGGTTGTTAAGTGAAGGCGTGGGCCACCGTATTTTTATTTTTTATTTGATTTATTTATTAAACCTGATCAGATTAGGAACATCAGGCCCTCTCTTACATCGGACCAGTGTTCCACACATGCAGCATTTCACACATCAGAGTTACATCATGACAATAGTTTAAATAAGAAAATTAGATTACTCTAGTGACAATATGAATAAAGAGTAATGACTAACACCTAATAAAGTAAATGCTGGCAGTATTTTTACAACAGGTGCTATACATACAAATTATGATAAAAGCAATAATAATAACAGTAAAAAAGGCAAAAGCAAATAATAATGATAAACATGAGAAAAATTGGCAATAGTAATGAAGATTTTTGCAGATGTACATTAATATCTTGGTGTGTAAAGTAGAGGTTTACTAGTATAGCGAGTTTTGGGGAAGGAAGATTTAAGGAGGAGGAAAGAGGGAAGTAATGAGGTGAAGTGCATTCATGTAGAGAGGAAGGGATTACTGTTGCTTAAGTAGATACGTCATTAACTGTTTTTTGAAGCCGGACATGTTTTTAAGTTCTCTATCGTAACGAGGGAGGTTATTCCAGAGTCGGGTTCCCGCTACTGTAAAGGACTTGGAGAAAGTGACTGAGCGATGCAGTGGAACAGAGAGGATTTTATTATGATGGAAACGTGTGTTTCTGTCATGTTGCCCCGACATAAGCGTTAAGGACGAGGAGAGATATGAGGGACAGTGTACATTTATGAGACAGTAGATTAGACAGAGTGTATGGAAATCTCCGCGTTTGTCTGCACGCAGCCAGCACAAGTTTTCATATGCTGGTGAAATGTGATCAAAAAGTCGAACGTCACAGATATATCGGACGCAGGCATTCATGACCAGTTCCAGACGTCGAGAACTTTCCTGAGAGAGGCCTTGTAGGATAATATCGCTGTAGTCAATGATTTTGAGTATAAGCGTTTGTACTAATTTGTTTTTCAGATCGAAAGGGAAGAGTTTTTTCTATTTTTGTTGGACATGAAGGGATGCTGATGCTTTTTTGTCCTGAGAGGTAATACCTGAAATGTGATATCCTTGGTGCAGTCTTGACGCACGGAATATTCCTAAATGGAATATTTGATCTGGCTCCAACTACCATCCTGCGTTCAGAGTCTGTCAGTTCCCGTCGTGCGGTCGTAATCAGGTCGGAAACCTTTCCACAGGAATCACCTGAGCGCAACATGACAGCGCCACCCATGAGTTGTCCTTTCCTAACTCGTGTAGTCGATAACAACGCCATGTGCATACGTGCATATCTTTCCTCCTTGTATAAGGGTGTTTGTTTTATTTGCAAAAACACGCAAATCGTTCGTCAGGCCACCAAAGCTGCGAAAATCGCACGGTGAAAGATCCGGCGTATACGGAGGATCTTACGTTGTTTCCCAACCAAACCGCTGAAGCCGAGCCCTCTTGCGATTGGCAGTGTGCGGCAGGCGTCATCGAGGAACGGAATGATTCCGTCCGACAGCATTCCTACAGCAAAACCAACAGTGGAAACACATCTCCCCCGCCACAGAAATCCAAAGCTGTTCACACAGCTTTGGTAATGTGACGATGATCTTCATCTCCGACTGCGGGGGCCCTCTTATCGTCGAGTTCTTCGAGCGTGGAACCAGAATCAATGCCCAACGATATGAGACACTTTGCAGAACCAGCGAAGCTCCATGAAGTGGAAACGCCCAGGAATGCTGTTGGACAGAATCGTTCTGTTGCCCGATAACGCCTATCCCACACTGTCAATCGGATGAAGGGAACACTTCAGAAATATGATTGGGAACCACTGTAACATCCTCTGTACAATCCGGATCTTTCACCTTGGAATTTGCACAGCTTTGGTGACATGAAGGAAGATCTGCGTGGACGTCGGTTTCAGTAGGAAGGGGAGTGCAAGAGTGGGTGCGGTCGTGGATCCGTCAGCGGCTGACCTCGTTCGACGAAACAGAAATTCATTGTCAGGTTACCTTCCGTTCAGAAGGCTGTTGCACTCTGTGACTGTTATATTGACTTGTAAATTGCTGATTTCAGCTATCAGTCGTCCTTTTTTAAATTTTATTGGCAGATCTACATTTCACCTAGAAACTAGCCATTCTGAATGCACTATCATTTTTGATCAATGCATGTAATTCCTGTTGGTCGGGCTTCATCCACAGTTCATCGTCTCGTCTCCCACTGGAATTAATGTCTTAAAGCGTGTGATGATTAATTTTGAATGAACCATTCCACGGTCCCGTTGTGTTGGACGTTCGGTTTTAAACTGACTGCCCTCACATATTAGAAGTTAGAACGAAATTTTCACTCTACAGCGGAGTGTGCGCTGATATGAAACTTCCTGGCAGATTAAAACTGTGTTCCGGACAGAGACTCGAACTCGGGACCTTTGCCTTTCGCAGGCAAGTGCTCTACCAACTGAGCTGCCCAAGCACGACGCACGCCTCGTTCTCACAGCTTTAATTCCGCCAGTACCTCGTCTCCTACCTTCCAAACTTCACAGTAGCTCTCCTGCGAACCTTGCAGAACTAGCACTCCTGGAAGAAAGGATATGAGGAGACATGGCTTAGCCACAGCCGTGGGATTGTTTCTAGAATGAGATTTTCACTCTACATCGGAGTGTGCTTCTTCCAGGAGTGCTAGTTCTGCCAGGTTCGCAGGAGAGCTACTGTGAAGTTTGGAAGGTAGGAGACGAGGTACTGGCGGAAGTGAAGCTGTGAGGACCGGGCGTGAGTCGTGCTTGGCTAGCTCTGTTGCTAGGGCACTTGCCCGCGAAAGGCAAAGGTCCCGAGTTCGAGTCTCGGTCCGGCACACAGTTTTAATCTGCCAGGAAGCTTCATATTAGAAGTTGTTTTTTTCAGTTTTTCCGAAGATTTTGTGTTCGGTAGGTATTGCCCAGTCATCCTCAAAGCTAAGGTTTCTATACTGTGGATATGCGAGGGTTACCCAGAAAGTAATGCACCTCATTTTTATTTCTCAGCCGAAAACAATGCTACGAATGCGAAACGTTACGTATCTATTATTTGAAGCTTCCTGAGTGAGCGCGCCAAGTTTCCGTCACTTCCGACAGATAACCTAGTTGCAGGACAGTTTCAAAATGGCGTCTGTAGGTGATGTGCGTTACAAGCAACGTGCCGTCATTGAATTTCTCACTGCAGAGAAAGAAACTGTGGGGAATATTCACAAACGCCTGTACCAAGTCTATTGAGCATCTGCTGTCGACAGAAGTACAGTTAGTCGCTGGGCACGGAGGATGAGGTGATCGGAAGGCAGTTCGGCGGAGACCCACGATTTGCAGCGGTCGGGGAGACCGTTAACGTCTGTCACACATGAAATGTTGCAGCGAGCTTGTGTTGTCATTCGCGAGGACAGACGCATTACGACTCGGCAGTCGGCAGACATTTTGAGGACGACGAGGACAGTGAAGAACTGGCTCCGCTACCAGGACAAGGATTGGTAGCGACACGGCGTACACACTCTTGTTTCGCGCTGGAGGAATTCCACAGAATGGGATGGAGATTACGTGCAAAAATAGGATGTGTAGATAAAACGACATACTTTCGTATGTGTAATTCTCATTGTGTTCAATAAACTATTGCTGAAGAAAACAATACAATCCATTACTTACTGGGCAACCCTCATGTTAAATAAGAGGGCAGCGATGTCGTATCGTTGCGGTAGGTAAGTAGTTATGCAGTTATTAAAAACTTTTGGACAGCTAGTCTCTACTCCTGTAGTTACAGTAACTGTTTTTGCAGTTAACATGTTGTCAGTTAAATCTGCTGTCCGTCTGCATGTAGTAAGTTGTAATAAGGCCCGCCCGGTTGGCCGTGCGGTATAACGCACGGCTTTCCGGGCGGGAAGGAGCGCCTGGTCCCCGGCACGAAGCCGCCCAGCGGATTTGTGTCGAGGTCCTGTGGACCGGCCAGTTTCTGGATGATTTTTAGGCGGTTTTCCATCTCCCTTGGCAAATGCGGGCTGGTTCTCCTTATTCCGCCTCAGTTACACTATGTCGGCGATTGCTGCGCATACAAGTTCTCCACGTACGTGACGAACCACCATTACTCTACCACGCAAACATAGGGGTTACACTCGTCTGATGTGAGACGTTCCCTGGGGGGCCGAACCGCACAATAACCCTGGGTTCGGTGTGGGGCGGCGGAGGGGTGAAGTGGACTGCGGTAGTCGTCGTGGGGTTGTGGACCACTGCGGCTGCGGCGGGGACGGAGCCTCTCCGTCGTTTCTAGGTCCCCGGTTAACATACAATACAATAAACACAAGTTTTATTAGTCTATAAAGAGGCCCACGTCTTCAAACCCTACCATATGATACACGTAGATCAACGATCGCAACAGGCATTTTCTGCTTCGTTCAGTATCGTGCTTCAATAAATGTCTTAACCATAACACATGTTCTCTCGATGGTGCTGAAGAACAGACACCTCCCAGGCAAATATCGACAGCTGAGAAACACTGGAGCCAGATAATCTCAAATACCTCCTGGGTAAAGTTAATGTTTCACAAGACACGTACTCGCAGTGTCCTCTTCAGGACTATTCACGTATAAACTTTGCGCCTGTGACATATCTAACGACAGACTACAGTGCTTGTGACGTGTAATTAAACTTCACATTGAAATGTTTATAGCTTAGCTAAATTGTAATTTGGCAAGCTTGTAATGTTAATGAGTCGTTATCGTATTGTAAGTATGGACCGTTCGAAAAAGATGGAGGCAGTACCCCGGAATATCGCCAACGCTCTGTTATCCATTGTCCGCAGGTCGTGATCTCGCGGTCGCGTTCTCGCTTCCCGAGCACGGGGTCCCGGGTTCCATTCCCGGCGGGCTCAGGGATTTTCGGCTGCCTCGAGGTGCGTGGGTGTTTGTGTTGCCCTCATGATTTCATCCTCATTCATGAAAGTGGCGAGACTGGACTGAGTAGAGGTTGGAGATTTGTACGGGAGCTGATAACCGCGCAGTTGAACGCCCCACAAACACAACATCATCATCATCATCTCGGTTAGCATTAGTACCTCTGCAAATTATTTGAACCAAGTAGACAGTTGACGTTCCGACTAACTACTTGTTCTGTGGATACCGGATCTGAAAGTTATTTTACAGATTCTCTGTTTTGGCTAGCGATCTTTTAAAATTATTATCCTCTTAATTCTTCTCCAACTACGACATAATCGCGTATACGTACAGTGATCCAGTACTGTAAAATGCTTTATTCCAGTCTCTGATCACAATAAGAATTCTTTAGACGATGACAGGTTTCAGTCTGTAATGACCATCCTCATATCTTGACGATGCCATTGTGGCCTTATCACTTTAGGACATGGTGTAAAAATGATCTGAGGATGGTCATTACGGACTGAAACCGGTCATCGTCTAAAGAATTCATATTGTGATCAGAGACTGG
This sequence comes from Schistocerca serialis cubense, assembly GCF_023864345.2. Taxonomy (NCBI): domain Eukaryota; kingdom Metazoa; phylum Arthropoda; class Insecta; order Orthoptera; family Acrididae; genus Schistocerca; species Schistocerca serialis. The sequence goes on along the minus strand of NC_064638.1, from coordinate 1,283,134,159 downwards.
AATAAGAAAGCATCGTAATTCTTCATCTTCTATAGTCCGATAATGTGTAACAATAACATCATTTTGTGTTTCTTTAATCTTAATTATAGATCTGATGGTGGCAGTGGCCGAAACGACGTTCCAACTTTCAGTCAGTGGTCTCTGTACTGTACCTCTCCAAGCACACGCTCTCGTGCAAGCGAGTGGCTCACGAAGAGGGAGCCGATGCGCTCTGGAGCTGAGGTTGGCTGCTCTCAGAAGGTTTCGGAAGCGTCCGACGTGGCATTTAGGCAGAAAGCACTCTGCTGGCTGAAGGAGCGGCGTTTGATGTGCAGGAATCCGGCGGGCCGCGGGGAACCGAACGGCTCGGAACGAAACGAGTGGGCAGCGCGTGGCGCGTGGCCTCTGCTGGCCGCCGCCGGTCTCGGGGCAGCGCCAGTCTCCCGTGAGGCCGGGGCCGCCTTTCAGAGCTGCGCGCACCAAAACCCGCCTCTAGCCACAGCGCCAGGTTAACTCTCTGGGCCCTTCTCCACGTGCTGCCGTCACTGCTCCCGCCATCATTACGAGAGCTACGGGAACTTCCCAGAGATGTTGACGACAGTAGTGCGCCTACAGCCGACCAGCTTCTCCCTTTCGAGATATTCCCGGGCTCCGGGCCATAATGTTCTGTCGTTTACCAAAATCCTTTATGTCAATGAGTTCCCCATCTGCGACCCAGGTGGTCCCTATAATGATTCTCGAATCGTCACTGCTTCTCTTGTATACTTTCCTCACCCCGTCACGTGTCCCTAATGCCACCATCGTACGGTGGCCGATGATCACAAGATTTCGAGATATCACTGTACTACTTTTGAATGCATTATGGGAACAGCAGTGATCAATGTCTTGTAAATAATTACTATTAAAAACAGTCTTGATCACAATTTATCTTACAAGGTGACCGGTTTCGACCACTACTGTGGTCATCTTCAGACCATTGAGTAGGAACCCCTTTCTGTTGGATTCTCCAACAGAAAGGGGTTCCTACTCAATGGTCTGAAGATGACCACAGTAGTGGTCGAAACCGGTCACCTTGTAAGATAAATTGTGATCAAGACTGTTTTTAATAGTAATTATATCACTGTACGTATTACACGTAATGATTGTAACCAGAGATACAGTCACGAGGTTGTTGTTGTTGTGGTCTTCACTCCTGAGACTGGTTTGATGCAGCTCTCCATGCTACTCTATCCTGTGCAAGATTCTTCATCTCCCAGTACATACTGCAACCTACATCCTTCTGAATCTGTTTTGTGTATTCATCTCTTGGTCTCCCTCTACGATTTTTACCCTCCACGCTGCCCTCGCATACTAAATTGGTGATCCTTTGATGCCTCAGAACATGTCCTACCAATCGATCCCTTCTTCTAGTCAAGTTGTGCCACAAATTTCTCTTCTCTCCAGTTCTATTCAATATCTCCTCATTAGTTATGTGATCTACACATCTAATCTTCAACATTCTTCTGTAGCACCATATTTCGAAAGCTTCTATTCTCTTCTTGTCCAAACTATTTATCGTCCATGTTTCACTTCCATACATGGCTACACTCCATACTAATACTTTCAGAAACGACTTCCTGGCACTTAAATCTATACTCGATGTCAACAAATTTCTCTTACTCAGAAACGCTCTTCTTGCCATTGCCAGCCTACATTTTATATCCTCTCTACTTCGTCCATCATCAGTTATTTTGCTCCCCAAATAGGAAAACTCATTTACTACTTTAAGCCTCTCATTTCCTAATCTAATACCCTCAGCATCACCCGATTTAATTCGATTACATTCCATTATCCTCGTTTTGCTTCTGTTGATGTTGATCTCATATCCTCCTTCAAGACACTGTCCATTCTGTTCAGCTGCTCTTCCAAGTCCTTTGCTGTCTCTGACAGAATTACAATGTCATCGGCGAACCTCAAAGTTTTTATTTCTTCTCCATGGATTTTAGTACCTACTCCGAATTTTTCTTTTGTTTCCTTTACCGCTTGGTCAATATACAGGCTACAACCCTGTCTCACTCCCTTCCCAATCACAGCTTCCTTTTCGTGCCCCTCGACTCTTATAGCTGCCCTATGGTTTCTGTACAAATTGTAAATAGCCTTTCGCTCCCTGTATTTTACCCCTGCCACCTTCAGAATTTGAAAGAGTATTCCAGTCAACATTGTCAAAAGCTTTCTCGAATTCTACAAATGCTAGAAACGAAGGTTTGCCTTTCCTTAATCTAGTTTCTAAGATAAGTCGTAGGGTCAGTATTGCCTCATGAAGTATTGAGGCTAATATACACTGAAAAAAGAAAAAACACCTCGACGGAATTATCTGAATGGCACGAAAATTGGTAGAGGTAATATACATGTAGCGGAAACAAACAACCCAATTTCAGAGAAATTGCATAATTTGACAGCTTCACAAAGTGAGCCTTTATGCAAGCAGTTATTCAGGTTGGCATTGATCCATAGAGTTGTTGAGTGTCCTTATGAAGGTATAGTGCCAAATTTTATCCAGTTGGCGTGTTAGATGGTCAGAATCCTGAGCTTCGTGAGGTGCTCCTGCCCACAATGCTCCAAACGTTCTCAATTGGGTAGAAACGCGGCGACCTTGATGCGAAAGCGACGGTACGGAAACCACGAAGATAAGTAGTAGCAACTATACCGTCTGCGGGTAGCCGTTATCTTGCTGAAATTAATTCCAAGGATGGCTGGCCATGAAGGGCAATGAAACACGCCGTAAAATATTGTCGACGTGCCGCTGTGCTGTAACGGTGCAGCGATTGACGACCAAAGTAGTCGTTATATGAAAAGAAATGGAACTCCAGACCATCACCTTTGATTGTCGGCTCGTATGGCGCGCAATTCAATCTCAATGTAGGCAAGTGTAATGTGCTGCGAATACATAGAAAGAAAGATCCCTTGTCATTTAGCTACAATATAGCAGGTCAGCATCTGGAAGCAGTTAATTCCATAAATTATCTGGGAGTACGCATTAGGAGTGATTTAAAATGTAATGATCATATAAAGTTGATCGTCGGTAAAGCAGATGCCAGACTGAGATTCATTTGAAGAATCCTAAGGAAATGCAATCCGAAAACAAAGGAAGTAGGTTACAGTAGGCTTGTTCTCCCACTGCTTGAATACTGCTCAGCAGTGTGGGATCCGTACGAGACAGGGTTGATAGAAGAGATAGAGAAGATCCAACGGAGAGCAGCGCGCTTCGTTACAGGATCATTTAGCAATCCCGAAAGCGTTACGGAGATGATAGATAAACTCCAGTGGAAGACTCTGCAAGAGAGACGCTCAGTAGCTCGGTACGGGCTTTTGTTGAAGTTTCGAGAACATACCTTCACCGAGGAGTCAAGCAGTATATTGCTCCCTCCTGCGTATATTTCGCGAAGAGACCATGAAGATAAAATCAGAGAGATTAGAGCCCACACAGAGGCATACCGACAATCCTTATTTCCAAGGAACAATACGAGACTGGAATAGAAGGGACAACCGATAGAGGTACTCAAGGTACCCTCCGCCACACACCGTCAGGTGGCTTGCGGAGTATGTATGTAGATGTAGATGTAGATGTAGACAGTCAGTTTGGTATCCCATCGCTGTCCGGGGTGTGTCCAGACACTTCTTGGGCCTGGAATCTCATTGACTGGAGTACAGTTGTCGTAAGTGATGAGTCCCACCTCGTACTGAGCCCCGATGACGGACGAAGACGTGTCTGGAGACACCCTGGACAGCAGTGAAGACCAATCTGAGTATCGCCAGTCGTAAGGGCCGACAACCAGGAGCGAAGGTCTGGGGGTGCCATTTAATTTCATAGCTGGACCCCTTTGGTTGTCATCCGCGACACTCCTGCAACACGCCGGTACGTCATCGACCTTCTACGGCCCCTTTTTCTTGCACTGAAGGCAAGCCATCCTGGGCTTATATTTCAACAAGATAATTCCGTCCGGACACGGCTAGAGTTTCTACTGCTTGCCGAATTCTGCCTTGATCAGCAAGCTCGCCGGGTCTCTCCCCAGTTGAGGTCTGGAGCACTGTGGGCTGGACCCTCCAACCAGCTCTGGACTTTGACGATATAAAGCGCCAAGTGGACACAATTTGGCCCGATATTCCTCAGGAGGACATCCAACAACTCTGTCAATCATTGCCAAGCCGAATTACTGCTTGCATAAGAGCCACAGTTCGACCAACGCGTTACTGGGCTGCTCAATGTATGAAGCTCTTTGTCTTGTATAAATTACCCATATAATAGCGTGCCTGAAAAGGTTTGGTACAACTTTAATGTGCTATAGCAACCAAATTAATTAAGATATTCACACCATGTTTGGCTTATGTGACGGACTATCTCACAAAGATTTATGTCATTCAATCAGTTTCGCTATGTGCGGCTTTCGTGGCACGGTGAAGAACGTCCATAAGCTGTTGCTTGGAATTGCATAAGCTGTTCCGTGCCTTACGGCTTCAGTGGACGGAACAGTTCCACTCGCCATGAATGCATCTGCAAACGTTTCCGAAGGACACCGTGCGCTGCCGCCTTGCGGCTCTGCACCTCCTGCGACGTCCTCCGCAGAGACTTCTGTGGTGAACGTTGAAAAGCCAATCATATCCGTTCTGTGTCAGCTCCACTTGTTCCATTTCGTCCAGTATCATGCGTGACATTAACGCTTCCAGTCTGCATGGAAATCTTGTACCACCACCGCATCGGCATCAGCGAGTTTGGTTGCTACCTTCATCGTGTGTGGAAATTCCTACAAAACCTGCGTGTCCGATTTAGTCTGAATAAATCATTCCACACACTGAGATTTTTCCCGAACTGTTGTCATTATAACTTCACCCACGAAAACCTGAGACACATTTAAACAAATACCTTGTGAGTTTGTTATATAAGCCAGATGTAGTGTCAATATCTTAATTAGTGTGCTTGTTATAACACACTGAATTTGGAGCGTACTTTTGAGACGTTGCTGGTTAATGTCACAATAACATTTCAAGACTTTTTTGTGGTGAAATAGTTATTTATCAAACAATATCTTCTCGTTCTATGGTTTCGCGTCCTTACTCATCTGGTGTCTACGTGTACGTTAGTTTGTTGTTACGCGAAACTGGCCTAATAACCTGAAAAGGGGTCTGTATCAGCTGAATATTAGTGCAACCAAAACACACTTTGTGTTCTTTTTACCCTCGTCACCACGAAATGAAGTGAGGAATGAAACTTCACTTGGGTCGCAATGTTTGTAGTATTGTTTGGTGTGAGGTATGTTTGTTTTCCCGCGCGCCCTTAGAGAGTGGGACGGTAGAGAGACAGCTTGAAGGTGGTTCACTGAACCCTCTGCCAGACACTTTATTGTGAATAGCAGAGTAATCACGTGGATGAAGATGTACAGAAATGTAAGTATCATTGCTAGGTTTAAGTAGTTCTAAGTTCTAGGGGACTGATGACCTCAGATGTTAAGTCCCATAGTGCTCAGAGCCATTTGAACCATTTGAAGAGTTGAACACTGGAGAGGAACTTGTGGCGGGCCATATCACACCAGTCGGTGGACTGACTACACTAAGGAAAAGTAATTTCCAAAGAAGTGAGTCATATAGATACCAACTTTGTTCGAAAGAGCTGCAGGCTCTGGAATAAATGAGGTATTGACAATGAAGATTATGTGATTGACTTTTATTTTCTTGCAGCGCAATCACCAAAGCGTTTCACAATGCAGTAACTGGTTACTACCAGCGTGTTATTGTCAACAGATTCATTACGTCAAAAAAAAAAAAAAAAAAAAAAAAGGGGAGAAGAAAGAGTGACTATAGATCCTACCAACTAGTGATATATTGTTCGCAATGCGTTGTCAGGGTAGGTGCAGGCAAGGTTTCATAGACAGAATGAAATCTTCACCTTGTCAAGTTATGTGTGTTGGTATTCCCGAAAGTAATAACCACTTTGCAGATTTTATAGTTATACTAGCAACCTGTCTCAGCTTCACACAAGTAGCATTAAGTCTCTATGATCGGACGACTTTTGTACTGTACGGTAAATTTGTTTTGTCCGCGGTAACGGGAGATATGACATTGGTACCCAAACTACCCTCCGCCACACACCTTGAAGTGTAGACAGATTTATACTGTATGTAGATGTGAGGCGGAACGTTAAGCTTCCAGATTCGTTCGTTCGGTCGTTCCTTCCTTTCTTCCTTCATTCCTTCCTTCCTTTCTCAATATTCGGACAATTTTCTCGTGCTTGCAAAGTGCAGCGCTGTGTGAGTCGGACTGCGAAAGAGCTGGGATTAGTGTGTGTAAACACTCGGCGGAGGGAAACAGCAGAAGGCGGGCGGGCAGACGGCTTCGTTTCCGCCGCCAGGGGAGGTGTTCCGTGGATCGCAGTCTGGGGAGAGTGCCCGCTAAAGAAGCGGGAATCCATTTGGGAGGCGGGACGGCGCCGCCGCCGGCTTTCAACATATTGCTTCTTAGCTAGCGGCTGCGCGTTTGATGTCCTCGCCGCCTTTGAGGCTTAGCTGGCGGCCCGGGTGCGAGGGTGCTGAAGGAGCCCCCCTGGCCTGTCGCGCAAATTGCGAATTTATTCGCGGCGAGATTGCCGGACGCGGAGCGGGCAGCGCGGCCTTTGTTTGCCGGCGCTCGGTCGTGTTCCTGCTCTTGTCCCGCCTCTGCCCGTTTGGCGCACCTTTGAGGCGGCGGCTGCCCGAGCCCACTTCCCACTCTCGACAATTCCTGGCCGCACGGTTTCTTTCTCGTCAGTCCACAGCATTTCCCGCAGGCAAATTCTCGTCCCACTCTGTCCTTCAAGGAGTCCAGGTTCAAGCTGATGGATTCTGCATGTACACACGCCAACAGAAGTTCTGCATCACCCGTTTGTTTCGAAATCTGTGACAAAGAAAACAAAAATTGGCTTTGTGTATGCATTCGTTTGGAATGTGTCTAGATCACCAAACCGAAAAAATAATAAACATTTGTGTAACAATAAAACCGCCTACTCCACGTGGGTTTTTTTTCACGTCCTCGTGATAAATGTCAATGCGTGGTGCAACGCCTCCCTTGCGCGAATGCAGGGTCGAATCGACAGCGGCAAACCGCCTTCAATGGCGATTCTGCCTGTGTCGCGAAGACTACGTGTCTGTTATCGAAGTGCAACAACAGCTCGTTTGAATCGATCCAACACATGTTCGACCGGGTTAATGTCAGGGAAACGAACAGGTCACTTCATTCTGGCATGATGAAGGAACACGACAACAGTACGATGAGCGCGCAAGCTACCTTCCGTTAAGATGAAACTCTCACCAAAATGAATGAGATTTTCACTCTGCAGCGGAGTGTGCCCTGATATGAAACTTCCTGGCAGATTAAAACTGTGTGCGGGACCGAGACTCGAACTCGGGACCTGTGCCTTTCGCGGGCAAGTGCTCTTCCAACTGAGCTACCCAAACACGAGCCACGCCCCGTCCTCACAGCTTTACTTCTGCCAGTACCTCGTCTCCTACCTTTCAAACTTAACAGAAGCTCTCCTGCGAATCTTGCACAACTAGCATTCCTGAAAGAAATGATACTGCGGAGACATGGCTTAGCCACAGCCTTGGGGATGTTTCCAGAATGAGATTTTCACTCTGCGACGCAGTCGGTCACAATAATAACACAGATGGACGACGTAACAGGATGACGTAAAACTTGATGTGCGTTGATGTGCGTACATTCACATACACTGATGGGTCGGGCCATTGTGGTCGCTTTCCACCTGCTGGCGTTCTCTTCCGACCTGGTGCCCTTGCGTTCACGTGTTGCAGTAAGGACATTATTGCGCAGGTGCAAATGTTCTCGCCGTTTCTACAATGCTAACAATGTAAGTTAACTAGGTGTCTTGTTTTCAATAGTTACAGCGAGTCGTATCACCTGTCCAGTACACGTAGCAGTTTCCATCTTTTCATTTGTTGGTAGCAACTCATTATGAAGAATCCCAGTTTGATTACATAAAACGCACAACACGATTTGTTTGAAGGTCTGCAGCGTCCTTTGTGCACCGCCCTTCGCACAGGGCCTCATCCTTTCTCTCGTCTTTTTGCACTTCACATACAGGCATCATTTATCGTCACTTGTAACATTGTTCCCAAGGGACGGATCATCAGAGAAGAATATACGGTAATTCGCTGATTTTTTTCTGGTGTCGCTCAAGTTATGTGGTACCCATATATCTAATTTTTGCGTATTACACAATGAATTGAGTACACTTTGTGTGTGAGATCGCATTCCATAATCTGTGCCATTTATCCCGGTGTTTGCGCCGATGATTATCGCGAAACAAACGATTTCGACGATTTTCGTCAAAGCGAGGTCTTCAAGAACGTGGTTCATCGCACAACTCGAATTTTCCTTCTCGGAAACGAGAAAGCAATTTCCGTGCCGTCGAGTCAGTAAATGTTTCCCTTCCGTACGCACCACAAACCCTTCTCGTGGTTTCTGTAGCACCAGATATTCGATTAAACTGGAAGAACAAAACGCGTCGAAAACGTTTACTTTCCTCTTCTTGAAACTGCATACTCATTAACCTTGAAAGTGTCCAAATCGAGCTGTTTTCAACATGCAAAGTTCTTTTCGAAACAATCAAATACCAGAATTAAGAAAAACTCTTAAATATCGAAAAACGGCCTTACATTGCAGTGGTAGCAAAGAAATAAAGAACAGCATGGAATTACGCAGAAATATATAACGCCGGCCGGTGTGGCCGTGCGGTTCTAAGCGCGTCAGTTTGGAACCGCGTGACCGCTACGGTCGCAGGTTCGAATCCTGCTTCGGGCATGGATGTGTGTGATGTCCTTAGGTTAGTTAGGTTTAAGTAGTTCTAAGTTCTAGGGGACTGATGACCTCAGTAGTTAAGTCCCATAGTGCTCAGAGCCAGAGCCAGAAATATATATGCGGACCATAGACGAATTAGTAATCTATGAAGTGTATCCGCTGTTGCGAGTATGGACAACCATCAGCTGTGCAATGGAATGGCGACAATGAAAATTCGTGCCGGACCGCGACTCAAACCCGCATTTCCCTCTATCACAAGCGGTCGCCTTACCGTTAGGCTATCCGAGCATGCCCCACGGCCAGACACACGACATACGGCAGCTTGAGTCTGGCTGTGAAGCGTGCACGGATAGCCTAACGGTAAGGCGACCGCTCGCGATAAGCGGGAAATCCGCGTTCCAGGCCCGTCATTGTCTTCGTTCCATTGTGCAGCTGATGGTTGTCCAAATTCGCAACTGCGGATACGCTTGGTGTATTTCGTAACAGCTATAGTCGTCGCAGTGCCTGTTCGTCGGACAGGCATGCGAGTCCGACGGAATATTGCATCGTACTTCTGACCAACATAGGTACTGCAATAGCGAATGAGAATCATTCTAGCGACGATTCGGACCGCAACTGGGGGAACTCACTGACATAAACGACTTTGACGAAGGGCAGATCGTTATGACCCGGAGCCTGAGAGTGAACGTCTCAGAAGCGACGAAGCTGGTCGGCTGCTGGCGGCTACTGTCATGAGTGGGCCTCGAGGTGTGGGTGTACCGCAGAACTTGGAGGCCTAAGGTTTCTCTACTCTGTGAAGCAGGATAGGCGACTCTCTGCGGCAACTCTGGTGTCAGTGTAGTAATGGTGCAGCCACACATGTTTCCGAGCACACCGTTCAACGCACATAGCTGAACAAGGGATTCTGCAGTAGACGACGCCTGCATGTTCCCATTTTGATCCGACGACGTTAGTTAAGATTCCAGTAGGCACAGAATCTTGTAAATCGGACCTTGGATCAATGGAATCGTGTCTCCTGGACGGATGGATCGCATTTCTTGTGCCATCAGGTCGACGGTCGGGTCCAGATATTCTGTCATACAGGCGAACACCTGTTCGAAAAATGCACCGCGGCACGGACAAAGGCCGACGGCAGCAGTATTATGATGTACAGTACATTCACCTGGGCTTTCAGTGGACCTCTGGCAGTAATCGAAGGTACCATGACACCAGTGGACTAAGTGAGCTCTAACGTGGACCTCCTGCGTCACTTCATGCTTGTTGGATTCTCTGAATACTTGTCTGTGGCACAAGCACTCAATCGTGCTACAGTGATTTGAGGAGCTTGATAGTGAACTCACTTTCTGTCTTGGTCTCCAAATTCACGTGATCTCAACCCGATGTTACACGTCTGAGACTATTTGGCACCAGCTCCGCGCCTGCACGGGGTAATTGCGTGACATGTACGAAGACATATGGCGTCACATTCCTCCGAATGCTAACAAAGGATTTTTGGAACGCATGGCAAGCAGAATCGCTGCCGTATTTCCTCCCACATCACGATAAAATAAGAGAAATCAGGGCTCGCACAGAAAAATGTAGGTGCTCGTTTTTCTCGTGCGCCGTTCGAGAGTGGAACGGTAGAGAGACCGCTTAAAGGTGGTTCATTGAACCCTCTGCCAGCCACTTTATTGTGAATAGCAGAGTAATCGTGTAGATGTAGACGTAGACCAAGATGCTAATACACAGGATTTCATAACGTGTTGGCTCGTCAGTATACATCTCGACGTAAAAATTAGAGGAATTTCGCGTCGCTCAGAAGCTTACCGACGGCATTTTTTCCCACGTCCCATTCGTAAATGGAATTGGAAGGAGGAAAAGAAATCTGGTACATTACTTACCCTCCGGCTCACACCGTAGCGTAGCTTGCGGATTACAGAGGTAGATGTAGAGGAAATGCCGATGTAGAAAGTCCGCATTAATTTATATTCAGTACCAAGGGTGACTCCAAATGAATGGTGTGTAAAGAATTATACGCACGTGGCGTATGTACTCCCAGTGCTGTCTCCTCGGTATCGGTGTTCAGAACGAGACGTGTATACTGGTGTGTGATCAACAGCTCACGCAGGAGGGCGCTGAGGAAAGGACTAACGAGATCAGAGTCTGCGCACAGGTCCGCCGCATAGCACTTTGTCTCGGGCCCAGGCGGCCTCTTCTGCGAACACAAGGTCGCAAACGGATTTGCGAGTGACTTCCGCTGATAATCCCAAGAAAGTTGCGCTCGCCGCCAACTTGCTGCGCCTGAGCCCCCACTGAGGCAAACTCGCTGCCGAAATTACGAGGATTACTACGTCATCACAGTGGCTGGGCCGCCCTGGAAAACACGGCGTGTGCGCCGTCTCGTCACAGCTGGTTTTGCGTCTCGATGTACGCGCGCGCTGACAGCTGGTTTTCATAACGGGGCGGGGTACTGTGTTGCACATTCTCTTTTTTCGACGTTTGCATTTACTTTCACGTTTGTTTCTCTAATTCGCCACAGATAGTCTGGTTGAAATTGCTGAATGTTCCGCATTTTAGGCTGAGACGGCTGTTGAGACTTAAAGGTATATGTAAATTTTCACCCCAGTCACTGCTTTCCACTCCAGCTTCAGTACGTCGTAGATCATCATGCGACAAGCGCCTCGGCTGTCGTGCAGTGCCTTGGTAGGACGTATCAGCTACATGACAGCTGATGTTCTGTGAGGGCAACAGAGCATTTTGTCGTATCCATGTCGTGCTCTCAACTTGCAAATACTGAAAAAATATATTCAGGTAACCTCCCCAACAGAAAAAATTTGTTTCTTATTTATTTATAGTGTCGATTGCATTTCCTGATTATCAGCGGCATCTTATATGTATTCGTTTCTTAGAACATGCGAGTGACATTTGTCGATGACATTCTTATGATTATCCAACTGTATTACAATGGGATTCAGCATACACATTTGCATACTGTTTAATTGCTAATGGCGATATTCTTCACATCCAGGGATTATTATTCGGGTGTTACTGGTATCCTCCGGGAAAATGTTGAAGATTTTTTGTTCCTGTGGGATGGAATGAACACTTTAACGAGATAGGCTGTGAGTTGAGGATAAAAGGAAGAAAGATTAATGAGGAGTAGCAGAAATAGGTTAGTGATAAGCTTAACATCAGTTATAAGGACAACGAATTAGACGAAATGAAGGAATTATGCTACCTTGGAAGCAAAATTTGTGTTGTACAAAGGGCGTTCAAAAAGTTTTTCACAGCCGTCTCGATTTTTTTAATGTTTTTTGCAGGAGGAGAATGAAATTTTTTATGAACATACTTGGAACATTTAGCTATACATGGCGCCTACTCAATGTAGCCTCCATCAGCTGTGACGCATCTGGCCCAACGTTCTTTCCACGATGTAAATGCACTTTGGTAAAATTCTGGGGATTGACTTTTACACCATCGCTTGGCGCAGGAAATAAGGTCTTTCTGACTGTCAAATGTTTTACCGCGCAGGTGGGCGTTCAGACGACCAAAGAGGTAAAAGTCAGACGGAGCCAAGTTAGGAGTGTAGGGAGGATGAGGAACAATTTTCCAGCCCATTTTCTGATTTTCTCATGCGCCATAAGGGCTGTATGGGGTTTGGCATTGTCATGGTGTAGTCTGATGAGCTGACCCTGAAGCTGTGGTCTGGCACGTCGCAGCTTGTCCAATGACAAACAGTAACGGTTCCGGTTAATTGTGGAGACAGGTTCCAAAAAGTCATTTAAAATGACACCATAAAGATCCGAGAAGAAAGAGGCCATCACCTTTCGGCCTGCTGTTCGTGAAAGTCTTGGTTTCTTCTTCTGAGGGGAACCCGTATGACGCCATTCCATGGATTGGGTTTTGCTCTCAGGTTCGGACAAAAACACCCATGTTTCATCCTGGGTAATGACGCTGTCAAAACAGTGTTTCCACTTTTCGGTAAAGGTCTTCATGAGACCCTCGCACACATTCTTCCTCGTCGTTTTCATTTCTCTTGTCAATAATCTAGGCATCCAACGTGCACAGATTTTTATGGACCGTAGTGACTGTACCAGCGATACCACACTACCCAATTACAAACGATCCATTTCAGCAAGCTGTCGTGTCGTCACACATTTGTCATTTGGATGATTTGATCAATGGTCTCCTTATTCACATCACTCACTGCCGTCGATGGTCTACCGCATCGTGGATTGTCCAGTAGAGAGAAATCACCTTATTTAAACCTCTGCAACCACCGCTGGATACTGCTGCGATCCACTGTGTCCTCCCCATAAGCAGGGAGCAACTTTCTGTGAAACGACCTGGCAGAGTCATCGCCGGTCTTGAAGAGGAACTCCATCACCGACCGTTGTCGGAACCTGATATCTACTTCACTGTCCATTATAGCTCACCTATAAATAAAAGAAAATTATATACCAACTTATATCTAAATGTTCCAAGTATACAGGACCACATGATGTACTAAAGTTTAGCGACTGATTTTAGACTAGTATGAACAGATGCCCATTTTCTACAGCAAAATGGGACGGAAATCTTTAGATATAAATGATTAAAATTTCAGGAAAATTTGATGATTTATTCGAGAAAAAGACCTTCTAAATTGAGTAACTGAATAACGCGTTGGTCCACCTTTGGTCCTTATGCAAGCAGTTATTCGGCTTGGCGTTAATTAACAGAGTTGTTTGATGTCTTTTTTAGGACTATCGTCCCAAATTGTGTCCAATTGGCATGTAAGGTTATCGAGTTGGCTGGAGGTCTCAATGGGGAAGAGATCCGGAGACCTTGCTAGCCAAAGTAGGATCTGGCAAGCAGGAAGACAAGCAGTCGAAACTCTCGCGGTATGCAGGTAAGCAGTGTCTTGCTGAAATGTATGCCCAGGATGGCTGGCCAGGAAGGGCAAGAAAACGGGGCGCAGAATACCTTCGACGTTTCGCTGTGCCGGTAAGGGTGCAGTGGATGACAACAAAACAGGTCCTGGTATGAAAAGAAATGACACCCCAGATCGTCACTCCTGTTTGTCGGGCTGTATGGCGGGCGACAATTATGTTAGTACCCCACCACAGTCCGGGGCATCTCCAGCTGGTCATCGGGACTCAGTTCGAAGTGGGGCTCTTCACTGAAGATAATTCTGCACTAGTCAGCTAGATTCAAGTCACTTCTCTTCCTAGAAGGACCGCTTTATTTCTCATCCGCGGCATCCTTACGTCACAGCGGTACGTCGACAATATTCTGCACCCCATTTTGTTGCCATTCGTGGGAAGCCATTCGGGCGTTTACACTTCAGTAGGATTAGGTCCGCCTGCACACAGCGGGAGTTTCTACTGCTTGTTTTTGTGCCTGTCAAACCATACTTTGGACAGTAAAATCGTCGGATCTCTCACTCATTGAGAACGTTTGGAGTATTATGGGCAATGCCCTCCAACCATTTCGGGATTTTGACGATCTGACTCGCCACTTGGACGTAATTTGGCACAATATTGCTCAGGAGCACTTACAACATCTCATTCAATCAGTGTCAAGGCGAATAACTGCTTGCATAAGGGTCAGAGGTGGACCAACGCATTATTGACTTGCTCAATTTGTGAAGACCTTTCTCCCGGCCAACAATGCCGTACGATCATTTCATTTTTTTCTTGAATAAATCTTCATATTTTTCTGAAATTGTATTCACTTGTATGTCTGCTCATCTACATCATACCTACTGTTCCTTTCGGTTAGTTCCTTCGCGGTCCGTCGCGTCTCTCCTTTTCTTGTACTAGACAGTTGGGGTTGTTTGGGGGAAGAGACCAAACAGCGAGGTCATCGATCTCATCGGATTAGGGAAGGAAATCGGCCGTGCCCTTTCAAAGGAACCATCCCAGCATTTGCCTGAAGCGATTTAGGGAAATCACGGAAAACCTAAATCAGGATGGCCGGACGTGGGATTGAACCGTCGTCCTCCCGAATGCGACTCCAGTGTGCTACCACTGCGCCACCTAGCTTGGTGTACTAGAGTGTATTTCGATTCTACATATTTGAATGCTGTATAATATGTTAAAGCTATTTGGAATATCTTGTCAAATCTTCTATTACAGAATTTTATGGCAAATAATATTAGACATACTTTTAAAACTAGTCGCGCAAAGTGTGGTAGGATAAGCCATACTTCGTCGTTCGTGCACCACCATATACCTTGAAACAGTAGGAGGTGTTTTACCCTGGAACAAGTGGCATTTTCAAATGAACTGTGTTTCGTTAAAGTATTGACCATTTTAGCTGCCTTGAAAATGGTAATTTGTATTAATTTCCATCAGCTTCTGTATCAGAATATAACTAAGTCGTAACTGGTTTTCGATAATACTTCTGCTTAGTTTTATTTCAGTTTTCTGATGTAGAGTAATAATGTGACAGACAGACTACTGAATACAGTTACAATAGGTCTTCTCGATTTTAACGCTTTTATTCTTCAACAAAATGTTTGTTCCTAGACACATATACCTTGAAACATATTTTCAGACTTGGGAAAACATTAATTTTTCCGGAGTCATTTTTGTAATTTCAGGAAAATCTTCAGCCCACACAAAGTGATTGCCATTATTTGAAAATGGAGTAAGTTTTTGTCTACACTGGTTCAACTAGTTAAAGTTTAACTACATCCACCTTAACAGTTAAACTTTCACTGCTTGAGCCATTGTAGACGAAAAACTGCGTGCGGTGTGGGTACCCAACTTAACTGGAGTGTTTTTCAGACTGTGCACTGCAGGATTTGCGTTGTTTCTACTGTTAAGTGTCATGACTTGCCGTTAGACGCCGGTACTGTTACGGCGACTTAGGAACTCTGATCCCAAAGACGAATGACATGCATCGTGAACGGCGCACGTTACTGTGATCTGTTTCACCAACATGTGATCCCTGCTCAAGGGGACTGACGTGCTCTGGGCTCAACTGTCTTGGTGAACGACGGAGCTCCACCTCACATCGCTCGTGAGGTCACTCGGTCAGTCCGTAACTCATTTGGAGAAAACCATATCGTTGGCCGTCGTTCCAAACTGCGTGGCGACCGAGATCACTAGACCTGAACCCTTGTGATACCTGGCAGTGGAGTTACCCGAAGGACACGGTTTATCAGCGGAGCACTAACGCACGTTGGAGGTTGGAAATGGGTGTACCGAGGGCGGTAGCAGCCAGCATCCCACCTGAGATATTTCGAGCAGCAGTTGAGCAGTCTCTAGTGCAGATCCAGGCTGTCGCGGATGCTGAGATGGTCGTCACATTGAGCCCTGAGTCCCTCCCCCCCCCCCCCCCCGGCCCTTCCCCCAGCTGTTAGGGAAAAGAAAAGGAAACACATAGTCGTGTGAAGTGTTCTTCTTTCTAGAAAATGATTTAAAAGTCCGTATTACGCAGGTTTTTAACAGAATAGGAACTGGAACTTTTTAGGCTGCTTACAAGACGGTATTCGGCTTCCAAAATATTACAGGTACTCCACAACCCTCCCCCTCCTACCTGCAAACTGTCATATGGGCGCCCTTGACATAAACGTGGTACGCAATTAACGGTTGTTACCCTCTCATATAGAAATTAATTTTCTTTCAGCGATTTATTTGTTTTTTCTCTTGTACATGTCGTTAGAAGTGTTTCCACAAAGTTTCATTGTCCTGTTATCACCGTTTTTCCTGGGGGCCCTCTCAAGTAGCAAAAGTTTAATTATAACCACACTGTGTTTTACACTTCCGTTACAGGGCTGGATAGAGACGAAACCTGTTCCAAGCTGCATCATTCCCCCAGACTTTTCAAATGATATCATTCCGCTTGAGGCTGTTAAAACATTACTTATTACGATTGCATTATCGACACGTGGCCATTTTCAAGCAATGTGGAATGTTGTAAACCACTCAATAATATAAGCAGTGAGAGGAGGTATAAAAGATAGCCAACCAATTGCAATAAATTCTGGGTTTCAGATAACCCTTACCATGGTTTCGAGGATTTAAACCCGTCTTTTTCAGAAGGACAGACAAACTTATGTTAGCAATTCATTCAAGCTCTCTCTGCATGGCACGTATCGGCAACGATGTCCATATGCAAAAATTAAGCCGTCTAGAATCAAGAGCTTGTCACATGTGACCTTGTTGCTCAACGACTCTCCGTGCTTTCGTTCACTGCCCGGTCTCCGTAGAGACTCTGCAAGCGCCTGTAAACATCTGCGACGCTGTAGCTCAAGAAACTCAGTGACAGCTCTCTTGCCGAAACGCATCTCCATTTCAGACGCCATTTTGGAAGGTACGTTTACTGCTGCCACCAATCGGAATTTTATGAAACTGTTGGGGCTGGAACGCGAATATTCCACGATGTACCACAAAAAATTCCGCATTTTTTCAACCGAAAATGTGTTGCGTTTCTTATTGAACGACCCTCGTAATACTGCGTGGGTTTCAACGTCCCACAATGCTTGAAAGTGGAAATGTGTCTAAATTGCACTCGCAGTAAATTGTGTTTTACACCCTCAAGCGGAATGATTTCATTTAAAAATTTCAAGGCTGCGGACCTAGTCGTTATCGAACTTCACTACTACTCTTTGCTAAGGGTGTCTGTGAGCGGAATTAAATATCGGCTGACATTTAGAGATTATCGGAACGCTGCCTCCCGCGCGCTAAGTACTAGGTTATATTGCGCGCGAAGTAAATCACGTGCAGCGAACTGGCTGCGCTCTGCGCCCGTTCTGCTGTGAGACGGTGCCGTGTGGAGCAGACCACGCCCGCCGCTCGGCGGCGCGTGACGCAGCGCTGCCTTTGTAGTGGCGCTCTCTGCCGCCCCCCTCCCATCACGTCCTCTTTGCCTCTCCTTTTTTAAGCAACTCAGCGCGTTTTTCTGCCCACGCGCTACTTCCAGCCCGCTGCATGATTTATGGACTGCAGCGCCTCTGCTGAATTTTGCACGACGCGCGACCGGCGATGCATTCGCCTCGGCGAATCTCTGCGGATAGCTACAACTACAGGTAGTCGGCAGGGGAACGCTAGGCTGTAACGGCTACGGCCGGCGAGATAACTCTCCCAGCAGACCGCATAAAGCTCGAGGGCTCGAGAACGATGCACAAATTCTAGCTGTGCTATCTCGCTTCACGTGTTCCACGCTCAGACAAAATCTGGCATGTTATCTTGAATGTGGTATGTATGAGATAGGTGAAACACCGTCAGACTTCAAGAAGAGTATAATAATTCCAATTCTAAAGTGAGCAGGTGCTGGCAGGTGTGAATAATACCGAACTATCAGTTTAATAAGTCATGATTGCAAAATGCTAGCATGAATTCTTTACAGAAGATTGAAAAAAACTGGTAGAAGACGACCTCTGGGAAGATCAGAGATATTTTAGTAACAAGTGACGAAATACTGACCCTACGACTTACTTTAGAAGATAGGTTAAGGAAAGGCAAACCTATATTTATAGCATTTTTAGATTTAGAGAAAGCTTTTTACAATTTAGGCTTTGTTTCAGATTTTGAACGTAGGAGGGGTAAAATTCAGGGAGCGAAAGGCTATTTACAACTTTATACATAACCCAGGCGGCAGCTATAAGAGTTGAGGGGCTTGAAAGGGACGCAGCGGTTGAGAAAGGAGTGAGACAGGTTTATTGGCTATCCCCGATGTTATTCAATCTGTACATTGAGCAAGCAGTAAAGGAAACCAAAGAAAAATTTGTAGTAGGAATTAAAGTCAAGGAAAAAGAAATAAAAACTTTAAGTTTGCCGATGACATAGTAATTCTGTCAGAGAAAGCAAAGTACTTGCAAGAGCAGATAAACGGAATGTGGATACAAGATGAACATCTAAAAGGCAAGAGAAGAATATAATCGAATTAAAACAGGTGATGCTTATGGAATTAGGTTAGGAAACAAGACAAAGCAGTAGAATAAGTATTGTTATTTGAGCAGCAAAGTAACTTATGGTGGCTGAAGTGGAGAGGATACAGGATACAGACTGGCCATCGCAAGAAAGCATTTCCGAAGAAGATAAATTTGTTGTTAAGAGTTAGAAAGTTTTGTCTGGAAGCATTTGTAAAATTATTTGTATGGAGTGTAGTCATGTATAGAAGTAAAACATGGACGATAAACAGTTTAGACAAGAAGAGAATAAAAACTTTAGAAATCTGGTGCTACAGAAGAATGCTGAAGATTATATGGGTAGATCAAGTAAGTAATGAAGTAATGAGGTGGTACTGAATAGAATTGGGGAGAAAAGAAATCTGTGGCACAAGCTGTCTCGAAGAAGGGGTCGTTTGACAGCACACATTCTGAGACTTCAAGGGGTCACAAATGTTATGCTGGAGGGAAGTGTTGGGGTTAAAAGTCAGAAGGATGTAGGTAGCTGTAGTCACTCGGTGATGAAGAGGCTTGCACAGGATAGAGTAGCACGGAGAGCTGCATCAAACCAGTCTTCGGACTGAAGACCACGACAACAACAACAAAAACCTTGAACGAGGCTGCGTCAAACCTTTCCAGATTATGTTCTGAGCCAGCAACGATTTGATTTCGAGCTTGGTCTCACCACCAATACGCCATCTACCATTTCACAGAAACGACTGGGATTTTTTGTGATCTGTCTAATGCATATGACTGTGCAAATCAATAATTCTTTTGGGCCCTCGAAGAACAGTGAGTGACTAGTTAATTTCCTATTTTATTAATAGGAAGGAAATCATTATATTTTACATCTTATGCAGCAATGTTGTCACTTCTGTTATTGCTATGTGTAAATGACCTTCCATCCAACAACGATGAAACGGGGTTCAGACAACAGTCTAAGTCGCAGTAATATTTTATTAATGATCGGTTTTGACTTAATGTAGAAGTCATCCTCAGAAAATGAGCACTGTAATAGCGAGAATAGTAGAGTTACAGAAAGTTTGACGAGTATGGCGTCAGAGGAAAGTACAATGAAGTATTGATGTAGCAATTGCCAAGCGGCTGCTGCTGGCGGCTTCTCGAATGCTCAAACGGCGACACGATCGTTAACTGACTGATGGTTCCAGAACCATGGGTTAAATAGTGTGGATTGTGAGATATTGATATTATATGGAATGTACAAAGTAAGTTATCATAAGCTGAATACGAATTACGAGTAGATAAATTGTTACATATCGTCAGACAATTGGCCTTCTTATGTTAAAGTAAATGAACTTAGAGATTGGCATTTTGCGAAGCGTTTGTCTTTGGCTGGGGCTGACGTAATAAGTTTTCGGTGCGAAATTTTCACACTATTTAACCCGTGGCTCTATACAGCCATTTGTAAGCAGGTTAGGTCCGTGTTGTCGCGAGAGCATCCGAGCACCCGGCAGCAGGGGCTTCCAGACGGGTAAATGCGACATCGCTACTTCATTATACTTTACTCTGACGCCATACACACCGAATGTTCTGTAGCAGTTCTACTCTTGTTCCTGCAGCGTTCATCTTCTGAAGGTGACTTCTGCATGAAGTCGAAACCGCTAACGAAGTGTTATTACGATCTAGACTGTTGTTTCAACCCAGTTGTATCACCAGATCTCTGTTTCTCCTCTGAACCATAATTTCCATATTTACATAAACGATAAAGCAGAACTAGTGCTGTTTTCTGACGACGCAAGCAACATCCTCTACCTCAATTGTCGTGCAACAAGGAACAATAAATATGTAGAAAAAATTATTGATGGGTTATCGGAAAGTGGTTTATCGTTTCACTTAAGAAATCACTAAATTCTGTACAAAACGAGATATGTCAGAAAGAATACAGTACGGGGAGGAAGGAAATATGTCAAACTGATTCCTTGAAATTCGTGGGTATGCAAAGTGATCAGCAACATTTCCCCTAAGTGTAAGTATAATTACTGATTTTTCAATCACTGATTTTGGTTCACGTGTTGGGCTCTCTCTTACTGCCCTGTGCTTCCTCTTATTTCTTTAATCGTCCCGAATATCTTCAGATTTCTGGTTGGGACCACGCGAGGGTAGTCCCAGATGCAGCGACAGTCTTTCACAACTATACTTGTATTCACAGTGTGAATGCTCCATTATTGCTTTGTTGCGGAGGCTACTTTTTGTACGCTTTCGTTTTTCCCCTTCGCTGTTCCGAGTGCTGGTTAGATTCTGTATGAACTATAATTTCTATAATGTTGCGAGATAGCACCAGTGGCAAGTGTATTATGGTGACTGGCTCTTCTTGGAAAAACAGTGTTAACAATAATTCTCCCTTTGATGTAAAAGCCCCCCTTGTAGAGTCTGCTACTGCAGTTTGATTAGCACCCGAATAATGCTCTATTGCTTGATAAGCGCATCCGTGACAAAACGAAACTCTCTTCTTTGGATCTTTCTAATTACCGGCAAGAGTCCCACACTAACGAAAAATATTCAAGAATGAGTCGAAAATGGGATTTTCATGGATGAACTGAAGTTCTTGAGGGGTTTTCCAATGAATCTCTGACTGGCATCTTGTCAGACTTTAGGTCGTTCCGTACTGTTTCCAATGATTTATCGGCAGCAGCCCTATTGTCGTAGAACAGTTGGGGTTCTTTCCACCTAGATACCCGTTGATTTCTTTTAATTTCCTCTATTAATCCTTTGCATTTTAGAGGTTTGTCAACGTTCTTTTGCAAGCGTTATGATATAAAGAACCATTGTTTCCTGTTTTGTAGTGTTCATTCACATCCATTTTCCCAGCTCAAGCTACAATTTTAGATCCGAATTTTTATCTGCCTTGACTGTGTATGCAGTACCCGTATTTTAACACGGGCGAAAAACGTTTTATGTCATGTGGCTTGTTGTCTTTTCAGTCGTTTCGATTAACTGAGAGGGCAGATTTTTCTTTTTGGAAAACAAACGTTCCAGCTGCAAAATATGTTGTAGTTTTATTTCCACAACTAGTTTTGACATAATTAGGGGGTCATTTACAAGCGTACTAAATATATATTTCGGCGACGGCGCGGTCAAATAAAAAAATATATTAATTTCGGAAGATGAATGTCATTCTCAGCTCTAGTAAAGAATATTACTGTAACGTTAAGTATTTCTTTCCATCCACCGAGAAGAGATGTAGCCGCTCTTACTTGACATTAAGTAAGGGACAGTCTTATGACACATGTATTCCTGCTCTGTAAAAGGGACCCACCGGTGAGATACGTTATATCTATACCTTGCGTTACATCTTAATTTGATGATGGCTATGGCAGAAAAGCAAACAGGGAGTAACAAACACATTGCGGCAAATTCTGTGTGTAAATGATGGTAGACTTTAGTAATGGTCAAAGGAAACTTCATAACACAGGTTTTTATCATGGAGCACATGTCACATTTCACACAGCTACTTCGATGTACGGAAATGAAGAACGTCAGGCGTTTGTAACAAATATTTATTTGCTCGAGAAGGTGTATACGTACAAACACATCACATAATGTTACGAGACGGTACCTAGCCGCTGTATTCTTTTAACTGCTAAGTGGAGTCGTAAAAAGTGTATTTTTCTCACTCAGCCAGAGCTGATTTTTTCAGTGTCAAAACATTTTTCATCAAATAAACTTTTCTGCTCTTATTCACAAAGAGAGCAGTAGTAGTAGCAGTAGTTTCGCTTTGCCCATGTATTGTAAAATTTAAACCATTCTGTTTTCCGACATGTAGTAATTTTTGTGGGAAGAAAAAGAGTAAAAATAGCAGGTCTTCAAGCAACTTTCGCAGTGTATCACGTAAAGTATGATTAAGAAGCCTGAAGAGCACAAATTACTCTACTACAAAATGAATAAGCACGGCGAGAGTAGATATATTTCCGACATTAGCTGACATTTACATAGTCAGAAGCTTCTTCCCGTGAAGGTAACGTTATTTGACGGCTATTGTGACGACGCCATCTGGAATACACTACTGGCCATTAAAATTGCTACACCAACAGGAAATGCAGATGATAAACGGGTATTCATTGGACAAATATATTATACTAGAACTGACATCTGATTACATTTTCACGCAATTTGGGTGCATAGATCCTGAGAAATCAGTACCCAGAACAACCACCTCTGGCCGTAATAACGGCGTTGATGCGCCTGGGCATTGAGTCAAACAGAGCTTGGATGGCGTGTACAGGTACACCTGCCCATGCAGCTTCAACACGATACCACAGTTCATCAAGAGTAGTGACTGGCTGGCATATTGTGACGAGCCAGTTGCTCGGCCACCATCGACGAGACGTTTTCAATTGGTGAGAGATATGGAGAATGTGCTGGCCAGGGCAGCAGTCGAAGATTTTCTGTATCCAGAAGGGTCCGTAGAGGACCTGCAACATGCGGTCGTACATTATCATGCTGAAATGTATGGTTTCGCAGGGATCGAATGGAGGGTAGAGGCACGGGTCGTAACACACCTGAAATGTAACGTCCACTGTTCAAAGTGCCGTCAATGCGAACAAGAGGTGACCGAGACATGTAATCAATGGCACCCCATACCATCAAGCCGGGTGATACGCCAGCATGGCGATGACGAATACACGCTTCCAATGTGCGTTCACCGCCATGTCGCGAAACACGGATGTGACCATCATGATGCTGTAACCTGGATTCATCCGAAAAAATGACGTTTTGACATTCGTGCACCCAGGTTCGTCGTTGAGTACAACATCGAAGGCGCTCCTGTCTGTGATGCAGCGTCAAAGGTAACCGCAGCCACGGTCTTCGAGCTGATAGTCCATGCTGCTGCAAACGTTGTCGAAGTGTTCGTGCAGATGATTGCTGTCTTGCAAACGTCCCCATCTGTTGACTCAGGGATCGAGACGTGGCTGCACGATCCGTTACAGCCATGCGGATAAGATGCCTGTCATCTCGAATGCTAGTGATACGAGGCCGTTGGGATCCAGCACGGCGTTCCGTATTACCCTCCTGAACCCACCGATTCCATATTCTGCTAACAGTCATTGGATCTCGGCCAACGCGAGCAGCAATGTCACGATACGATAAACTGCAATCGCGATAGGCTACAATCCGATCTTTATCAAAGCCGGAAACGTGATGGTACGCATTTTTCCTCCTTACACGAGGCATCACAGCAACGTTTCACCAGGCAACGCCGGTCAACTGCTGTTTGTGTATGAGAAATCGGTTGGAAACTTTCCTCATGTCCATATTCTGCTAACAGTCATTGGATCTCGGCCAACGCGAGCAGCAATGTCACGATACGATAAACTGCAATCGCGATAGGCTACAATCCGATCTTTATCAAAGCCGGAAACGTGATGGTACGCATTTTTCCTCCTTACACGAGGCATCACAGCAACGTTTCACCAGGCACGTTGTAGGTGTCGCCACCGGCGCCAACCTTGTGTGAATGCTCTGACAAGCTAATCATTTGCATATCACAGAATCTTCTTCCTGTCGGTTAAATTTCGCGTCTGTAGCACGTCATCTCCGTGGTGTAGCAATTTCAATGGCCAGTGGTGTATATTGTGGGATGGTCTGACATGTTGTTTCGTGACGTCGGGTGTGAACTGATCTAAACCCTGAGCAAACGACTCAGCTATCGCGTGGCGTGAGTATGGATTTGTAGCGTGCAACCAACAGGTAAGGGCTGAAATTGAAACTACTGTAACAGACTGGAGAGCGTTCGTAGTTGCAGCTGACAGCGCTGTCCGGCTGTAGCGCGAGCAATACTTCAGTGTTTTCCAGACGCGCGCGGAATAACGGTTAAACGAAACGCGGCGAGTTAATGTATGCTGGTGAGCCGGGCTGTTTTCTGGTAAGCACCGCTGCGCGCCGTGTCGCGTGTTGGCGAGTAATTTCCATAAAACGCGCATTTAAGTGGCGCAGCGCGGCGGCCCTTGCGAGATGTGTGTGACACCGGAACACGGGGGGTGCGTGCGTCCGCCCTGGGGGGAGGAGGCCGAGCCCAGCTGCCGCTGCCGCTGCAAAACAGCGAACACCGCAGTGCACTGTACAACACGTGATGTGCGAGTTGTGCGTAAAAGCGTATTCGATAAATATCGTGGTCTCACAGAAAGAAAGAGTGACATGGCACTGTTAACTGGGAAACCCTTCGCTGGCTCAATGGGAAGGATCAGCTGCCAAACGGGGAAGGGTTTTGTCCCACCGTACACGATGTTGATTTCCTCTACAAAAATCGACTTGATTGGCGTGTTCGTTAAATTCTGGAAGACATTCGATATACTTAGTGACTAAAAATACGATCTACCGAGCATTGGACTAGATTTCTGATTGGATTCTTCCTTGCAGATAGAAATGGTTCGCAATCTTTCTGAGACCACTCCAAAATTAGCTCCGAGAAGGGAATTGCCATCCAAAAATTGGTGGAATGCTGGAACTTAGTTTCGGTGAAATTTGGAAAAAATACGAAAACTCCAAAATTTTTGTGGTTTTCTTTTCATCACGGCTGAAGCTCCACTCAGAAATTGGGGCAAACTGAGATTATACATATCAGAGGCCTACTTGAGCGATTAAAACGGTTCCCCGAATTCCACTAATTTGTGAAAAGTGGAACTATAATTTTCTTGACCTACTCTCTGACGTCAGATATTAACTAGAAATCCCCCACCCAGCACTCTCTCTTCCCTGTTGCCATCATCAACAGAAGTGCGTAACTAAACTTTAGAATCAAAAAGAATTTCCTTTGAACATCTTTATTAGTACAATGATGAAAGATAAATGATAATTAATTTTTGTAAGTGAATCAGGGAGACAATTGGTACCGCTTATTTTCAACAACCGTTTCTGCTGATTGACGAAGCAAATCTCAATGCATCACAAGTGCTATTTATGGTGTAAAAAAGATCTGAGGATGGTCATTACGGACTGAAACCGGTCATCGTCTAAAGAATTCATATTGTGATCAAAGACTGAAATAAAAAACATCTGCTATTTATAACGCCTCCAGACATGTTTCCTCTGCAGTACTCCTCAGCCTAGATACACTTGCTTCACCAAGATCCTGCAACAACTTTAAAATCAATTAAGTTAAAATTTAAAATGTGTCTGCTATGCTTACTTTTTGTAAATCACTTCACTCCTCGACTCTTTCCTTCTGAAAAAACAAAAATTAGAACCTTTCCGGTTGCCAGTGCTTTGCGTCTGACCACTGCCACTAATAATATAACAATGATAATAGTAACAACAGCAGCAACAACAATAATAATAACAATGATAATACTGTGTAGGGGAATCCAAGAACACCAATTAGGTGTAGCAGATAAGTTAAAGTGGACCCGCTGTAAATGAAAATAACGAAGGTAGAAACAAAAGTAAGAAGTTTCAAGCATTTCCAGGAGAAAACAAAGAAAAATACAGGCGCAGTATGGACAGAAGACAGAAGAGAACAACATATGGAAAGAATGAAAAGCTACTGGAAAGAAAGAAAAGAGAAAAGAAGGAAGACATAAAATGTTTCATGTTCCTTAGTAGGCCAAAGTATTAAAAACAATGCTGTTTAGGTCTTACAGCATTGCAGGAGCTATTAAATTGCTAGTGTTGTGCTGTCAGTCCGTCATTGTGGTGAACCGTATGGCGAAGCAATTTCTGGTCTATTGTGAGATCTAGCTACAACTCGGAAAAGGAATTTTGGCGAGATGTTATGACGCACTATGGCAAAGACAATGGCAGAACTCAGAAATGCGTTATTAGAGAAATCACGACTTAATCAATAAATTCTGTAAAACATGTATTGCAGTAGTATAAGCGTCCATTTAAATTTCAAGTAAGCAAATTCCGTTATATTTGTCTTGCAAATTGAGGCACTTCACACTTATTTTTCAGTAACTAAACTAAAAATTGCCGGTTTTTTGACTCGAGTCACTTTTCTTGCCGGTGTGCAGTATGTGATACAAATTATAAGTCTCAGTTTTACTGTCAAAGTTCCATGTTGCAAACTGTACCTGTAGGAGGTGGGCAGCTTGGGGAAGATAATCATACATTGGTTACACAAAGTGTAACGTCCAACACATTGCCTCCCGCTTTAATAGTAGTATTTGAGATAAGAGAAATTAAGTTACTTAGGCAGCATTACAGTCTTCCAAACTAGTGACATTTTAAAAATAACAGTTCCACGACCGCAATGCAGTTGAACCCTTATATTTTGTATCTCAAAAAATTTCATGTTAGTCCTCAGGGGGTAATTACCCCCTTATTTCGGGAACAACTGGTCTATTGGATAACGTTGGACGCTGCGCCAGACTATGTGGAGACGATGCGGTTGTGTAAGGGAGTCGCAAGCCCTGCAAGAAAATGCAGAACATCTGCAGGGGACAGACGATTGGTGCAGCCACTGGCAATTGACACTGAATGTAAATAGTGTGTAAGATAAAGTAGCGCAAAGTAGTTGCTTAATCAACAGTCTTTTATTGTATACGCGACCGGTTTCAGAACGTTCATCTGATGCGAAAATAAAATAACTTCACATCTGATGTTACCCTTGTCGTGAAATCAAAATTCCATGTGGGAAGGATAAAAGGGATGTAACTTCCACAAAAACCGTTTCCCCGTGCTTCACGACCTGACATGATTGTGGCCGCAAGACGGGAATTATCAGACTTTGAACGCGGAATGGCAGTTGGAGCTAGACACACTGAACATTCCGTTGCGGAAATCGTTAGGGAATTCAGTATTCGCAAATCTACAGTGTCGATACTGTGCCGAGGACACAAAATTTCAGGCGTTACGCCTCTGACCACAGACTACGCAGTGGCTAACGGCCTTGACTTGACGACCGAGAGTAGAGTCGTCAGTGGTAACAGACAAGCAATAGCGCGCGAAATATCTGCAGAAATCAGTGAGCGGCATGACGAACACATCTGTTACGAAAGTGCGGTTTATAGCGTTAACGGGCTGTGACAGCTGACTACCGACACGAGTGCCTGTGGTAACAACAGCACATCTCCCGCAGCGCGTATCCTGGTCTCGTGACCGCATCGGTTGGATCCTGGACGATTGAGAAACCGTGGCCTGGTCACATGGGTCCCGATTTCATTTGGTAAGAGCTGATGGTAGGACTTGAGTGCGGCGCAGATCTCACGAAGCCATGGAGCCAAGTTGTCAACAGGGCACTGTGCAAGCTGGTGGTGACTCTGTAATGGTGTGGGCCGTGTTTACATGGGACGCACTGGATCCTCTAGTGCAACTTAACAGATAGTTACTACAAATGGTTATGTTCGCCTACTTGGAGACCATTTGCAGCCGTTCACGGACCTGATGTTCCCAAACATGTAACCGGGCCGCAGTTGCTTGCGTCTAGTTTAAAGAGCACTCTGAACAATTCGAGCGATTTATTTGGGCACCTAGATCACCTGACATGAATCTCTTCGAACATTTGTGGGTTATAATCGAGACGCCAGTTCGTGGACAAAATCCTGCACCAGCAACAGTTCCGCAGCTATGGACGGCTGTAGACGCAGTATGGCTCGGTGTTTCTACAGGGGACTTCCAGCGACTTGTCGAGTCCATGCGACATGCAGTTGCTGCAGCACTACGCCTGCCAAAAGGAGGCCCGAAACAATGGCAGGAGGTATCTCATTACTTTTGTGACGTCAGAAGGCTGTGACCGATCAGATGGGGCGCCATGTGTTTATAATGTGTTCTTTCCACGAAAATCAGATCAAATCACCATCATCTCCACTTAAAAACTGTCTGAAATAAATAGCTAAGTTTCCTTACGCATTTTAGACATATTTTAACACTGGTAGACACTTCAGTAATTCTGCTGGTCTGAACATAATTTTTACGTATATCCTCCAGAGGAACTATAGAAAATGTGGAAAATATTGGTGTGTGGTATGCCAAAGCCATCATCAAATGTTATGCCAAAACTTGTGTTCGGTATTTCATGGTTTTCATTGGAAGGGTAATAAATGTTTTTTGGTACTGATTAATTTTTCCATAATTGCTCACCGTGATAAAATCATCCTAAAAGTAAAAATTTTAGATGTGAAAATTGTAGTTTCTCATGAAAATATGAATATAGTTACGCTCACGGGACATGTGTATCCCACTTCACAGATTTTCAAAATCGGTGAGCTTAAATTTTTTTTTATAGTGAAAGTCTATTATTTAATACTAACGGAGGGCGTTTAGGCCGTTTATTTTTCAAATATACGCTACATAAATTTTAATCTGAAAGCGTTAAAACAACTGAGTGTTTAGCCTACTTTTGTTTTATTCCTGTATTCGTTTCTGACTACGATGACAAGGTTAATTTTGTGAAAAATTTTGAAATCGAATAGTTTTAATGTTATTGGTACAGTGATAATAGTGCGTCGCCTCCAGAGGGTGCTTCTACCAGTCCCCGTACGAGACTTTCTGCTGGAGAACACAGCGTTCCCTTTTTCTGTGCTGGACTGTTGAGAGCGCCTGAGTACATCCACTGGCCTAGCGAGTAGGAGTGGGATTTCGATAGATCGTGCGTGTAACGCGTACAACGGGGCACGCAGAACTGCAAGAAGGCGTGCGTAGCCCAGCAGGCCGACGCTCCCACTGCCGGCATTCCTATCCTGCAATTCCGTGCATCCGATCAATCCACACAACGGGCGCAAAGATACCGTACCGTACGTACTGCGAGCGCACCGCATCGGAGAACAGCTAAGGAGCCACATGCCTCTTGCAGACACGCAAATTCCGCATCACATCGACTCCTCCTGAAGAAGATGCGTTCCTGTGAGATATCAAACCAGGTCAGTGACTGCATCGAAAATTCCCTGACAGCCAGGACGCAGCACGTAACCCCGGGTGGAGTGACATCTACAGGTACGCATGCAATGTCTGGCGTGCCCTAACGGAATGTAATAGGGCCGAAGCTGTCCGTGTTATACAGAGTGGGTTAAATAAGACGGGCCTAGAATGTACACCGCCTCATGGTACCTTTGGCTGTTGCTGTCACCAAACGTCATGGTTACTGTATAAGTCGCTTTGCTTGCGCGTCAACTGCGCTTGTGTGTCCTTAACGATTTACTCATGTTGCAAGTATGATTTCTAAGCTGACATTCCCCTTGCTTTGTTAACAGCCAAGTGATAAAGTGCCCTCTTATCTCACACATTCATGTGTATGATCTGAAGATGACCAGTAACAGTGGAAACTAGTACCGAAATTTCTTATATGCGGTCTTGGGTAATAAAGATTTAATAAGAAAACAAATGGTTCAAATGGCTCTGAGCACTATGGGACTTAACTTCTGAGATCAGTCCGCTAGAACTTAGAACTACTTAAATCTAACTCACCTAAGGACATCACACACATCCATGGCCAAGGCAGGATTCAAACCTTCGACCGTAGCGGTCGCGCGGTTCCAGACTGCAACGCCTAAGACCGCTCGGCCACTACGGCCGGCAATAAGAAAACAACATTAATCGAAATAATAGGTAGCATCTCTACACTGTCTATGTGAGATAACTTCAATTTCATGGTTTGTTCTATCTACAGACAAGTGGAATTTTAGCTTAGCAGTACGTGTGTCATGGAGTGTCATTGGTTTGGATGTCCGTTGCGCTGCTTACATGTCAAGTTACACTGTCTGACAAAAGGTGAAAAAAATGAAGGAACCAAAAGGGGAGGAGGGAACGATATCAAAGTTCACAGATTGAGACGACTTGTGATGTTGATTTCATTATTGCAAACACCTTGGCAGTATGAGTCCACTTATCAGTATGACACTTCACCCCCTCTGAGCTGGATGCACGCAGTGATCAGCTGATGTATCCTCTCGTGAGGCCAACCGCCACCCAACTTCTGTAACTGGTCTTGATAACCTGGATACTGTTGCTGTGACGAAGTTGACGCCCGAGCTGGTCCCTCACATGTTGCTGGCCACGGGGATACCTCAGGATCAGGCAGACAGTTCTTAGAGACAGCACCATACGAGGACGAGATTTTCCTGTTTAAAATTGGCACCAAGGTTCTGCCGAATAAGAGGTAATACGTGAGCCCGTAGGACGTCCATGTGCGTGAAGACCGCTGTGCCTTCAGAGTTCCCCCAACCACTGCCAGCCATAACCTCCGACGGCTCCTCACACCAAGGCGCGAATATTAACAGCGCTGTACCTCCCCAAAACTTTGGAGTAATGGGGCCTCTACACACTTCACCTCCATACTCGCCGACGGTGTTCACCTGGAGTGGTGGGGAATTGTGGTTCATCACTGAACACAATACGACGCCATCTGTCAGCAGTCCAAGCTTCCCAAACGACAACACTCCAGACACAGCAGATCGTGTTGTAGTGTTAACGGCAGCCTACAGATGATGGGACAGTAATTTTTCAGTCTGGCTGCTGCTAATTTCCCACCAATGGTGCGGCATGACACAGAATTTTGCGGGGAGTTCATTGCTCGTTCTTCGATGGCAGGCACTGATGTGGAAGGGGCTACGATGCGCTCCCATGTGGAGTCCAGGCTTGGTAGGCCGAAGCCTCGACGAGTGCGCTTGCTGTCACGGTGCCACGCAGTCCAGCATTGGGCCACTTTACCAGCTGGCAAAATGGAGGCCCACAACGAGACCCATTCCAAAATATCAAGTATCATATATTTCGCATCTCCGTGTTTTCATAATGATCACTCAACTTCTGACGATGTTCACGCCATTGTATACCCTACCAGGTCTGGCAACAATATTAAACACAAATACAGTAACGCTAGTGAAGTTTGATACTGGTCGCTCTATCTCTCGCAGAAAATTGCAACTATAATCATTTACATTTTATATGTCCGTTCTTGCCGGCCGAAGTGGCCGTGCGGTTAAAGGCGCTGCAGTCTGAAACCGCAAGACCGCTACGGTCGCAGGTTCGAATCCTGCCTCGGGCATGGATGTTTGTGATGTCCTTAGGTTAGTTAGGTTTAACTAGTTCTAAGTTCTAGGTGACTGATGACCTCAGCAGTTGAGTCCCATAGTGCTCAGAACCATTTTTTTTTTTGTCCGTTCTTGTGATTAGGGGTCTGGGAGACTACGGCCGCTCACTTACACAAGAAAATGAAGCACCTCCAGTCATCATTATGATGCCGTTTATTGTATGGCTACCAGTTTCGGTGCTTAAGTGCGCCATCTTCAGGCCTTAGCTGACGCTGAGGAGGTTAACACCATCCATATGCACGGTGCATCAGTGGCCAACATACATAACTGGTTTTGCAGAATACCTGTAACAGCGATGTTGTCTCTGCAACCATCAACTGAGTAGAGACTGACTGACAGTCTCCAGTCAGTCGATAGCTGATGTTTGGAAAGACAACATCGCTGTTACAGGTAGTCTGCGGAGACCACTGATGCATCGTGTATACGAATGGTGTTAACCCCCTCAGCGTCAGCTAAGGCCTTAAGATGGTGCACCAAAGCATCGAAACTGGTAGCCATACAGTAAACGATATCATAATGATGGCTGTAGGTGTTTGATTTTCTTACGAATCATTTAAATACCCGCCTATGGTGTGTACGTGTACGAAGTTACTTTGACAGCCGCCCAAGTCTTTTGGGAGCTTCAGTTTTTGTCAGGCAGTGTATTTTCGACGGTTGTTGAGACGAGGATTGAGAGGAGCTTTCCCCCCGATTCGGGTTTCTGTATCTCGACCTATAGACGCCTCGCAGACTTTATTCTGGCTGTTATCGACGCAGAATGAGCCCTCCGGTGAATTTTCCGAGCCTTCTGAACTACAGGTTTCCCTTCGTCTGCCAGCTTTGAGCTGCCCAGTTGGTTTTCCTTAACCCACGTAAAGTGGGCTGTAGGGGAGACATATGAAGCACACTGGATGTGGTCTATCAAGTATGATAGGCTCAAGGTTGAAATATTTTCCTGTGACGTCTCCTGCTGTCCCGTTACCATTAAGGGGAAAATAATATTGGAAAAATTGTGACAGGTGGCAGCCTATCCCAGAGACGTGCTGTTAGCTGGAGAGTAGGACACCCGATGAGAATCTGCGTCTACACTCCGCAAGCCACCGTTCGCCGTGTGGTGGAAGAAATGCCCGCTTTGCACACGAAAGCCAATCGCTGTGCATGCTAATTCCGATTGACTGAAGGGCGACAAAAACGAATCTGCAGAAAACGGGTAAAAATGCAGTCACACAGTGAGGAATAAACGTGCACGACACAGACCCACTCAGTCCCACCTCACTCGAGTTGACCCACACAATCACTCTATTTCACACGCCGTAAGGCAATGCAGAAAGTGTAAAAGATAAAACTACAGAGGAGATAAAATAAGAGCACAGAGAAGTGTGTCCGGCTGACCACTTACAAAAAACATGGGTGAGCCAGTCTGTAAAATACCTTAAAGGTGAAGTCAGACTCCAAATACGAGGGAACTAGCTGCATGTGGTACTCGATGAAAGAGACAGAATTTATAAGGTTTAATTAAAGCTGGTAAAGGGTATGTGCTTCTATGGAAACTTGTAGCATTGCTGTAACATTTCACTCAAGTATTTATATAACACAATTGTCGTTCCTTGACCACAAATACTCTTTATCGTATCTCTTCTTATGTACTTCAACCACACGCCAACCTCAAAGGACTGTTCAGCCACAAGAATGAAGCACGCAAAAACGTCTATGCAGCTGAACCGTATATTGCGGTATTGTTTCCGAATACTGTGTTCTTGTCGTTGTATAGGTAAACTGTTTACCACGTAATTGTTTTCTGTGTACATTATGTTTATTGTACAGCCCTCGAAGATGGCCAGTGGCCAAAGCGCTTAAAGACGAGTTACTCTCTCGAGCCGCACGTCGCTGTGTGGGCGTGGATTCAAAACGACACATTGGTGTGACGCCACGGTTTCACCGACGACGAAATTAAGTAATGGTTCAGCGGGACGAGTATCCAGGGTAATTTTGAACGTTACTATTAAACGGATTTAGTATCAGACTTCATAAAAGCTGTTTAAGGAATTTGCCGCAAATTAATGTCGCCGTGTTTCTTTCAGTCGCAAATTGCAAACATCGTCAATTGTGGAGCAGCATCTATGCATGTTTGTACGCATTCCATAGCTTAAACAGACTGTTGTCAGCAAAAATACATGAAACTTCATGGTTGTGCAGAGTGAGGGAAATTGTTTCATATGCTTCTGCACGCTTTTAATTTTATAAAATTGATGCTCATTTAGTCTATGCAACAAATGAAATGTGTTGCGCACATTATTCCATGCATTGGAAATAACAGTAATTTTAGTTCCCCCTTCTAGTTCGCATATCGTATGTGATATGTTCGCTAATAACAATGTTCAGTTGTGTTTGTATCATTTGTTGTATTCCCTCTAGACCTGATTTATGTTTATAGAAATGTTGTCTCTGGTTGTAGCACAGTTCAATTATTTGTGTTTGCGTAACGGGTGTATATTACTCTTGAACTGATTGGGTTAGTTTGATTTAGGTAGTCATTGGAATTATGAGGTCAGTTTAACGTGGCTGTGCTTTTGTAGTCGGTGTAACTGTAGAATGGACGTTATTGCAAAGTATTAAACGAAGTGAACACTTCTGAGGTAGAGAACTGTGTGAAAGTTTACCCAGGTTTGCTACGTCAAAGGTGCAACTTTGAGTGCCGATTCAGTTTCCAACTCCTGGACTGCTCACTTACTGATATTTGTGGCTGTCTCTAGAATTCCTGTTTTCAGCGTATCTTACACTAAACACGACGCTTTTCAGCAGTTTACTGAAATAAAAAGGAGCAAATTTATCTCGTAACCGGGTTCGACACAATTATGAGTCATTTTAATGTGTGTTAAATGTTTATGTCGTAAACAGCACTATCACATTATTAAACGTATAAATTTGGACTACATGCATTGGTCACAGCTGGAGTAAAAATTTAGCTGAGCGAAATTATGCTACATAATGTGATGAGTTTAAGTCTTTTAAACATTAATTAATTCCACTTGATTTTTGGCTCCTAAGTGCGCAGGAAATCAAACTAATCTAATGAAGGATGAAAGTTAGGTAAGTGTTTGGGTCGTCACAATCGAGATTATTAGAGCGTGTGTGTGTTTTCCTTAGCGTAAGTTAGTTTAAGTTAGATTAAGTAGTGTGTAAGCTTAGGGACCTATGACATCAGCTGTTTGGTCCCGTAACACCTTACCACGAATTTCCAAATTTTTCCTAAACTGAAATTTACTCCCGAAGTTCAAGTTAACTGTGACAGGTATAGATGTTCTATGTAAAGTGACGAATAAAAGTTTGTGCTGGGCCGGGACTCGAAACCGCATTTCCAGATTATCGTGAGCGGTCGCCTTATCACTTAGGCTATCCGAGCAAGTTTCCTGGACCGAAGCAAACTTTCATAACTGAGTCACACACCTATCTGTTTCTTCTCATAGATAGTTAATTCATGTATACACAATCGCACATAGCACGTTTTCCATGCACATTTTACAATCAAGACAACGAGAAGTCACAGACTGTCATTGTCGTTTTCATCACAGGTCCATCCTCGCCTTTTATATATTAATGTTTAATGACGAACTAAAGTTGAAAATAGAACATTGTAAAATTGCAAGTACCAGTCGTCGTTCTCATATTTTGTAATGCAAGAGCTCTCTAATTTGTGTTAAAATCTATTCTTGACTTAAGTTTCATACCCTTCTAATGTAAGCTATGATGTTCATTGTCCTTGGGCCACCTTCTGAAGAAGACAAATTTAAATTTGTTGAAACCTAGGTAAAGAATTCTTTATCCATTGCAACTGGTCGGCTGTTTATAATTTTATTACGTGGAACCGTTGCTGTTGTGCAGCTATGTTTAAAATACTGACATTGTAATTTATTCCTGAAATTAAAGTTAATTGTAATAGATACAGCTGTACTGCGCTTAGCACATCTGTACGTATTATAGTTAACTTGAATTTCAGGAATAAATTTCAATATTTGGAACTGTACTTCGTCGTCAGTTAAAAACTGTGATTTAAAGTAACAGCAAAAGACAAATTATTTTCTTTTGTTTTCTTATGACGAGAATCAAATGGTTCAAATGGCTCTGAGCACTATGCGACTTAACCTCTGAGGTCATCAGTCGGCTAGAACTTAGAACTAATTAAACCTAACTAACCTAAGGACATCACACACATCCGTGCCCGAGGCAGGATTCGAACCTGTGACCGTAGCGGTCGGTCGGTTCCAGACTGTAGCGCCTAGAACCGGACGACAATCACATGAGCATTTCACACTACAGTAACCGATTTCGATTATGCAGTAATCACCGTCAGATAAAAGCGTATATTGCGGCGACGTAACGATTCCGTGCATCACAGATATATCATTTTTTCTGGTATCTTAAAAAGTCGGAAGAACGCGAGATATTTATATATTTGAATGTCAACCGAGTGCTATTTTTGTTTCGTGACTGAAATTTTTTACGTAATCTGATGAGTAGTTACGTACTACACTTTGTTGTGGGTATTATCTGATATAAGATCTCCTTCAGGAATAACGCTATCAGAAAGTGTTTGAGCTATGGATGTAGACAGCTGCTGCAACGCGTTCAACCACCGTCCATCTCGTTCGCCGAACCTAAACCAATTCTCCTGTGACTTCATGAATGGCTTGGTCAGGTACCAG
Source organism: Schistocerca serialis cubense (assembly GCF_023864345.2). Classification (NCBI taxonomy): domain Eukaryota; kingdom Metazoa; phylum Arthropoda; class Insecta; order Orthoptera; family Acrididae; genus Schistocerca; species Schistocerca serialis. Next base: position 1,283,097,833 of record NC_064638.1, on the reverse strand, counting down.
AATCAAGCACGAAGAAATTCTGATTGCATGCGATACTAAAGTGCTACGGATTTGTTACTCTAGTTGAACTAATAAGTCGTTAGATGGTTGGTCGAATGTCACTCATGGTCAGGCTATATTATGGAAACAAATTAAGAGAGACTTTATAGCTATATCGTGAAGCGACCGTGTCTCACAAGAAATAGCAGATCACCGACACTGGCCGTCAGTCTGAGAGCTCCCTACATCTCTATAACTGAACATAACAGATACCCGTATGCGCAGTGGTAGCTTCCGAACAAGGCACTGTACCGGAGAATGAAAAAGGAGGTGCGGTACTGGATTACTCTGGAAACAATCGACGAGGTTGTGGCCAATCCACGAGGTTGTAGCCAAGTCATTTCTCTGCTGTTACCTTTACTCCTAGAATGTTGAACCTGCGAGGTATACAGTGGAAGTAGAGCTTTGAGGCGTGGCCTTGAATCGTGCCTGGATGTCTCAGCAGGTAAGATCAAACCGCAGAAAACGCAAGGCTCCGGTTTACACTTCCTGACCGACATACAGTTTAAATCTCCCAAGATGTTTCAGCGCGTACTATTTGCTACTGACCAACTATACAAACTACAGGATCTCGACGGTAACCAAGCCAACCCTGGAGCAGTACTGCAACCTCACAACTCCGCCGCCGTATTTGAAAGGTGAGCGCATCATGCGTAGGACCTGCGTCCAGTTCTCCGGAATCACCAGCGATTTTTTCCTTGCTTCAGAGGGGAGGAGGGGGGTCGTAGGGAGGGTAGGATGGTGCTGTGGTGACGCCATACGACGGATGCTGACACGGCGGCTGGTCGGTATCGCACGGTACTCTGGCTTGATCCGGGCGTTGATTTAGTTTTATATTACTGCGGGACATAACAAAACACGAATACATCTGTAATATAACGAAAACTTTGCGAGATTCTTGCTAGACGTCGTGCCATACTAAGTTAGCGAATTGTAAAATAGGATGTAGCACGAAAGGAAAAATCATAGCTACAGCTGATAAGAAGACAATACAGCCGGAAGTATTATGCTAAGAATGAACCGTTATAATAGGCCCTATTTCAAAGACCTACGATGTGCTTAACAAGCTGAAGGCGTGAGCTCACAATTCGCGAGCAACGATATTAGTGTACTGTTTTGCAGTATACACGATGTTTATTAATCCAGTTTTTCCGTTATTGGCCGGCCGGAATGGCCGTGCGGTTCTAGGCGCTACAGTCTGGGACCGCGCGACCGCTACGGTCGCAGGTTCGAATCCTGCCTCGGGCATGGATGTGTGTCATGTCCTTAGGTTAGTTAGGTTTAAGTAGTTCTGTTCGAGGGGACTGATGACCTCAGAGGTGAAGTCCCATGGTGCTCAGAGCCATTTTGACCTTGTATAGACCCCCTATATACTCCTTCACCTTTCTGCTTTCCCTTCTTTGCTTAGAACTGGGTTATCCTTAGAGGATGTTTTTGTGCAATGGCTACTTCGTGTCTGTGTGTGGAATTGGTTCAAATGGCTCTGACCACTATGGGACTTAACTTCTGACGTCATTAGTCCCGTAGACATTAGAACTACTTAAACCTAACTAACCTAAGGACAATCACACACATCCATGCCCGAGGCAGGATTCGAACCTGCGACTGTAGCACCTGGAACCGCTGGGCCACACCGGCCGGCGTGTGGTTCTTCATTTACTGCATTTTTATATTTTCTCCTTTCATCAATTAAATTCAATATGTCTTCTGTTACCCAAAGAAAAATCCTGCCACGGGCATGGATGTGAAATCCTGCCACGGGCATGGATGTGTGTGATGTCCTTAAGTTAGTTAGGTTTAAGTAGGTCTAAGTTCTAGGGGACTGATGACCTCAGCTGTTAAGTCTCATAGTGCTCAGAGCCATTTGGACCTTGTATAGACCCCCTATATACTCCTTCCACCTTTCTGCTTTCCCTTCTTTGCTTAGAATTGGGTTTCCATCTGAGCTCTTTATATTCATACAAATGGTTCTCTTTTCTCCAAAGGTCTCTTTAATTTTCCTGTAGGCAGTATCTATCTTATCCCTAGTGAGACAAGCCTCTACATCCTTACATTTGTCCTCTAGCCATCCCTGCTTAGCCATTTTGCACTTCCTGCTGATTCATTTTTGAGATGTTTTTATTCTTTTTTGGCTGCTTCATTTACTGCATTTTGATATTTTCTCCTTTCATCAATTAAATTCAATATGTCTTCTGTTACCCAAAGAAATTCTACTAGCCCTCATCTTTTTACCTACTTGATCCTCTGCCGCCTTCACTACTTCATCCCTCAAAGCTACCCATTCTTCTTCTAATGTATTTCTTTCCCCCATTCCTGTCAGTTGTTCCCTTATGCTCTCCCTGAAACTCTGTACAACCTCTGGTTTAGGCAGTTTATCCAGGTCCCATCTCCTTAAATTGCCACCTTTTTGAAGTTTTTCCAGTTTTGATCTACACTTCGTAACCAATAGATTGTGGTCAGTGTCCACATCTGCCCCTGGAAATGTCTTACAATTTAAAACCTGGTTTCTTAATCTCCTTCTTACCATTATATAATATATCTGATACCTTCTAGTATCTGCAGGCTTCTTCCATGATACAACCTTCTTTCATGATTCTTGAACCAAGTGTTAGCTATGATTAAGTTATTCTCTGCGCAAAATTCTACCAGGCGGCTTCCTCTTTCATTTCTTACCCCCAATCCGTATCACCTACTACCTTTCTGTGAATGTAATATGTAAAATATTTTGAAAAACTGTTGTAATAGGAACTATCTGTACTGTATCTTATCATAAACGTGAGGTGATGCTTTAAAGACTTATTTGTCGATGCATCTACATACCATTCGTTTGGATTCCTTAAGACACAGTGAATGATAATTATGGATACGTAACACATTCTTTAAGGTTCACAAATATTTTAAAAAAGTAAAATATTTTTTAAAGTTTAAGTTGTGCTTTTTCAAATTTGTATTCTGCTTTGGATAATTCTCTGTATAATTACATTATAAACATATGTATATGAATTTATTTTATATTTGTGTTAGGATTTATACGAGACACTGTAATTCGGTTTGTTACTACTCTGCTGCCACACCTTTTGGCTGATCGTTTATCTGCCATGTTTAATATCAGTCTGTTTGTAAGGGGTTGTAAGCGAGTGTGAGCATGTATATTCGATGTACTGTGTATAATATTTTGTATATCGATTGTTTTACTTTCGACATCCATACAATGCCACGAATGTGCTTGGAATGTCTATTTATTATATGATACGAAGTATTGTTCTTGAAGTATAGTGCACAAGCTACGTTATGGATCCACATTATATTAAAAATTTTACGTAGACATTTCACATCCAGTTTTGTGTTTACTCTGTCTGTCCTTTACAGATCCGAAGATGGCAGCATAGTTTGCCGAAACCAGTAACCTGCAGAATTGATCTAGTAAAGTGATCGTAGCGTTTTGAAGTTTGTTGCTTCTATTTTCTTAGCTTTCTGCCTATTTCGTGGTCTATATTCGCAACGACTCACCATGATGAAGAACGTGTCGTGGGTTCATAAAAAATATTCCATATGACATCAGAGAATGAAAGCATGCAAAGTTAACTACATTTACGATTTTTTAGAACGATACTCAGCATTTACATACAGAGCAGATGTTGTTGAGCTGGAGCTATTGAGAAGGTCCATGATAAGTGATTTCCAATTGAAATTGTGATCTATGCGCAAACCCACGAAATTTTAACTCGCGCGCGCGCGCGTGCGCGCGCGTGTGTGTGTGTGTGTTTTTTTTCTTCTAAGTTAACTGACAGACCGTTTACCGAGAACACATAAATCATATTTTTAAATATTTCATTTTGTGGTGTCACCGCCAGACACCACACTTGCTAGGTGGTAGCTTTTAAATCGGCCGCGGTCCGGTAGTATATGTCGGACCCGCGTGTCGCCAGTGTCAGTGATCGCAGACCGAGCGCCACCACACGGCAGGTCTAGAGAGACGTACTGGCACTCGCCCCAGTTGTACAGCCGACGTTCATAGCAATGGTTCACTGACAAATACGCTCTCCTTTGCCGAGACGATAGTTAGCATAGCCTTCAGCTACATTTGCTACGACCTAGCAAGGCGCCGAATTCAATTGATAATTAATATTATGAAGCATGTTCCGTAACGAGAAATGTTCTACAATTATGGATTAAAGTTAAGTATTCCAGAAGCTACATACTTTTCTTTATATCATTCATTATGTATCCTGTTTCAGACCTCACGCCAGCCTGCGTGAGTTTAAGCGCGTGCCTTTCGGCTTCCTCTCATTGTGCCTAGGCTGTCTTGTCTAGACACAACATTTTTGGCGACGAGGATGGGATATAGCGATGGTAGTAATTTATTGTACCCAGCACACTCTGTAGCTGCTTCAAAGTCTACAGCGAAGGCAAGTCCTGTATGGCACGGAGGTGCTCTGGACTCGGATGTATGCCTTGTGCATTGATTACATGTCCCAAATATGGTAAGTCACGAGCAAAAAACACACATTTGTCCTTCCGCAAGCGAAGACCATTTTGGCGCAAGACCTGAAATAATGTTCGGAGATTGGCTAAATGTTCTTCTTCCATCTTTCCGGAGATCACAATATCGTCCAGATAGTTTGCTGCAGTAGGGACCGACGCACAAACAGTTTGCAGATATTGCTGAAACAATGCAGGGGCGGATGCACACCCAAATGGCAGTCTTTTGAATCGATACAAACCAAGATGCGTGTTAACCACCAAGACGTGCTGGGATTCGTCGTCCACAGGTATTTGCAAGTACGCATCGTCCAGGTCGAACTTCGAAAAATATTTACCCGGGCACAGTTTGTCAAAAAGATCTTCCGGGCGGGGTAAAGGATAAGTTGCAATCACTAGTTGTGGATTCACCGTTGCCTTGAAGTCCACACAAAGTCTCAATTTACTGGAAGGGTTTGGCAAAATTACTAAGGGTGATGCCCAGAGAGAAGCTTGCACACGTTCAATCACACCTTGCGATTCCAAATCGTGTAATGTTCTTGCTACCTCATCATGCAATGTGTGGGGAACATTGCGCGCTCTGAAAAATTTTGGTTGCGCATTTACTTTCAGTTCCAAATGTGCTTGATAGTTCTTAGCGCAACCAAGGCCCGGTGCAAAAATGTCTGCAAACTCTTCACATAGACGAGTAACACTGGCTGAAGGCACAGTCTGGTTCACTGATAGGACCTGATTGACTATAGACAAGTTAAACAACTGAAATAAATCTAAACCAAACAAGTTCACAGCAGAAGAAGAACGAAAGACGTAAAAAGACACAAGTTTTGTTTGTCCCTTGTATGTTGCAAGAAGGCTGCACTGTCCTAACACTGGGATATGCTGTCCTGAATAACTATTTAACGTAACATTTGCGGCACGCAACGGAGGTGTGCCCAGTTGTTTGTACGTGTCTTTATTGATCAATGAAACTGCACCTCCAGTATCGAGCTGGAGTGGGATCACGTGGCCAAGAATGTCCAAGTCTACAAAAAGTTTATTGTCCTGCTGACGACAAGAGCGACTGTCTCGTGCAACGTGAACAGACACTGGTACAGAATCACTTGCTAATTGACATGATTTCCGGCGACGTCGACGCACACTTTTTGTGGGACGAACACAGTCACTCTTAGAGAGATTAGCACTGGGCGGAGTGGAATTAACTACACGAATTTCCATGGGCGAAGGTTCACGAGCCTGAGTATTCTTGGTTCGATTCCGATTCCGGCGTGAAGCAAAGGGCCTGGAATGGCTGTGAGTGTCCGTTCGGAGCTTTTTCTGGCAAACACTCTGAACATGTCCTTTTTTATTACAGAAGAAGCAAATAGCTTGGCGTGACGGGCAATTTTCACGCGAATGTCTGGTTGCACACCACGGGCGTGATTTTAGCACTGCATTTGCTTGCTGCCGCGGGACACGTGGCTGTGCGGACGTGCGCGAGGGCTGTTTACAGTTCCGTGCAGCTCGCCCAGCTGGCCGGTTAACGTGACACACAGCTGGCGAAGTTTCAAATGATTCCTGAGCAAAGTCAAGTGTGTCTTGCCTATCCAATATGTCCATCACTTGTTGAAGGCAGGGATTGACTAGTTTCAAAATTTGCTCCCGTATACGAACATCAGAAACGTTCTGTGCACTTGCATCACGCACCATAGTATCTGAATAAGGGAGTCCACATTCACACTCAAAAGCACAATCCCTAGTAAGGCCTTGCAATGTTGCAACCCACTCCCGATTAGTTTGACCGGCCGTACGTTTTCTACGAAAGAACGTATACCGTTTTGCAACTACATTGACTGATTCCTTGAAATATGCATCCAATGCAGACAAAATTTCTTCGTAGGACAGAGTTGCTACGTCGCGTCGGGGAAACAATTTCACTATCACACGGTAGGTGTGCACCCTGACGGATGCTAACAAAAATGGCTGCCGCTCGTTACCTTGAATTCTGTAGGTGGCGAGATGGAATCCAAATTGGCGTGACCAGCTGTCCTCCGACATGGACCTCTTGCCCACTCTGGACCAGATGTCGTCTTCGCCCGTCGGGTACCCCGACCAGATTGAGGTCGAAGCTTCGGCCCCTCCTGTCTCTTTCTGGGCACATACACCGCATGTTGCCGTGCACCCTGGACTAGGTTTTCAGGCGTTTCCTAGCTCCCCTCGGACCGAATGGCCGGGTGCGGGTGGCACAGCCTCGCCTGTTGTTAGGCTCCCTACCTCATCCCATACGTCAACATGGGGTCCTCCTCTCGGCGGGCGGAAGCCTTATAACACAACCGTACGCCGATTTGCGGTGGAGGAATGTGGTGTCACCGCCAGACACCACACTTGCTAGGTGGTAGCTTTTAAATCGGCCGCGGTCCGGTAGTATACGTCGGACCCGCGTGTCGCCAGTGTCAGTGATCGCAGACCGAGCGCCACCACACGGCAGGTCTAGAGAGACGTCCTAGCACTCGCCCCAGTTGTACAGCCGACGTTCATAGCAATGGTTCACTGACAAATACGCTCTCATTTGCCGAGACGATAGTTAGCATAGCCTTCAGCTACATTTATTACGACCTAGCAAGGCGCCGTATTCAATTGATAATTAATATCATGAAGCATGTACCGTAACGAGAAATGTTCTACAATTATGGATTAAAGTTAAGTATTCCAGAAGCTACGTACTTTTCTTTATAGCATTCATTACGTATCCTGTTTCAGACCTTACGCCAGCCTGCATGAGTTTAAGCGCGTGCCTTTCGGCTTCCTCTCATTGTGTCTAGGCTGTCTTGTCTAGACACAACACATTTATTGTTCGTTCTGTTGTTGCAGCTCTGTTGGGCTTCGTTATACAGTGTAAGAAGGAACGTGCTCTCTCTCTCTCCCTCGCTCTCTCTCTCATTCCTTCTTACATTGATAAGGCAGAAATTGTGGTTGCCTCACCCCAACATTAACTGTGTTCTGTACAAAGCGAAAACAAGCCTATAGCGACGATTTTAAAATTCATATACGGACGGTGTATACCAGAGCAAATTTTTATTTTTTCTTCATGTGTCCAGCAACAGAATATTAAGGAAGCCGAGATAGGAAGTGAGTGCTGCGTACTGCTACGGAGAGACGAGCGAAGATAACTTTTCCTGCCTCCACAGTTTATTCTGCAGGGCGTCGCACACTCCAATACTTTTACATTATAGACATCCTACAACGTCGGCACTTGCTTCTGTGCAGGTTAAAGAGCTCTTCTGAATATATATATATATATATATATATATATATATATATATATAGAGAGAGAGAGAGAGAGAGAGCAATGAAGGGGTGTTGTTAGAAATTAACTTTTTGGACCACAAGTGCTGATGTGCCCCCCCCCCCCCCCCCCCCCCTCGGCGCCCATTCAGAAGAGCGTCATGATGAGAGCTGTGTGAGCTGCCTAACATGACCTTTAAATTTCACTACGCCACGTAGCACGGAGATATGATACGAGCCAGATCCGTGTGCGATTTCAACTGTGATGTGCCCTGGAGAGAGGCAGCAACGAAAGCGCCTGTCCTGATCGAGTTGGTTGTAGGATATCGAGCCTTCCCCGATCTAAAGCTGTCTTCCCTTTTCTGCCGTTGAGCTAACCGCATGCCTTGAGTGACGAACGGCGTGTCTCCTCAGGTCTGGCCAAGTTCCACTGTGCTCACTCGACTTGCCTTCGTAACTCGCATTAAAGCTTCACGCTACTGCCTCACTAAGATTTGAGTAAACTGATGAGACCAAAAGCCGCAGCGACGTCGAACGTCCAGCTGCAACCCAACTGACGCTCAGCTGCTGGACCCTACAGCGCCGGTTCGGAAGGAGTCGCGCCGAGTGCCTTTTAATGACGGGACGAAGATTCACTTCATCTTCGTATTTTTAGCGGATTGCGTTCCAGCTCGGCGGGCCGGAACGGTGGGGCTAATTGATTAGCCCGCCGTCGCCCTCGGGCAGGCTGGACATTAATGAGCGAGATTCTCGTCAAACAAGGCCCGTCTCAGCTGCGAGGCCTGGTCTTCTTTTATTTAACAGCCCGGCGAGTGCCTCGCCCTAACGGGGTGTGTGCTTAGAGCGAAAAAAATTGACGTCGCTCTTTAACCTGCACAGAAGCATGTGCCGACGTTGTAGGATGTCTATAATGTAAAAGTATTGGAGTGTGCGAGGCCCTGCAGAATAAACTGTGGAGGCAGGAAAAGTTATCTTCGCTCGTCTCTCCATAGCAGCACGCAGCACTCACTTCCTATCTCGGCTTCCTTAATATTCTGTTGCTGGACACACCAAGAAAAAATAAAAATTTGCTCTGGTATACACCGTCCGTATATGAATTTTAAAATCGTCGCTATAGACTTGTTTTCGCTTTGTACAGGACAGAGTTAATGTTGGGGTGAGGCAACCCTATTTGTAGGGCTCGTAGTGGTAGTGGAGGGCAAGTGACAACATGTGATTCTGGGAGATATGGAGCGATTTCCACCATACGTGGTAGACTATATTGTATTTTTGCTGTTAAAAAGTTAGAAATAAACTACGTTTGTTTCTACGCAAGTCAGATCTCATTCTCTTCCTGTCGACGAGGGTGGTTCAAAAATTTAGTCAACACTTCCTCTGTGAGAAAAGGTTTATTCGTGAAATCAAAGTGATACACAATTACTAAGACGCTAGTGCACATTGCTTTTGCAGTGTCACCGTCATTTTGTAACGACTTTTACCCGTTGATAAGACACTCCGTGGAAACCAATGAAAAAAAGGTCTAGGAACCACTCAACAATAGCCTCCTCCTGAACTTCGGAATCGGTTCTGAACTGACGACGACGGTTCGAAGTGCTATAAATCACACTGAGGCGAGATCCAGGCTGTTTCATTACAGTTCATCGTAAGCACTTTTTCAGGCACCTATGTGGTCGGGCATTGTATTGTAACAACACGACTCCTTTCGAGATCAATCCACATTCTTTCCTCTGAATCGCCTCCTGCAACCATTCCAGCGTGGTACAATAACTGGCAGCATATCCTGAGTGCCACAAAGGAACTTTCTTCGTGGATACCATTGCTTTGAAGTTATTGTTGGGGAGGGGGACAGAGATGGGAGGAAGAAGAGCGGAAGTCCCCGTGGCGCTGACGCCGTCGTCGGCGACAGGTACCCACTTTTCCTCCCTAGTGACGACACGGTGCAGGAACTGAACACCCTCCTCGTAATGCCGCAATATGTGCTGGGGAGGTAAACCCATACGCTTTTTATCAGTGAAAAGTAGCAGCGGTATAAGCTACAACACGTCTTCCGTTCGTACAGTGTTTTGTGCAAGTTATAGACTACAAGGGTGTGTGTGCAACTTGATTCACATGACTGCTATGATCGGCTTGAATCAATACTTGGACGGCAAAGGTTGTCATCTGACTGGGACACGCTCCACCGCCATGACCTTTACTTGAACATCTGTTCCTCTTTTTCTTATATTCCTGCCACCAACATCACAACTGTTTTTTGTAACATCACACTGAACTTCCGTCAGTTGGAGGTGAATTGCAGCTCGAGCGTTTACCATAAATCCAAAAAAATTAGTGCTGTGAACAGTTTCACTGTATTGCGTGGCGTGAAGGTACAGCTACATACGTCTACCAGTGGAGTTTAAAAGCTTTGATCGTTTCTCCTGTCTAGGCGTGGAAGTTAACTACCACAGGGTTTTTATACACTTAAGAGCGATCTTATCACCTCACTTATTATAATAAGTAAGAGGACAATAGCACGTAGTCAGCCTCACCGATAGTCACCAGCATCAGCTCAGTGTTCCCAAGCCATTGTCAGGTGCTAACAAGCGTTTTATGTAACCTACTGGAACATCTTGAAAATGAAGCGTAGGGCTGATAACTAGTTGAAGTAATATGTTTCCTCCCGCAGAAGTAGAAGAGGTCAACTTTTTTATGTGTTTTGTGTAATCCTAATGTGACAGAGGTGACAGAGTGGTGTAAGCACGGCAAGATGTAACTAGCACTGCCAGATTTTATGGATCTGAGGATGGAATACATATTCCCGAAACTACTAATACTCTAACTGCGCTTACTAAGCGCCCGTGACAAATAAAATGATTTTCAAATGAAACTACAGTACACATGTAACTGTTTCAATTTGTCTTCTATGTACTCGAATTTTCCATCTATGCTTGGAGAAGAAAAAATATTTAAATCGAAATAGTTAACGATTTCATCCAGTACTTTCAAATGTGAAAGTGTGAGTCCAGCATGTTTCCATTGCGCTACCTCCCTCGTTTGACATGACGCCATTCCATGGATGCTCAAAAGAGAGGGCGTTATTGAATTATTGATAACATCTGTCTGGCAAGTTGGCTGTTGTTCTGGCTGTTGGTCACACTGCAGCAGCATACTCGCTTGTGTCTTAAGGGGGGTAGGACGTCAAACTGGCCGACCTGGAGCAGGAGAGGCACCACAGGACATTTTAATTTCCACTGTCTATACTTTTACAAATAAATTCATAAGACTTTGTCAGCATAACCAGAAAGGGTTCAGGATTCACACTCATAGCAGTGGAAGTTCAGAAATATAACAAAAATATTTTTTTTGCATGTGAAATGTCATAATTTTGTACTTACTATTGGCTGCATTCGTTGCTATAGGTACACTTTCCTTCATAAGTAATGGAGATTCTTCGATGAATTTTGAACAGCATACAAACCATACTTACAGGTGTATGAAACTCTAGAATTTTCCAAAACTATCAAAAACTGTGCTAAAAATTGAGATAATTAACCATAAAATTTGAGTTTTTTCTAAACATGAAGTTTAAAATGTAACAGCTCATTCATTTTTTCATTAATTAAGTAAAGTCTAGAGTTTCATACACCTGCAAGTATGGTTTGTATGCTGTGCAAAATTCATCGAAGAATCTCTCTTACTTGTGAAGAAAAGTGTACTTATAGCAACAAATGCAGGTAGTAGTAGGTGAAAAAATGATGACATTTCACACGTAAAAAAAATTATTTTGTTATACTTTTGAACTTACATTGCTGTGAGTTTGAATCCTGAATCCTTCCTGGACCTGTTGACAACGTTTCATGAATTTATTTGTAAAAGTATAGACAGTGGAAATTAAAATGTCGTGTGGTGCCTCTCCTGCTCCAAGTCGGCAAGTTTGACGTCCTACCCCCCCTTAAGTTGGTAGCAAGGCATGGTTGTGCTTGGGTTGGTAGCTGGACATCATGGAGCTGTCTCCATCGCCGCTGATACTGGTGCAGCAGCTCACTGCCTCATGCTCGTGTTGGGAGCTGGACAGTTTGCAGCAACTGACGTGCTTGCGTTGTGATTGTATTTGTGTCTGCAGTTGGATATCGCGGTGCTCTGTCCTTCGCCGCTGGTGCTTAGCGCAGCAGCTGTCTGCCTTGTGCTGGCGGCTGGATAATTTGCAGCAGCTGACGTGTTTGCATTGTCAGCTAGACATGATTTTATTTGTGTCTGCAGCTGGACATCACGGAGCTGTGTCCGTCGCCGTTGGTGCTGGCGCAACAGCTGACGCACGTGGAACTGGAGAGGCTGTCGTACATCGGTCCCGAGGAGTTCGTGCAGGCCTTCGCCAAGGAGAACCCCCATCTGGAGACATCGTTCAAGGACATGAAGAAGACGCGCAACCTCGAGTCGTATGTGCAGTGGTTCAACAGGCTCTCCTACTTCGTCGCCACCGAAGTGTGCAAGGTGAGTGGCATCACTCTTACTGCGCAACTGCGTGACCAGAGTAAATTAATAGCACACCAGTGTCGTTGCTATACTTTGGATAAACAGTGCCACACAGCCGTCAAGTACATAAGAAAACTGCCAAGGTGAATCACTTTAATTTACTACTAGTGTCTATTATAAAGAATCATCCTCAGCCACCTGAGGTATTTTTTTTTTTTTTTTTTTTTTTTTGTTGTTGTCATCAGTCTACTGACTGGTTTGATGCCGCCCGCCACGAATTCCTTTCCTGTGCTAACCTCTTCATCTCAGAGTAGCCCTTGCAACCTACGTCCTCAATTATTTGCTTGACGTATTCCAATCTCTGTCTTCCTCTACAGTTTTTGCCCTCTATAGCTCCCTCTACTACCATGGAAGTCATTCCCTCATGTCTTAGCAGATGTCCTATCATCCTGTCCCTTCTCCTTATCAGTGTTTTCCACATATTCCTTTCCTCTCCGATTCTGCATAGAACCTCCTCATTCCTTACCTTATCAGTCCACCTAATTTTCAACATTCGTCTATAGCACCACATCTCAAATGCTCCGATTCTCTTCTGTTCCGGTTTTCCCACAGTCCATGTTTCAGTACCATACAATGCTGTACTCCAGACGTACATCCTCAGAAATTTCTTCCTCAAATTAAGGCCGGTATTTGATATTAGTAGACTTCTCTTGGCCAGAAATGCCTTCTTTGCCATAGCGAGTCTGCTTTTGATGTCCTCCTTGCTCCGCCCGTCATTGGTTATTTTACTGCCTAGGTAGCAGAATTCCTTAACTTCACTGACTTCGTGACCATCAATCCTGATGTTAAGTTTCTCGCTGTTCTCATTTCTACTACTTCTCATTACCTCCGTCTTTCTCCGATTTACTCTCAAACCATACTGTGTACTCATTAGACTGTTCATTCCGTTCAGCAGATCATTTAATTATTCTTCACTTTCACTCAGGATAGCAATGTCATCAGCGAATCGTATCATTGATATCCTTTCACCTTGTATTTTAATTCCACTCCTGAACCTTTCTTTTATTTCCATCATTGCTTCCTCGATGTACAGATTGAAGAGTAGGGGCGAAAGGCTACAGCCTTGACTTACACCCTTCTTAATACGAGCACTTCGTTCTTGATCGTCCACTCTTATTATTCCCTCTTGGTTGTTGTACATATTGTGAATGACCCGTCTCTCCCTATAGCTTAACCCTACTTTTTTCAGAATCTCGAACAGCTTGCACCATTTCATATTGTCGAACGCTTTTTCCAGGTCGACAAATCCTATGAAAGTGTCTTGATTTTTCTTTAGCCTTGCTTCCATTATTAGCCGTAACGTCAGAATTGCCTCTCTCGTCCCTTTACTTTTCCTAAAGCCAAACTGATCGTCACCTAGCGCATTCTCAATTTTCTTTTCCATTCTTCTGTATATTATTCTTGTAAGCAGCTTCGATGCATGAGCTGTTAAGCTGATTGTGCGATAATTCTCGCACTTGTCAGCTCTTGCCGTCTTCGGAATTCTTTGGATGATGCTTTTCCGAAAGTCAGATGGTATATCGCCAGACTCATATATTCTATACACCAACGTGAATAGTCGTTTTGTTGCCACTTCACCCAATGATTTTAGAAACTCTGATGGAGTGTTATCTATCCCTTCTGCCGTATTTGACCGTAAGTCCTCCAAAGCTCTTTTAAATTCCGATTGTAATACTGGATCCCCTATCTCTTCTAAATCGACTCCTGTTTTTTCTTTTATCACATCAGACAAATCTTCACCCTCATAGAGGCTTTCAACGTATTGTTTCCACCTATCTGCTCTCGCCTCCGCATTTAACAGTGGAATTCCCGTTGCACTCTTAATGTTACCACCGTTGCTTTCAATGTCACCAAAGGTTGTTTTGACTTTCCTGTATGCTGAGTCTGTCCTTCCGACAATCATATCTTTCTCGATGTCTTCACATTTTTCCTGCAGCTATTTCGTCTTAGCTTCACTGCACTTCCTATTTATTTCATTCCTCAGCGACTTGTATTTCTGTATTCCTGATTTTCCCGGAACATGTTTGTACTTCCTCCTTTCATCAATCAACTGAAGTATTTCTTCTGTTACCCATGGTTTCTTCGTAGCTACCTTCTTTGTACCTATGTTTTCCTTCCCAACTTCTGTGATGGCCCTTTTTAGAGATGTCCATTCCTCTTCAACTGTACTGCCTACTGCGCTATTCCTTATTGCTGTATCTATAGCGTTAGAGAGGTTCCAACGTATCTCGTCTTTCCTTAGTACTTCCGTATCCCACTTCTTTGCGTATTGATTTTTCCTGACTAATGTCTTGAACTTCAGCCTACTCTTCATCACTACTATATTGTGATCTGAGTCTATATCTGCTTCTGGGTACGCCTTACAATCCAGTATCTGATTTCGGAATCTCTGTCTGACCATGATGTAATCTAATTGAAATCTTCCCGTATCTCCCGGTCTTTTCCGAGTATACCTCCTCCTCTTGTGATTCTTGAACAGGGTATTCGCTATTACTAGCTGAAACTTGTTGCAGAACTCAATTAGTCTTTCTCCTCTTTCATTCTTTGTCCCAAGTCCATATTCTCCTATAACCTTTTCTTCTACTCCTCCCCCTACAACTGCATTCCAGTCGCCCATGACTATTAAATTTTCGTCCCCCTTTACATACTGCATTACCCTTTCAATATCCTCATACACTTTCTCTATCTGTTCATCTTCAGCTTGCGACGTCGGCATGTATACCTGAACTATCGTTGTCGGTATTGGTCTGCTGTCGATTCTGATTAGAACAACCCGGTCACTGAACTGTTCACAGTAACACACCTTCTGCCCTACCTTCCTATTCATAACGAATCCTACACCTGTTATACCATTTGCCGCCTTTAGGGGCAATTTCCCACCCCTAGGACAAGAGAGTGCACTGAACCTCTATCCGCTCCTCCGTCCTCTTTGACAAGGCCGTTGGCAGAATGAGGCTGACTTCTTATGCCGGAAGTCTTCGGCCGCCAATGCTGATTATTTATCAAAATTTAGGCAGTGGCGGGGATCGAACCCGGGACCGAAGACGTTTTGATTATGAATCAAAGACGCTACCCCTAGACCACGGGTACCTCAGTGTACAAGAACGAAACAGACCTAATTTTTTTTTCTAATCATCTGTCTACTGACTGGTTTGATTTAGCCCACCACGAGTTCTTCTCCTGTGCCAACCTCTTTAGCTCATAATAGCACTTGCAACCTACATCCTAAGTTATTTGGTGCATGTATTCCAATCTCTGTCTTCTTCTACAGTTTTTGCTCTCTACAGCTCTGTCTAGTACCATGATATCTTAGCAGATGTCCTATTATCCTGTCCCTTCTCTTGGTCACTGTTTTCCTCATTTCCATTCCTCTGCGATTCTGTGCAGAACCTCCTCGTTGCTTACTTTACCAGTACACCTAATTTTCAACATTCGTCTGTAGAACCACATCCCAAATGCTTTGACTCTCTTCTGTTCCAGTTTTCCCACACTCTTTGTTTCACTACCATACAGTGCTGTGGTCCAAATGAACATTCTCAGAAATTTCTTCCTCTAATTAAAGCCTTTGTTTGACATTAGTAGACTTATTTTGGCCAAGAATTCCTTTTTTTTTTGGCCGTGATTGTTTGTTTTCATCTTCTTTGTGACCATCAAACCCGATGTTAAGTTTCTCCTTGTTCTTAGTTCTCCTACTTCTCATTACTTTACTTAATATGCAAAAATATGTTGTCCTGATAAATAAATAATTTAAATTCTTTTTGGGTGAACTGGAACGTTAGTCGAATTCTTCGCCATGGCAGTTGCTATCATCTTCAGGTAAATCCCGAGGAGTGACGGGTTTGTCCACTGGGGCGTTCTTTCACATTCGTATCCGTAACCCCACTCCACGATGGCTGAGGCCGTGGTGGGGGAGCGGTGCAGTGTTTTGATACTTCAGTTGTTGCCGCTCTTTCACTGGGTCCGATTCCTCCTCCATGCTATGTCCTCACTATGCCGATGCGTAAGACCCCGTTCTTTGCCAAGATGAAGTCAGCTGTGTTTGTTTTTCAGGTGCTGCTCAACTCTTTACTACTTCTTTTAGCATATACAGGGTGTTACAAAAAGGTACGGCCAAACTTTCAGGAAACATTCCTCACACAAAGAAAGAAAAGATGTTATGTGGACATATGTCCGGAAACGCTTACTTTCCATGTTAGAGCTCATTTTATTACTTCTCTTCAAATCACATTAATCATGGAATGGAAACACACAGCAACAGAACGTACCAGCATGACTTCAAACACTTTGTTACAGGAAATGTTCAAAATGTCCTCCGTTAGCGAGGATACATGCATCCACCCTCCGTCGTATGGAATCCCTGATGCGCTGATGCAGCCCTGGAGAATGGCGTATTGTATCACAGCCGTCCACAATACGAGCACGAAAGGTCTCTTCATTTGGTAACGGGGTTGCGTAGACAAGAGCTTTCAAATGTCCCCATAAATGAAAGTCAAGAGGGTTGAGGTCAGGAGAGCGTGGAGGCCATGGAAATGGTCCGCCTCTACCAATCCATCGGTCACCGAATCTGTTGTTGAGAGTCGTACGAACACTTCGACTGAAATGTGCAGGAGCTCCATCGTGTATGAACTACATGTTGTGTCGTACTTGTAAAGGCACATGTTCTAGCAGCACAGGTAGAGTATCCCGTATGAAATCATGTTAACGTGCTCCATTGAGCGTAAGTGGAAGAACATGGGGCCCAATCAAGACATCACCAACAATGCCTGCCCAAACGTTCACAGAAAATCTGTGTTGATGACGTGATTGCACAATTGCGCGCGGATTCTCATCAGCCCACACATGTTGACCGTGAAAATTTACAATTTCATCACGTTGGAATGAAGCCTCATCCGTAAAGAGAACATTTGCATTGAAATGAGGATTGACACATTGTCGGATGAACCATTCGCAGAAGTGTACCCGTGGAGGCCAATCAGCTGTTGATAGTGCCTGCACACGCTGTACATGGTACGAAAACAACTGGTTCTCCCGTAGCACTCTCCATACAATGACGTGGTCAACGTTACCTTGTACAGCAGCAACTTTGACGCTGACATTAGGGTTATCGTCAACTGCACGAAGAATTGCCTCGTCCATTGCAGGTGTCCTCGTCGTTCTAGGTCTTACCCAGTCGCGAGTCATAGGCTGGAATGTTCCGTGCTCCCTAAGACGCCGATCAATTGCTTAGAACGTCTTCCTGTCGGGACACCTTCGTTCTGGAAATCTGTATCGATACAAACGTACCGCGCCACGGCTATTGCCCCGTGCTAATCCATAAATCAAATGGGCATCTGCCAACTCTGCATTTGTAAACATCGCACTAACTACAAAACCACGTTCGTGATGAACACTAACCTGTTGATGCTACGTACTGATGTGCTTGATGCTAGTACTGTAGAGCAATGAGTCGCATGTCAACACAAGCACCGTAGTCAACATTACCTTCCTTCAATTGGGCCAACTGGCGGTGAACTGACGAAACTAAAATGAGCTCTAACATGGAAATTAAGCGTTTCCGGACACATGTCTACATAACATCTTTTCTTTATTTGTGTGTGAGGAATGTTTCCTGAACGTTTGGCCGTACTTTTTTGTAACACCCTGCAGTTCCAGAAAAAAGAGAAATGTTGGTGTACCTTAGTGTTTTCATAGTCCACGCGGATGCCAATTTCTAATCTGTACTATGCAACGGCCAACTTGGTGGGTTGACAGGATTGTGTATGGTGTTCTCAGTTGAGTGCATCCCCTCGTCAGTATATGATTCGCTACATTACTACTAGACACTGCGAAACGTATGTCAGACGTTCTGATTCCTACAAGTAATGTTGGACACTGAACGGATTCCTGTGTTCACTTATTATCCTCTCGAAGAATTTCGTCATACTTTCAGCCTCCTCAATTTAAAATTTTCAAAGTTTTCTTCGTTGCATTATTCTTTTCTGAGCTTCTATCAGCGTTGCTATATCCATTTTGACGAATATTTAGCACCAAAACATTTTATGTGATGTTAGCACGGCAAAGTAATAGTTCAGCTGTATCTCATTTGCTTTTGATCATGTCTTGTTGTTAAAAATATTTTCTGCGTGTTCCTTCACTGCAGTGGGAGTCGGGATGGGGTCGAGTTTAGGTTCGTTCTCCGGATCCACATCACGGATTCTTCGACAGCCAATGAGCGTGCAGTAGTGTTCTGAGTGCCCTGCTGTGAATGTCGTAGCCAGTACGAGCGCTAAACCTGGTAATAGCCTGTTGTTTAGTCAGTTACTGAATATTTATTACATTTCTTGCGAATTGTCGTCGCTGATCGTGGCGGTAGGCGACAAATTCTACCTGAGCCACCGAGAGACATAATTTGCAGGGTACAAGCTTTCTTCAAGCGTAAAACACGTGTATGCACGTACCATAATCGATGTTTGGGACCGACAACATTGCAATAGCCAACCTGCGGGAACCCCCGTCGTTCGTGAACTGGACTACAGATGTCTGGGAAATATGAGGGATAATGCTGTTCTTATATCCACATTTCTTATTTGTTTCTGCCATGAGCTGATTTTGTCGTTTCAGACTAAGCTGCTCTGATCGTCTCCTCTTTTCCGTCCTTGTCAGTTTCCAGTATTGAAACTTGGATAGAATAATTTCGCTGTTGCTGATATCTTCTTGTTTGACCATTGCCAATCTTACATTAATTTTTACTGATGCGATCCTTTACATGGTGTCTGTTCTGCGCTCACTTCTGCTTTCATAAAATTGTCTGCTCTCCTTTGCAGTTCTGTCTGGTTTCATTATCGTCATGTGGTCTCCTCCGTTTCCTTACTTCATTATTATTATTACTCACAATAAATACATGAAACACCACCTTTAATATAAAAATAATTCCGTATCTTAACGCCCAATACGATGCATTTTGGTCTTACGACTAATATGAACGTAACAGCATAATTCTGGCGTCTTGACGAACTTCTAGTGTATCATGTCTGTGAACTGGTTTGTTTCTATAAACATGAGCAGTATGAGCGAGGTGAAGTGTCTTGGCGAAAGAACAATATTCTATACTAGCATATCCATAAATGTACTTTCCAGGAAAATATTTCTAACTTTTTGCCGTTTCTTTTACATCCTGTGGTTCACGTTTTGCAATATCTAATCGGTACCCACTTTATCAAGAGGTCGATATGATCCATTAACATTTCCTGGACCCATGATCTCACGGAGCCTCTTTCTCTCGAATACCTGGTTTTCTCTTAGTCCTGGAATACCTGTGATTCTGTCTGGTTCAAAAAGGTTCAAATGGCTCTGAGCACTATGGGACTCAACTGCTGTGGTCATAAGTCCCCTAGAACTTAGAACTACTTAAACCTAACTAACCTAAGGACATCACACACATCCATGCCCGAGGCAGGATTCGAACCTGCGACCGTAGCGGTCGTGCGGTTCCAGACTGTAGCGCCTTTAACCGCTCGGCCACTCCGGCCGGACATTCTGTCTGGAATACAGTCACTATTTTAATTACAGTGCTGTAAAGTCTTCGTTCAGCTCACTTTGATTTGGATTTTCTCTGTATGAAGTATATATTCTGAAAAAAAAAAAAAAAAACATTGATCGTCCTTTGTCACCTGATGTTTTCATTTCTTTTGATAGTTTTCGTTTGTACTATTTCCGCAGAGATATTTAAAGTTGTCTGCTGCTTCTATCATATTTTCCCTTGTGTTAAAAGTAACAAGGGGCGGCTTTGCTGTTTGTTATATATTGTGTTTTTCAATGAAAATTTGGAGTCAGTTTTTTCCTGTTGCGGTTTTAATATATTTGTCTGCTTTATAGGTTTATGAATGTTACTAGACAGGACCGCGAGACAGTCAGTGAATGCAAGGCAGTTGATCTCCATGACGTTCTGGTTCCTCCATTACATTCTTAGCTGAGCAGTTCCTTCCAATTCTTTCTCCCATTCACGAATGATCTTCTCCAAGACATAGCGCAAGTACCCAAACTTTTTTGTTGTCACACACTCCTACTTTCACATTCCGTTTTAGCTGTTTGCACACATTGGTGCAGACCTTGAAAACTTATGTAATACTATAAACACAGTCATAAAACAACCGTGTCAGCAGAAATCAGTGGCATTTGTGTCTTTTTTTCTGCTCGGCGTGCAGCACGTGAAGAAGAAGCAGCGCGTCAAGGTGATGGAGTACTGGATCGAGGTGGCGCGCGAGTGCTTCAACATCGGCAACTTCAACTCGCTGATGGCCATCATCGCCGGCCTCAACATGTCGCCCGTGTCTCGCCTCAAGAAGACGGTGAGTACCTGCTTCCTGCCGGCGCTGCGCTCAACAACTCACCTTGACCAGCTGTCACGCTTCCTAGCACGTGTCAACGGGTGGCCGACTCACCAGCAGCAGTGGCATGTCTGAAAGTTGTCACGGGGGTGCGGTACTCTGTTGACGTCCAACAACATGAAAACGGTTCTCTTCAAGGCAGAATTTATTTTGGATGCAATGGCGCACACACACTTTCTGAATAACCTCTCAAAGATGTTCAACAACGACAGACGAGGAATTATCTCCCCCAGCTAAAAGACTAATTATTTCGACCGCCTTCCGCTTGCTCTACTATCTCCGTTAGTCTGTCAGAGACAATAGGCTCAAGTACAGTCAATTTTCAACATACTTGTTAATGATTTACTTTGATTATTCTCAGGCAGACCCTTTCAGTGAGTCCAAAACGGATTCTCATTTGGAGGCGCACGGCGCACAGTATTGCTCTGGCATGTTACACATGAGCTAAAAAGACACCTCTTTGGACAATACAAAAATCCCTCCTGTGACCGCCTGCTTGCATTAACTTAGGAACTTCACTTGTTTTTACATCGCCAAGTGACTGTAGACCTCAATATGAGGCAGAAATTTCAACCTTGTACGTCCACGCATTCCTGAGAAAGAGGGTTTTGGAAAGTCGGTCAGACAGATAGATAGACAGACGACAAAGTGATCCCATAAGGGTTCAGTTTTACCGACTGTGGTACGGAGTGCCAAAAATAGCATTTTTGGGGCGGGTCGAGCGATACGTCACCCATTATGTCAGTGAAGTTTCCAGGCAGCGGTTGAAGCATCGGAAAGAGTACACAACGGAAATCCGAGTGTTGTCGGGTCGAGTACATATAAGGAACCTCTTTTTTCTTCGTAGTCGTATGTTATTTACACTGCAAATAAACAGAAGTAATGTTCAGTATATTGAATTTATAAATATTTTCTTAAAAGTCATGAAGAGGAAAGGCAGAAGGAAATTTTAGATTGCAAATAAATTTCTAGGAACGGTTGTGAGACGTACACGAGAACTTTGTATATAAAATACACTCCTGGAAATTGAAATAAGAACACCGTGAATTCATTGTCCCAGGAAGGGGAAACTTTATTGACACATTCCTGGGGTCAGATACATCACATGATCACACTGACAGAACCACAGGCACATAGACACAGGCAACAGAGCATGCACAATGTCGGCACTAGTACAGTGTATATCCACCTTTCGCAGCAATGCAGGCTGCTATTCTCCCATGGAGACGATCGTAGAGATGCTGGATGTAGTCCTGTGGAACGGCTTGCCATGCCATTTCCACCTGGCGCCTCAGTTGGACCAGCGTTCGTGCTGGACGTGCAGACCGCGTGAGACGACGCTTCATCCAGTCCCAAACATGCTCAATGGGGGACAGATTCTGAGATCTTGCTGGCCAGGGTAGTTGACTTACACCTTCTAGAGCACGTTGGGTGGAACGGGATACATGCGGACGTGCATTGTCCTGTCGGAACAGCAAGTTCCCTTGCCGGTCTAGGAATGGTAGAACGATGGGTTCGATGACGGTTTGGATGTACCGTACACTATTCAGTGTCCCCTCGACGATCACCAGTGGTGTACGGCCAGTGTAGGAGATTGCTCCCCACACCATGATGCCGGGTGTTGGCCCTGTGTGCCTCGGTCGTATGCAGTCCTGATTGTGGCGCTCACCTGCACGGCGCCAAACACGCATACGACCATCATTGGCACCAAGGCAGAAGCGACTCTCATCGCTGAAGACGACACGTCTCCATTCGTCCCTCCATTCACGCCTGTCGCAGCACCACTGGAGGCGGGCTGCACGATGTTGGGGCGTGAGCGGAAGACGGCCTAACGGTGTGCGGGACCGTAGCCCAGCTTCATGGAGACGGTTGCGAATGGTCCTCGCCGATACCCCAGGAGCAACAGTGTCCCTAATTTGCTGGGAAGTGGCGGTGCGGTCCCCTACGGCACTGCGTAGGATCCTACGGTCTTGGCGTGCATCCGTGCGTCGCTGCGGTCCGGTCCCAGGTCGACGGGCACGTGCACCTTCCGCCGACCACTGGCGACAACATCGATGTACTGTGGAGACCTCACGCCCCACGTGTTGAGCAATTCGGCGGTACGTCCACCCGGGCTCCCGCATGCCCACTATACGCCCTCGCTCAAAGTCCGCCAACTGCACATACGGTTCACGTCCACGCTGTCGCGGCATGCTACCAGTGTTAAAGACTGCGATGGAGCTTCGTATGCCACGGCAAACTGGCTGACACTGACGGCGGCGGTGCACAAATGCTGCGCAGCTAGCGCCATTCGACGGCCAACACCGCGGTTCCTGGTGTGTCCGCTGTGCCGTGAGTGTGATCATTGCTTGTACGGCCCTCTCGCAGTGTCCGGAGCAAGTATGGTGGGTCTGACACACCGGTGTCAATGTGTTCTTTTTTCCATTTCCAGGAGTGTATATACTCTTACCATATTGCAGATAATGGTTTGAACCTGCAGGGGTGATATTCATCGCAAGAGCAGAGGAAACAGTAATTTTCTTGCCATCTTGTACACGTTAAAAATGCCGCATATTTACCTGTAAACTTTAATTACAAGCCCTTCTTGGGAAATTATTAGCAGACTCCTCGTGTACGCTGTAAGTATAATCCTCCCTTGGGAATCTATTTCCAAACTTAAGTTTTCCTTTGCTTTTCCTTTTCATACCTTTTTTGAAAATGTTAATAAATACAATAGATTGAGCACTATTTCGATTTACTTTCAGTAAAGTAACGTAGAAATTGAACATAAAAATATTTCCATGTAGGGACTTGACCGTACGACCTTTCGATTAACGCTACTCTTCACGCAGCGGCAACTGCTGTTTGGAAACTACGTTAACATAAACTGGTCACAACTCTACCGACGCGCGCCAGAAATGGTATTTTCTCTAAACGCTTCTGTCGCTTTCGTTTCTGGCCTAGACCTGCCTTTACCGTAAATCTGTGCGAAATCGGTGATGTCCAGTAGGGCGGTCGCCCTTGCATGTGGGCTTAAAGTTTAAGTAAACCTGCATGCAGTTGACGGAGTCAGCTGATCACCAGTGTTTCCAATTGAATGCGTGATTAGGGATATACCACCAAGTGATTGTATCATTGGGCCACAGATTCTTCCAAGAAATACGCGCATTTATGCACGAGTGTAACTTCGGTTTCTGTGAGGGCGAATATCCCAGGATTTCATGCGTGTTTCCCTTTGTGCATGTGGTACATGCGTGGTGGGACACTGGCACATTTTGCTGCACCATGAGACGATATCGGAAACGCCAACATGGCTGAAGGTCTGTGGTTCCTGCAGTGCCTAAGCCGAGGCCTCCAAAATCACGTTCTTCAGTGTGGGGACATCTCAAAAATGAAGTGTACATCCCTGCAGCTGATACGCTTGAAGCAATGTAGCAGCGATTTGTACATTCTTATCATTATTGACCCAGTCTGTGACTCACTACGTAACGTGGTGAATTATATTTCTTGTTGAGGTAGGCAATGGATTTAATTTTAGCTCAACTAGATGAGTATGTGATCGAGATTACCTTTGAAAGACATTTAATTAATACAGATTACATTCTCAATCTAAAATGTGATAAATTATCTGCACATAATTCGCCTCACTGTAAAGAGCGAGGTGCCTGGTGCCTAACAAAAATGGTACGGTTAATTTCATTAAATTTTTTTGCTACTATGTTAGTTCCTAGGAGGAAGTTATTGTCTGTCCTACAAGATTGTGGAATAGGAGGCAAACTTTTGCAATCAATTAAAGGTCTTTACATGGATAGTCAGGCAGCAGTTAGAGTTGACGGTAAATTGAGTTCATGGTTCAGAGTAGCTTCAGGGGTAAGACAAGACTGCAACCTGTCTCCACTGTTGTTCATATTATTTATGAATCATATGTTGAAAACCGTAGACTGGCTGGGTGAGATCAAGATATGTGAACACAAAATAAGCAGTCTCGCATATGCGGATGACTTAGTTGTGATGGCAGATTCGATTGAAAGTTTGCAAAGTAATATTTCAGAGCTAGATCAGAAATGTAAGGACTATGGTATGAAGATTAGCATCTCCAAAACGAAAGTAATGTCAGTGGGAAAGAGACATAAACGGATTGAGTGCCAAATAGGAGGACCAAAGTTAGAACAGGTGGACGGTTTCAAGTACTTAGGATGCATATTCTCACAGGATGGCAACATAGTGAAAGAACTGGAAGCGAGGTGTAGCAAAGCTAATGCAGTGAGCGCTCAGCTACGATCTACTCTCTTCTGCAAGAAGGAAGTCAGTACCAAGACTAAGTTATCTGTGTACCGTTCAATCTTTCGACCAACTTTGTTGTATGGGAGCGAAAGCTGGGTGGATTCAGGTTACCTTATCAACAAGGTTGAGGTTACGCATATGAAAGTAGCTAGGATGATTGCAGGTACTAGTAGATGGGAACAATGGCAGGAGGGTGTCCACAATGAGGAAATCAAAGAAAAACTGGGAATGAACTCTATAGATGTAGCAGTCAGGGCGAACAGGCTTAGATGGTGGGGTCATGTAACACGCATGGGAGAAGCAAGGTTACTCAAGAGACTCATGGGTTCAGCAGTAGAGGGTAGGAGGAGTTGGGGCAGACCAAGGAGAAGGTACCTGGATTCGGTTAAGAATGATTTTGATGTAATAGGTTTAACATCAGAAGAGGCACCAATGTTAGCACTGAATAGGGGATCGTGGAGGAATTTTATAAGGGGAGACAACGCTCCAGACTGAACGCTGAAAGGCATAATCAGTCTTAAACGATGATGATGATGATGATGATGTGTTAGTAAAATTATATCTCCCAGATCACGGCCTGCCCGGAGACATAGAGTGGTTATACTGTAAATAATATGTTGTAGATGGAACGACATTCACCCAAGTTGGCGGATGACACTGAGGACTCAGTTGTGATCTGTGCTGACGTGCTACCTAATAACATGTGAGCTAAAATATATGTGAGAGGCTAGCAGGGGGAGGACATTTACACTGGACAGGCAGAAATGCCGTTAGGGCTTCCTACTGTAATGCGAGGCTAGTAACACGTGGTGTCCGGTATATAACACACTCGCGTGCATTTCCCTTGACACTGGTGGCGCGGACTATGGTCGGCAGTTACAGTGTGCATCCCCTCCGAATTACTTACGAGCAGTTTGCCGCATCTCCCAGGGACCAGCTGCAGTTCGCACACTGATGCGCAGCGAATCGCGATCAGCGGAAAGCTGTCACCATTCGCTTCCGACAACGCCTCAATTTCAGTTTCGCGATGTGTTTCGCTGGCTGCCTGCGGAACGTCATACGCCGCGGCGCGTCATTGCTGGATACGCCAGGGTAATGCCTGGCTGCTGTCAGGCCGCGCGAGCGGAACGAATAGCTGTCGGGGGCAATTTGCCGATGGGCGCGAACGCCAGAACGGCGCCATTGGAGGCGCGTCCGCTCCATCTGCCCCTTTCTCCTCCCTACAAACCACGCACACACCACACGAGAGTCACACAATAGAGAGACGCACATGCACTGTGAGACAAGGGAGACTGGAAAATAGATATACGTGCTCAGACGGAGAGCGATAAAGTGCAAATCATTACAGCCGGCAGGAAAAAAAAAGTGAACACTGCTTTGAAGAGAATGTTCGTACGAATCGTCCGTCTCGTTTGTGTTGTTGGCGCTCAAAGCCATGCGTCTGCCAAAGCCGCAATGGAACTGTATTTTTCGTTTGACTGTTTCTCGAAAGCTGACGTTTCGCTTACTTGTTTTCTTTTGTCATGCAGAATGTTTCGAAGATACTGGGCAATGCTTTGGAACTTCGTAACGTTCATTAGAAGGTGTTTCGAGCTCGCATGAATGCAAATACCCTGCTGGTCATTAAAACTGCAACAACAAACAAATATAACAAATGAAACTTCCTGGCAGATTAAAATTGTGTGCCAGAGCGAGACTCGAACTCGGGACCTTTGCCTTTCGTGGGCAAGTGCTCTACCATCTGAGCTACCCAAGCACGACTCACGCCCCGTCCTCACAGCTTTACTTCTGCCAGTACCTCGTCTCCTACCTTATAACTTCACAGAAGCTCTCCTGGTAGAGCACTTGCCTGCGAAAGGCAAATGTCCCGAGTTCGAGTTTCGGTCCGGCACACAGTTTTAATCTGCCAGAAAGTTTCATATCAGCGCACACTCCGCTGCAGAGTGAAAATCTCATTCTGGAAATACAGCAAGTGACCAAATTTTAGTTATTGTATCTTCTCTCTTCTCCTGCACACTTATAAATTCTATTAATAGAGGATGATTATTCGGTCCTACTTTTGGGTTTTATGCAACTCATAATGCCTTCAAACGCCGTGGGTAAATTTTCCTATTCTTTCACTCACTACCTGCTAACTGTGAGTCCCACAGAAAAAATTAACAGTACCTTTTTGTAGGAAATTTAATGTAGTTCAATCTTACGTTTTCAATATAAAACGTGATTTTTCGAATTATTCAATAGAACGTACGAAAGTGACCTTCAAACTCATTTCTTTGAATAACTTGAAAATCTTGACCTCCACCGAAAAGTTGTCCTGATGAAGAATTTAACCACTTAAATTCCCCACAAAAATGTTGTGTTCATTTTTCTGCAGGACTAATAGTTTGAGCGTACCATGCCGTTTCGGGTTGCATAAAACCCGTTGGTAGGAGCACGTGAATGCGAATCACCCTGCGTACAGGATAAACTTAAATAAACCCGACAGACTGAAGTGACGGGAAGTGGAGAAAGGAACCCGGAAATGCATCGCTGCCACTGCAGATGGCGCTGATGAATGAAAGTCCCTCTGTCCACGTGCCGTGTGTTGCAGGCTGTGTGGTTGACGCAGCAGGCTGTAAGCAGCAATTGGTCTGGTAATCGTGTCAGGAAGAAGGCGTGATGCTGTTTGTGTACGGCCAAGCAAATGGCAACGGTGGAGAGGCAGCACGGTTATACCAGATCAAGGACTTTCGCGGATACCAAACCATGTCACGCAACGCTTCAAGCCGTTTTGGGCGTTTGTGTGATCATGAATGCTTTCAGACAGACGAACATGCAGGGAGGGGTCGGACTCTGCCTACACCAGATTTGGAGGAGCGGGTTCTACATGATATTGAGACGAACCCTAAATCTGTTGTACGCACAATCTACCGCCTCCGTGCACGTTCGTCTGTCTGAAGGAACCTATGATCACACAAACACCCAAAAAGGGCTTGAAATGTTGTGCGATGTGGTTGGTGTCTGTGAAGGTACTTGTTTGGTATAGCCGTGCTGCCTCTTGACCGTTCCCATCTGCTTGACCGCACTCAAACACCATCTCGGTTTGTTCGCGACCTGAATACCGGACCGTTCTGCTGCGTCTGCTGCGTCATCCTCACAGCCTGGATCACACAAGGAACAAACGCCACGTTGTCACAGCGACGTTCGTTTGTCAGCGTCATCTACCGTCGCAACGGTGTTTTTCCGGACACTAGTTCATAGGACATTTTTTCCTCCATTTCCAGTTAGGAACGCGTCTCTGCATTTTGTCTGTTTTATTAATGTCACCGCCAGACACCACACTTGCTAGGTGGTAGCATTTAAATCGGTCGCGGTCTGGTAGTATACGTCGGACCCGCGTGTCGCCACTGTCAGTAATTGCAGACCGAGCGCCACCACACGGCAGGTCTAGAGAGACGTACTGGCACTCGCCCCAGTTGTATATTAACGTCTTGGTGCTCACGAAGGTCCCCTGTGGTCTCTGATTATCGTATGGCAGCGAAACGTGGGCAGATACTCTAATCCGTTAGTGCGGAACCGATTTATGCTGGAGAAAATTATTTCCAGTTTTGGCCATCAGTTGCAATTCTGTTGCTGTGCAGGCTCTCGCCGACATCTCCAGCGTTCATATTCAACAAACTGTGTAAGTAGCGGTTAATGCTAAAATCAACTTTAAACCTTTCTCACTTGTTTGACCTTTTCTGCCACGTCCCATTCCTAATCGATTTCATACAGTATGTGATCAGAAGTATCCGGTCACCTGGCTGAAAATGACTTACAAGTTCGTGGCGCCCTCCATTGGTAATGGTGGAATTCAATATGGTGTTGGCCCACCCTTAGCTTTGATGACAGCTTCCAATCTCGCAGGCATACGTTCAATCAGGTGCTGGAAGGTTTCTTGGGGGATGGCAGCCCATTCTTCACGGAGTGCTTCACTGAGGAGAGGTATCGATAACGGTCGGTGAGGCCTGGCACGATGTCGGCGGTCCAAAACATCCCAAACGTGTTCTATAGGATTCACGTCAGGACTCTGTGCAGGACAGTCCATTACAGGGATGTTATTGTCTTGTAACCACTCCGCCACAGGCCGTGCAATGTGAACAGGTGCTCGATCGTGTTGAAAGACGCTGTCGCACCATCCCCGAATTGCTCTTCAACAATGGGAAGCAAGGAGGTACTTAAAACATCAATCTAGGCCTGTGCTGTGGTAGTGCCACGCAAAACGACAAGGGGTGCAAGCCCCCTCCATGGAAAACACGACCACACCGTAACACCACCGCTTCCGAATTTTTTTGTTGGCCCTGCGCACGCTGGCAGATGACGTTCACCGGGCATTCGCCATACCCACACCCTGTCATCGGATCGCCACGTTGTGTACCGTGATTCGTCACTCCACACAACGTTTTTTCACTGTTCAATCGTCCAATATTTAAAGGCTTGCGTGCCTCAGCGATACAGATAGCCGTACCGTAGGTGCAACCACAACGGAGGGGTATCTGTTGAGAGGCCAGACAAACGTGTGGTTCCTGAAGAGGGGCAGCAGCCTTTTCAGTAGTTGCAAGGGCAACAGTCTGGATGATTGACCGATCTGGCCTTGTAACAATAACCAAAACGGCCTTGCTGTGCTGGTACTGCGAACGGCTGAAAGCAAGGGGAAACTACAGCCGTAATTTTTCCCGAGGGCATGCAGCTTTACTGTATGATTACATGATGATGGCGTCCTCTTGGGTAAAATATTCCGGAGGTAAAATAGTCCCCCATTCGGATCTCCGGGCGGGGACTACTCAAGAGGATGTCGTTATCAGGAGAAAGAAAACTGGTGTTCTACGGATCGGAGCGTGGAATATCAGATCCCTTAATCGGGCAGGTAGGTTAGAAAATTTAAAAAGGGAAATGGATAGGTTGAAGTTAGATATAGTGGGAATTAGTGAAGTTCGGTGGCAGGAGGAACAAGACTTCTGGTCAAGTGACTACAGGGTTATAAACACAAAATCAAATAGGGGGAATGCAGGAGTAGGTTTAATAATGAATAGGAAAATAGGAATGCGGGTAAGCTACTACAAACAGCATAGTGAACGCATTATTGTGGCCAAGATAGATACGAAGCCCACACCTACTACACTAGTACAAGTTTATATGCCAACTAGCTCTGCAGATGACGAAGAAATTGAAGAAATGTATGATGAAATAAAAGAAATTATTCAGATTGTGAAGGGAGACGAAAATTTAATAGTCATGGGTGACTGGAATTCGAGTGTAGGAAAAGGGAGAGAAGGAAACATAGTAGGTGAATATGGATTGGGGGACAGAAATGAAAGAGGAAGCCGCCTGGTAGAATTTTGCACAGAGCACAACATAATCATAACTAACACTTGGTTTAAGAATCATGAAAGAAGGTTGTATACATGGAAGAACCCTGGAGATACTAAAAGGTATCAGATAGATTATATAATGGTAAGACAGAGATTTAGGAACCAGGTTTTAAATTGTAAGACATTTCCAGGGGCAGATGTGGACTCTGACCACAATCTATTGGTTATGACCTGTAGATTAAAACTGAAGAAACTGCAAAAAGGTGGGAATTTAAGGAGATGGGACCTCGATAAACTAAAAGAACCAGAGGTTGTACAGAGATTCAGGGAGAGCATAAGGGAGCAATTGACAGGAATGGGGGAAATAAATACAGTAGAAGAAGAATGGGTAGCTTTGAGGGATGAAGTAGTGAAGGCAGCAGAGGATCAAGTAGGTAAAAAGACGAGGGCTAGTAGAAATCCTTGGGTAACAGAAGAAATATTGAATTTAATTGATGAAAGGAGAAAATATAAAAATGCAGTAAGTGAAACAGGCAAAAAGAAATACAAACGTCTCAAAAATGAGATCGACAGGAAGTGCAAAATGGCTAAGCAGGGATGGCTAGAGGACAAATGTAAGGATGTAGAGGCCTATCTCACTAGGGGTAAGATAGATACCGCCTACAGGAAAATTAAAGAGACCTTTGGAGATAAGAGAATGACTTGTATGAATATCAAGAGCTCAGATGGAAACCCAGTGCTAAGCAAAGAAGGGAAAGCAGAAAGGTGGAAGGAGTATATAGAGGGTCTATACAAGGGCGATGTACTTGAGGACAATATTATGGAAATGGAAGAGGATGTAGATGAAGCTGAAATGGGAGATACGATACTGCGTGAAGAGTTTGAGAGAGCACTGAAAGACCTGAGTCGAAACAAGGCCCCCGGAGTAGACAATATTCCATTGGAACTACTGACGGCCGTGGGAGAGCCAGTCCTGAGAAAACTCTACCATCTGGTGAGCAAGATGTATGAAACAGGTGAAATACCCTCAGACTTCAAGAAGAATATAATAATTCCAATCCCAAAGAAAGCAGGTGTTGACAGATGTGAAAATTACCGAACTATCAGCTTAATAAGTCACAGCTGCAAAATACTAACACGAATTCTTTACAGACGAATGGAAAAACTAGTAGAAGCCAACCTCGGGGAAGATCAGTTTGGATTCCGTAGAAACACTGGAACACGTGAGGCAATACTGACCTTACGACTTATCTTAGAAGAAAGATTAAGGAAAGGCAAACCTACGTTTCTAGCATTTGTAGACTTAGAGAAAGCTTTTGACAATGTTGACTGGAATACTCTCTTTCAAATTCTAAAGGTGGCAGGGGTAAAATACAGGGAGCGAAAGGCTGTTTACAATTTGTACAGAAACCAGATGGCAGTTATAAGAGTCGAGGGACATGAAAGGGAAGCAGTGGTTGGGAAGGGAGTAAGACAGGGTTGTAGCCTCTCCCCGATGTTGTTCAATCTGTATATTGAGCAAGCAGTAAAGGAAACAAAAGAAAAATTCGGAGTAGGTATTAAAATTCATGGAGAAGAAATAAAAACTTTGAGGTTCGCCGATGACATTGTAATTCTGTCAGAGACAGCAAAGGACTTGGAAGAGCAGTTGAATGGAATGGACAGTGTCTTGAAAGGAGGATATAAGATGAACATCAACAAAAGCAAAACAAGGATAATGGAATGTAGTCTAATTAAGTCGGGTGATGCTGAGGGAATTAGATTAGGAAATGAGACACTTCAAGTAGTAAAGGAGTTTTGCTATTTGGGGAGCAAAATAACTGATGATGGTCGAAGTAGAGAGGATATAAAATGTAGACTGGCAATGGCAAGGAAAGCTTTTCTGAAGAAGAGAAATTTGTTAACATCCAGTATTGATTTAAGTGTCAGGAAGTCATTTCTGAAAGTATTCGTATGGAGTGTAGCCATGTATGGAAGTGAAACATGGACGATAAATAGTTTAGACAAGAAGAGAATAGAAGCTTTCGAAATGTGGTGCTACAGAAGAATGCTGAAGATTAGATGGGTAGATCATGTAACTAATGAGGAAGTATTGAATAGGATTGGGGAGAAGAGAAGTTTGTGGCACAACTTGACCAGAAGAAGGGATCGGTTGGTAGGGCATGTTCTGAGGCATCAAGGGATCACCAATTTAGTATTGGAGGGCAGCGTGGAGGGTAAAAATCGTAGAGGGAGACCACGAGATGAATACACTAAGCAGATTCAGAAGGATGTAGGTTGCAGTAGGTACTGGGAGATGAAGAAGCTTGCACAGGATAGAGTAGCATGGAGAGCTGCATCAAACCAGTCTCAGGACTGAAGACCACAACAACAACAACATCAAGCGAGGCGTCGTTTGGAATTTACCGGCGTGATGTGTAGCTTGTGAGCAGCCGCTTGACAATCAAATCCAAGTTTTCTCATCTCCCGCCTAACTGTCATAGTACTTGCAGTGGATCGTGATTCAGTTTGGAATTCCTGTGTGATGTTCTGGGTAGATGTCTGCCTATCACACAACTGCCGGCGGTCTGTGTCAGTCAACAGACGAGGTCGGCCAGTACTGTTTTGTGCTGTGCGTGTCCCTTCACGTTTCCGCTTTACTATCACATCGGAAACAGTGGACTTAGGGATCTTAAGGACTGTGGAAATCTCGCATATGACACAAGTGACACCCAATCACCTCACCACGTTCGAAGTCCGTCCCATTTTGCTCTCTCACGATGTCTAAGGTCGCTGATATGGAATACCTGACAGTAGGTGGCAGCATAATGCACCTTACATGAAAAACGTATGTTTTTGTGGGTTTCCGGATACTTATGGTCACATAGTGCACTGGAACATTTCTTTATATATTCCTTGCGTTCACTGCGCCACATTCGCACTTAGTAGGCCAAACTGGAACTTCTTTTTCCTGTGTAAATCGTTTCCGCATTAGCATCTACCAAGTTTCGCTGCCATACGATAATTACTAAATCTCTGTGAGTATCTGCAGTTCATTTATAAGCATCCGGTATGATAAAATTTATCGCTGATGTGGCGATGTACGGGTGGAACATTTCATACACCGAACAACGTCCTTTGGAGTCACAATTGGAGTCACAAATGCTGGGCATGGAATCGAACTGCTCTTGGATGGCGGAGTATAAATGTAGATGTATATGTGTCTTCTTCATTTCATGCTGCTTCAGGTCTGTGCCAGAGTTCGTCATTGTAATGGCAGGTGAATGACATCGCGAATCCGTCGACCTCCCATGACCAAATATTAGCAGTGGGTGAGAGATCTGGGGAATACAATGGCCAGAACAATAGTTGAACAACTTCTGTATCGAGGTAGGTTACTACGAAGAGCGGAGTAAGTGCGCAAGTTATTCTTCGTGGTCCTTCAGTGTTTTGTGGGTGCGTACAGAATTTTACACTTACTAATGCTGATGGTAGTTCGCATGGTAATGGTTGGGTTACTGTGGCTCTAGTTCGTGGTGGTAAAGTGGAGACTGTATCAGGGCTAGAGACTTTTAACAGCCGAGAAGTTATTTCTTATCGTACATTTCAGATATATGAGGTGTATAATAGAGATGGTGGTTCATCTTACTATATGTCTACAATGCCGTTGGTTCTTAGGATAACGAATCGTCGTAAAGTAAATGAATCAGAGTCTGTGTCTGTATGGGTTAAAGGTGCACTGAATTGTGCTAAGACTAAATTTGTTGGAGATGTGACACATTGCTATAGAAACTGTCCTTTGCCTGAGAAAACGAAAAAAAAAAAAAAATATCACACGACAGCGCAAAAGAAACCTATTGGGTCACTGTAAATGACCCATCCCAAATCATCCAGGTACTGATTCACCAACAGTCACTGACATTTCAGAAGGGGGAACCATGGCAGTGGGGGGAGCTGTGCCCCCATCTTTGATTATATATTTATAAAAATTCATTTGCTTCCAGTTGCTACGATATACATCTTCGATATGCTAGTGTACTATATGCGGCGTTCTCGGTACTTTGCGTTGCCCACTGGGCGTTCTAACGCGGCGCTACTAGTATTACTTGGCGTCGCGCTCAATTGGTCGCAGACCGGAACATCGGCAATATGCGTGTTTACATCATGTTGTTGAAATACTGGTCATGGAGACCTCGGAACTAGGGCACAGCCACCGGACTTAAAAAGTCATAAATGTGACGTCTGTTGTCAAAATTACCGGCTATACGATCTAGAGTCGATCGTGTTGTGTACCCAATGGCAACCCGTACTGTCATGTCAGATGAGACTCCACTCAAGGATGCAGAACGCACAGCTGGGTCTCGCCTTAAAAGATGACGTGATGCCGCTGCTGCGTCAACGGGCGCAGCACTTGGTAGGCGCCCCTCTCACTGCTGCCGCGTCGGAGGCTGCGAGGGCAGCCGCCCTGCTGACACTCCGTGGTGTTCCAGACGTCACGGCACTGTCTGTCTTCAAACTTTTTGCGATGCAGACAAAGCCTTTTCCTAACTGGAGGTACGTGATTTGACTGTACAATCCTGCTAACAAAATTTCTGTACTCTCGGGCGCTAGTTGCGTGGAGACTTTGAGTGTGGCTCTACTGAAGCAATCGACTCCACATTCACACGACAGTCAATAAATACTATCCGGCACGAATAGCAGTACAGCTGAACGACAAACGGCGGTCTCGATTGGCCACAATCCTGTCGCTGCAGAATTCTGACGGTGGACGTCTCTCCTGTCTTATACGAGGCATAACACGATCTTCTCACAACCAAGCAATGTTCAAAAGCGATTTCTCGATGAGAAAAACAATTGCGTAATCTTTCATTACATGCATAATGTAGAAGCTGTTACTCCTGTCTTCTTCGGGTGGTTCTCTGAAATGCTAGTTAGTTGCTTGTCCAAACATGTAGTTTAACGTCTGTTGCATGCCGTTTTAACATTGTTGCACTTTTAATGGCCAGCAGTTTACGTAGATTGAAAATGCTGCTACGTTTGTGGGTATACTTATTTTTAAAAAGTTTCAGCCTTTTGACTTTCCTGGAGTGGAATAACTACTGATGTTTTCGAGTTTCGAGGTGGTTTCTTTGTTATTTGGCCTACCAATATACTGAAAAGTACAATTTGCCTGAAAGGTCTGCTTATTCCTCAATTGCAAACGAAACATATTTTTAAAAAAATTGAACTATGCTAACATAGACATTGGGTTACATGGCTGACATCAGCATCATCAGCGTAAATCGTGTTTCAGTTTCCGTAGCGATAGGAGAACTGGAGGCGTCGGCTGCTACACATTTCTCTAGCGAAAGTAAATACTGTTTATTTCTTCCGTTTTTTTTTATCTCCTAACAGATGCTGTATTTGTTTTCCACTAGCTGCATTCTATTTCATTCGTCAGGGAAATTATGTATTACACTTCCGCAGGTATGTGATGTGACCATGAGGCGCCATCTATCCGTCAACTGGTGTGGCTGTACCCAATTCCTGTGATACATCAAGTTCTACATCTACATCTACATTTACATGGATACTCTGCAAATCACATTTAAGTGTCTGGCAGAGGGTTCATCGAACCACCTTCACAATTCTCTATTATTCCAATCTCGTATAGCGCGCGGAAAGAATGAACACCTATATCTTTCCGTACGAGCTCTTATTTCCCTTATTTTATCGTGGTGATCGTTCCGCCCTATGAAGGCCGGTGTCAACAAATTATTTTCGCATTCGGAGGAGGAAGGTTTGTGATTGGAATTTAGTGAGAAGATTCCGTCGCAACGAAAAGCGCCTTTCTTTTTATGATTTCCAACCCAAATCCTGTATCATTTCTGTGACACTCTCTCCCATATTTCGCGATAATACAAAAAGTGCTGCCTTTCTTTGAAATTTTTCGATGTACTCCGTCAGTCCTACCTGGTAAGGATCCCACACAGCGCAGCAGTATTCTAAAAGAGGACGGACAAGCGTAGTGCAGGCAGTCTCCTTAGTAAGTCTGTTACATTTTCTAAGTGTCCTGCCAATAAAATGCAGTCTTTGGTTATCCTTCCCCACAACATTTACTATGTGTTCTTTCCAATTTAAGTTTTTCGTAATTGTAATACCTAGGTATTTAGCTGAATTTACGGCTTTTAGATTAGACTGATTTATCGAGTTCCTTTTAGCACTCATGTGGATGACCTGACACTTTTCGTTATTTAGGATCAACTGCCACTTTTCGCACCATTCAGATATTTTTTCTAAATCGTTTTGCAGTTTTTTTGATCTTCTGACGACTTTATTAATCGATAAAAGACAGCGTTATCTGCAACCAACCGAAGACGGCTGCTCAGATTGTCTCCCAAATCGTTTATATAGATAAGGAACAGCAAAGGGCCTATAACACTACCCTGGGGAACGCTTGAAATCACTTTTGTTTTACTCGATGACTTTCCATCAGTTACTACAAACTCTGACCTCTCTGATAGGAAATCGCAAATCCAGTCACATAACTGACACGATATTCCATAAGCACGCAATTTCACTACGAACCGCTTGTGTGGTACAGTGTCAAAAGCCTTCCGGAAATCCAGGAATATGGAATAGATCTGAAATCCCTTGTCAACAGCACTCATTCGTCATTAGTGCCTCAGGATAAAGACACGTGACTCTGAAATCTATTGCAATGAGTAGAAAGCAATAAACGCAGTTGTCCGGTTATAAAAAATATAATAATGAGTGTAAACGTATTCATTTTTCCTTACTGAAAACTTTTTTTAATCTAAGCCACACCAAAGGATTGGCAGCTGCAAACGAAATACTCGTGCCACAGACGTGGTCCCTACCAGTCATTCACACACACTGCCCCTCCCCCACCTACCTCCCCCCCACTTAGCTCCCCAGCCCCGCACCCTCCGTCCTTGACATTTTCTTTTGAACCAACGGGTCGTGACGTCGTTCTTAGAACGCAAAGTGAGCTGTGCGTTATAATGACGACATGGAACTCTTAATGTATTGCATTTGTTTTGTTTACGGTACTGTACTACATTATGCTCAAGGCCTATTTTTTGTATAATTCATTTATTCATTATCAGATTACCGGTTCTATGCGCTTGGTAAAGTTGTTTGTAAGTTATCGATTGAACTGGCTAGGCTAAAAGGGCGGAAAATGACTGTGGTCCGAAAAGTACACTGCGGCACACACCGTAAGCTGCATGCAGAGTATAGAGTATCAGATGCAGAAATATTTGTATGAAGCACAACACAGTTAATGAGGCACACAAATATTTCCGTTCTGGTATAGCCCTGTTACTCGTATACCGAATTCCCGCTCAGTAACGGTGTGATTACTGGCGAATGACAAGGCATACGCTTAATATTACACGGGCAGTGCTGAAGTCAGCTGTCGGTGTCACAGAACACGTAGAATGTTTGGCGTGCCAGTTGCAGAAGTTTTGTAGCGAGCAGACTGGCGCGCCACTCGCAGGGGACAGGGCGCCCGGAAAGTTGTGGCCTCGGAGACTGGCGCCAATAAACATGCCGCCCTCGCAGGTGCCGTAAACACTGCCCCCGACCCCGCACGTCCCACCAGATAGCGCCATTCCGGCGACAGCGGCAGACATTTCTCTTTCCGCCGCCCCGGACGCGATTTCGCTTTCCACGTTTTTCCAGCTCTTTGTGCGGCTCTCGCTGTCGAGTGGGAGAGGTGGAAACCTGTGTGCAGCTGAACAGAGTTGGGGCGGCACTGATGGAGAAAGATGGGGGCGACGATTGATACTGGGAGAAGTCAGCGTGTCACACTTTAAGGTGGCACAGCCTGCGAGGTTTTTACTCATATGCTGTCTCCCAAACAGCAGAGGCAGGTCAGCTGGTCTAGGTTACATATCATAGACGCATTCATACAGAAGATCTTCAAAGACATGCGATTGGCTACATTAACTTTTCTCTATTAGAAACCAGTGCTTCAGAATGGACGACGATTGATCGACGGACGCGAAGTTAATATCGGGCACGTGCCAAGGAAACGTAAAAGGACTTACAATGTTGTAAATACTACACAACGGGATGTCCTTGTACACATTCTGCAAGTCAACGAACAGCTCGTTGCAGTGGATACTTCCAACAAATATTGGTCGGTGAGCGCTTCATTTGCCAGCAGGGGAACAGCGACCGTTAGAAATTGAAATTGTAGAGCGGTCGCAAGTCGCATGTTAATTTCTCCTTTACTTTACACTTTTTACTGGACCAACGCGAGTATCTTCAGTGCTCCACTGTTAACCGAGACTGCTTACTACTTGGTGTCACCCAAAAGTATGCGCGAACACAGATTCAGAATGTACCTCGCACTTGTGGCAGCTCTATAATTTTAATTTTAAATGTTACTTATGTTCTGTTCTATTTCATTCACCTATTAAGCGAATGAAAAGTAGCTGTACAGGATCCTCCGTACCCTCCATAATCTCTGTATCTTACTCTCCCTACGTGAAATGTCAGCCAAATGGCGGCACAGACTCCTTTGAATGTAATATCTTTGAAAAGACTAATGTCACCTTTCCTTGAAAAATTTCCATATGAGCTCCCTAAGCATGTCTGTCACCCTTTCGTCTAGGCTATACCGACCTGTTATGATCCGAGCAGTGCCTCTCTGAATTTGTCTGGTGACTGCTGTCGTGCCAGGTATATAAGTATCCCAACTACTTCTTAGTTTCACCCGCTTCCAAATGTTTTATAAGCTGTGACGGTCCCATTACGGTCACCACTATTTATGTATGACTTGTTTCCCTTCGTTATAGACATTATTTTGGGTTTCTCAAGAGAATTGTCACCAATTACCCCAAGTAGGAAAATATGTCTAACCGTTTCAGCAATTTTTTTGACGTTATTCAAGGACGATACTATCCTGTAGACGACAGCATCCCCAGTTAAAAACTTCATAGTGCTGCTGACCCAGTCTCAGATAATTTGTGACAACTCTCTTACAAGCGCAAAATAATGTCTATAACGAACAGAAAGAAGTCATACTATCCGATTACTGTCATACTATCCGATAAGATAAATAGTGGTGACCGTGATGGTACCGTCACAGCTTATAAAACATTTGGAAGCGGGTAAAACTAAGAAGTATTTGGGATACTTACGTATCTGGCACGACAGCAGTCACCAGACAAATTCAGAGAGGCACTGCTCCGATCATAAAAGGTCGGTGTAGCCTAGACGAAAGGGTGACAGACATGCTTAGGGAGCTTATATGGAAATTTTTCAAGGAAAGGTGACATTACGCTGTTCAAAGATATTACACTCAAAGA
This sequence comes from Schistocerca serialis cubense, assembly GCF_023864345.2. NCBI lineage: Eukaryota > Metazoa > Arthropoda > Insecta > Orthoptera > Acrididae > Schistocerca > Schistocerca serialis. The sequence continues at coordinate 1,283,058,281 of NC_064638.1, read as the reverse complement.
AATCCTTGCGGCCTTTTAGCTGATACCATCGCACGTTTCACGTAGGGAGAATAAGATACAGAGATTATGGGGCGTACGGAGCCACCTGTACAGCTACTTTTCATTCGCTTAATAGCCGAATGGAATACATCAGAACATAAGTAACATTTAAAATTAAAATTGTAGAACTGCCACAAGTGCGAGGTACATTCTGAATATGTATTCGCGCATACGTTTGGGTGACACCAAGTTGCAAGCAGTCTCGGTTAAGAGTGGAGTTCTAAAGATACTCTGTTATCTCTACCAGAGGCAGACAATACAGTGTCCTAGCAAAAAGGAAGATGGTTCAAACAGGTTAAACTAACACGTATTCCTTTTTCGCTTTCCACGTTTCAGGGTCTAAAAACGTCATCTAGGAGTGCTCAGATTAGTTTTGGTTACTCGTAATCTCTATGAGTGACTCAGACTTGAGTTTTCAGTTTCCTGTTGCGTGCGATCTTTTTTATTTTCATTTCCCCACGTGGAGACGGGAGTCAACAACATATTTTAGCAGTCGAAGAGGGAAGCTGAATACAAAATGAGTTCCAGTTCACTGAACTTCTTCCTTGTCTTCCATCAGTTCTATCAGGTAAGTATCCCATAACGCTAAACAATACTCAAGAAGAGTAAGAACAATTGTAGTGCAAGCATTCTCTGTAGTTAAGTTTTTCTGAATCTAAGTAATCAATGTGTTCTGAAAATAAAGCGCAGTCTTTGGAATGTCTTGAACATTACGACTCGGAGGCTGATAAAGAGTGTTGTCCCGCCTGTCTCATATTTTGTGAGGTGGAATACTAACTGTCAAAGTCAAATAAGTACATTTAAAATTACAATTGCAATTACAGCTACAGAAATTCACGTCTGCATATGTTGTACTCTGTTTCAAACGGATAGTCTCGAAACCCGAGTCAGCAGATTAGCTCGCGACACAGTTTCCTTTAATGAATTTGACTTGACGACGTGTAGACTGTGTGGAGGAGAGGGGGATTACTTGAAACGCTGCCGGCCGTTCCCCCATCCACTGGTCTCTCATTACTCGGGCTGCGGTCTACCAGACGACAAGTGCCCGATTTGACCAAAAAGAAGCACATTCCTTTCAGCCGATGGAATATTTTTTCCCCCTCTCGTTAACAGGAGTGGCGCGGCGGGCTCTTCGACGTATTTCTCAGAAGGCGAAACTTTTAATGAGCACTGCGCTGTCAAACGTAGACCACGAATGTCACAGCCTTCATTCAGTGTAAAGTAACAACCCCCCTTTCGGGAAATTTTTGCGCGCCTCTACGAAATTATTCCGGTACGAGCAAATAAGTTTAATTAGCATGGTAAAGATATTAATAGTTGTGACTTATTTCATCGGGGGCACCAGATTAATCGGCGCCAAAAGAAAAACTTTCCGCTTTTCATATTACCTTTGTTTCAGAGTCCAGATTTTCTTTGTGGCATCAAAGCTATTCTTCATAGCGTCTCTGTTGGTCAGCTGAAAAAAGAATCTGTTTGTGCTTTGTCACTAAGGAGTACAGCGCGCACACACTTAAAATTGATTTTCTTTACGTTACGTTTAGCATCATCCTTCTGTTTATTGCTGATCGTGTTCCATTCGAGCGAGCTTTGTGTGCGATTTCTGATGCCTTGAATGTTACTGCATCTGTATTGTTTGAAACAGCTCATTCGTTTCACTTTCTAAGAGGGAGGCAATTCTCTCCGTGCTGCCCATGAAGCTCTGTGTTCTTCTGTCTCTATATCAACTTATTCATTTTATTTCTCGATAACACCGGCGTTCTCGTTGTGTGCGATTGAAGTTGTGGCAGACTTAGAGGAACGAGAGGGAAGACAGAAGAAACTATCTATACAAAGCCAGCCCACGCCTCTAATGACTTCGTCATCGACAAGCCGCTACGCCGTGATCTCTCTTTTCAAACTAATCGAATGAATCAAAGCAAACTACTACAGAATGGAGGTTCAGAGTATTTTCAACAGATGTATTTGACAGCGACTTTCACCGGTAAGAAAGAAACAAATCAGCTAGAGCTCGTTTCATGGGTATTGGATATTAATGGCCAGACATGTAGCCGTCAATGTCTAAAGTTCACACACGGAGATTGTCAACAGAATTTTGTATAAAATCTTTGTAATGTAGCTCACTGGGAACAGTTTTGGTCTTGTATTGTGAGAGACGTAGTAACTATAAAGTTATTTGAATTGGGGTCAGTATGTGAAACGGTGGCTTACGATCAATTTTTCAGGAAAGCATTATGATCAGATGGCCGACGAAAGCACATGCAGATAAATGTCAAAACTGTCAGGTGATCACCCTGACACGTGACACCTGTAAATTGCTGACCATAATGATGATGATGATGATGTCCTCCTCGCCGTGTCCGGCGACAGCGACTCCGTCAGTGTTCTCTGTCCTTGTTGTGGTAGGCTCTGATGTGGCTCGCGAATCCGAATTTCGCTTTGAATATCCTGTTGCATGAAGCACAGTGACGTTGACCAGCAGAGTTGTAAGTATACGTGTAGACAGGCTTGAGCTGAGATTTTCGGAGCTCTCTTTTAGCATCCAGGTTCATTAGACGCTTTTGCTCGATTTGTTCGATGCTCTTATGTACAGTTGATCGCCACTCCGATCGGCGCAATGCTGTCTCCTCCCATCGGTTGCTTGGAATGCCACAGGCTGCAAGGTGGCGTTTAATGGTGTCTTTGTATCGCAGGTGTTGACCACCTTTCCTCCTCTTCCCGCACGAGAGCTGCGAGTAGAACACCGCTTTATGTAGCCTACTGTCATCCATGCGTACTATGTGACCACTCCATCTCAGTTGATGTTTCATTATTAAAGCTTCAATACCAGCCAGTTTCACGCGGCGCAAAATCTCCGTGTTTGGGACACGGTCTTCCCATTTGATGCGCTGAATTGATCTCAGACATCGAAGATGAAATTTATCTTGCTTCTTAATGTCAGCTTTGTAACGGCACCAGGCTTCCGAGGCATAGAGTAAGGTGGATAATACTACTGCTTTGTAGACTGCAATTTTTGTTTGTACTCTCCTGGAAATGGAAAAAAGAACACATTGACACCGGTGTGTCAGACCCACCATACTTGCTCCGGACACTGCGAGAGGGCTGTACAAGCAATTATCACACGCACGGCACAGCGGACACACCAGGAACCGCGGTGTTGGCCGTCGAATGGCGCTAGCTGCGCAGCATTTGTGCACCGCCGCCGTCAGTGTCAGCCAGTTTGCCGTGGCATACGGAGCTCCATCGCAGTCTTTAACACTGGTAGCATGCCGCGACAGCGTGGACGTGAACCGTATGTGCAGTTGACGGACTTTGAGAGAGGGCGTATAGTGGGCATGCGGGAGGCCGGGTGGACGTACCGCCGAATTGCTCAACACGTGGGTCGTGAGGTCTCCACAGTACATCGGTGTTGTCGCCAGTGGTCGGCGGAAGGTGCACGTGCCCGTCGACCTGGGACCGGACCGCAGCGACGCACGGATGCACGCCAAGACCGGAGGATCCTACGCAGTGCCGTAGGGGACCGCACCGCCACTTTCCAGCAAATTGGGGACACTGTTGCTCCTGGGGTATCGGCGAGGACCATTCGCAACCGTCTCCATGAAGCTGGGCTACGGTCCCGCACACCGTTAGGCCGTCTTCCGCTCACGCCCCAACATCGTGCAGCCCGCCTCCAGTGGTGTCGCGACAGGCGTGAATGGAGGGACGAATGGAGACGTGTCGTCTTCAGCGATGAGAGTCGCTTCTGCCTTGGTGCCAATGATGGTCGTATGCGTGTTTGGCGCCGTGCAAGTGAGCGCCACAATCAGGACTGCATACGACAGAGGCACACAGGGCCAACACCCGGCATCATGGTGTGGGGAGCGATCTCCTACACTGGCCGTACACCACTGGTGATCGTCGAGGGGACACTGAATAGTTCACGGTACATCCAAACCGTCATCGAACCCATCGTTCTACCATTCCTAGACCGGCAAGGGAACTTGCTGTTCCAACAGGACAATGCACGTCCGCATGTATCCCGTGCCACCCAACGTGCTCTAGAAGGTGTAAGTCAACTACCCTGGCCAGCAAGATCTCCGGATCTGTCCCCCATTGAGCATGTTTGGGACTGGATGAAGCGTCGTCTCACGCGGTCTGCACGTCCAGCACGAACGCTGGTCCAACTGAGGCGCCAGGTGGAAATGGCATGGCAAGCCGTTCCACAGGACTACATCCAGCATCTCTACGATCGTCTCCATGGGAGAATAGCAGCCTGCATTGCTGCGAAAGGTGGATATACACTGTACTAGTGCCGACATTGTGCATGCTCTGTTGCCTGTGTCTATGTGCCTGTGGTTCTGTCAGTGTGATCATGTGATGTATCTGACCCCAGGAATGTGTCAATAAAGTTTCCCCTTCCTGGGACAATGAATTCACGGTGTTCTTATTTCAATTTCCAGGAGTGTAGTTTGAGATCATGTGATTTCCATACTTGGTCATTAAGCTTACCGAAGGCTGAGGCTGCGCTGGCTATACGCGCTGCGATTTCCGTTGTCAGGCTGTTGTCACTTCTAATTTGGCTTCTCAAGTATTTGAAATTTGACACATTTTGCAAGGGTTTGTTATTTATCTCAATACTGGAGTCATCTGCATTAAGACCTCTAAGTGGCTGTTTGAGAACTTGCGTCTTAGTGATGCTAATGGCTAAGCCAAATCTTCTGCAGGAGGCATTTAGCAGATGTATGTATGTCTGAAGAGTTTCGCAAGAATTAGCCGTCATGCATACATCATCCACGTAGAGAATCTCTAAGATGGATAGTTTGGTTACGCGACTTTTTGTTCTGAGGCGAGAGATGTTGAAGACACTTTTGTCTGTCCTTGTGCCGAGACTAATTTGATTACTACAGGCTTTGGTCGCGTCTCTCATAACAACTGCGAAGTAAAGTGAGAAGAGTGTGGGAGCCAGAACACAGCCTTGTTTTACACCACATGTCACGGGAAACTGTTCTGAGAGCTTGTCCTCATGGCGGATTTTTGCCATCATGTTTTCATGAAACTGCCGAATCAAACTGACAATTTTGTCAGGGCACCCAGTTTTCTTTAGTATGATCCAGAGAGCTTCCCGTGGGACACGATCAAAAGCTTTTTCCAGGTCTACAAAGCACATGAACAAAGGCCGATGTTGCTCTAAGCTTTTCTCTTGCATTTGTTTTACAACAAATATGGCATCCACTGTGCCTCTGTTTGGGCGAAAGCCACACTGGGTCTCTGGTAGCAGTTTTTCTGCAAAGTGTGTTAACCGGGTGTGAATTATGTATGTGGGCAAGGACTTTTCCCGCTGCTGAGAGAAGAGAAATGCCCCTGTGGGAGCTGCAGTCTGATATGTCACCCTTGCCTTTATAGATGTTGGAAATACAAGCATCTTTCCAGTCTTGTGGAATCATTTCATACTCCCAAATCCTTAAGATCAGAGCAAACAATGGTTCTTGATGTTTGGCCCCCCATATTTATATAGCTCTGATGGCAAGTTATCTAATCCTGCTGTTTTGTCATTTTTCAGCTTAGCCAGTGCTGAAATGAATTCATCGTAGGAAGGGGCATCAGCCGGCCGAAGTGGCCGTGCGGTTAAAGGCGCTGCAGTCTGGAACCGCAAGACCGCTACGGTCGCAGGTTCGAATCCTGCCTCGGGCATGGATGTTTGTGATGTCCTTAGGTTAGTTAGGTTTAACTAGTTCTAAGTTCTAGGGGACTAATAGCCTCAGCAGTTGAGTCCCATAGTGCTCAGAGCCATTTTTTTGAAGGGGCATCCGCAAGTTGTTCCTCAACTGGCAGGTCATCAAGTGCTTCTATGTATGGAATATCGGTTGTCTGATGGTCGGGATTAAGAACGTCATTAAAATGTTCCGCCCACCGAGACAGGATGTCACTCAGTTGCGTCAGCCGACAACTTTTATCTTTGTTATAGACTGGTGTTATCATCCCAACTCTTGGACCAAAGATAGTTTTCAGGGACTCAAAGAATCTGCCCGTTTGGTGTGTGTCGGCATATAACTGTATTTCATTTGCTTTATTTGCCCACCAACTGTCTTTGAGAGCACGTACCTTCACTTTCAGATTGTAATGCGCTGCTCTACGCTTGTTATCATCAGGGGTGCGAAGAGAGGTTCTGAAATCATTAATTAGCTTTCTGATCTCTGGATCTGAGTCGTCAAACCAGTCCTGGTGCTTCTTCTGAGGCTTTCCCAAGACTTCTGAAGCACAGCCACGCAGTCTGCTAGCATATGCTCTCCACTGGTCATCTACAGGGGCAGATTCAGATATCAAAAGGCCATCGACACCAAATTTTTCATCCAGTTTTGCTCTCATAGTCTGATCATTGGGCAAGATTTTGCAGGACAATTTTGTTGGTATTTTGTGTGAAGCTCGGCGTGGTGCCTTCAAAGTTATCTTTAATTTGGACCTCACGAGTCGATGGTCTGTCCATCCCTGAGCGCCTCTCATTGCACGTGTGACCAGTACGTCACCAAGATCTTTTTTCCGTACTATCACATAATCCAGAAGGTGCCAGTGTTTAGATCGCGGATGCATCCATGTCGTTTTATATTTTCCAGGCAGACGAAAATATGTATTTGTCAGACAGAGTTCAAACTCGGCACATAGAGTTAGAAGATCCAAACCATTCGAGTTGCATTTTCCAATCCCATGGCTACCGAGGACTCCCTTCCAAGCACTGAAATCATTCCCAACACGAGCATTAAAATCACCAAGTAACAGAAGTTTATCTGCAGAAGGAATATCCCTAAGGACATGTCGGAGGTCTTGGTAGAACTTGTTCTTCTCTTCATCCGGAGATAGCAATGTAGGTGCGTATACATTGATCAAGTGAAGATATTTCTTGGATGCCAGATGAAGTCTGAGTGTTATTATTCTGTCACTGATACCTTTTAGGAGTTCTGTTAGTGAACATGCCAATTTATTGCGTATGGCGAAGCCTACCCCACTTTCCGCCCTTTCAGTGGATGATTTTCCACTCCAGTAGTAGGTATAACCTCCGAGCGGTTCACATAACTGTCCAGAGTCACTAAGATGTGTTTCACTTATGGCGGTAATGTCGATGTTATAACTAGCCAATTCCCTTGCGATAAGTTCTGTCTTTCTCTCTGGGCACTGATTATGGTCGTTATCCTGTAAAGTACGGACGTTCCAGACTCCAATCATTAGATATTTAAGGTAACTGTTTATTTTATTATTTTTTTGACCGCATATGTTAGTGAACAAGTGACCGCAGTTTGCCACTTGTGCTGGGTTGAGACGAGCTATGTTTAGGCCACCTTTTCTAGGCCCCTCCCTGGATTAGGGAAAGCAGAGCGATCCTAAATAGGGCTGCTTTGTCGTCTGACGAGCTGCCGAACCAGTCCTCCCGTCTCTCACGAGTACCAGAACGACCATCACCGTCTGACCGCCTAACTTGCAGAGCACCAACTAAGGTTCAGGTACACCAAACCCTTGCCTCACGATCAGTACTCCATCGCCGCAGGACTTTCAAAGCTTATAGTCCATTGAAACTTTGCCGGAGTCATCTGCGCGTGAAGGTATTTAAAGTGGACAAGCAGTTACGCAGATGCAGATCCACTCTCTCGTCCTCCGCCTCTGGTTGGCAGTGGATCGTAGGGCCGATACGACTGGCAAGAGGCAGGGGATGCAGTGAATGGCCATATGCCACTGGAAGTATCCTGACATACGCCCTTAAGGCACATCACAGGTGCCTTGCTTCGTCGGTACAGAAGCCGTGAGTGTTTACCTATCGATATTACCCGCCTCCTACACCGACGAAGAGACTGACAGAAGGGAAGAAGGAAAGGGAAGGGACTGGAAGGGAAACGGAGGAATGGATGGTAGGTCGTTGTGAGGCACACTTCGTCTGGCTCCTCTGCTGAGACCTGACCGGCTACGTTGAACCTGCCAGTAGCTACGCTACCACCGGTATAGCTCTCAGCATCACAGGAACACGCAAACTCTCCCACCCGCACGGACAGTGCTACGATAAGGTAGCCATAATAACTTACAGAAGAACAGAAAGAAAAACTGAAAACGTCTTAGAGATCAGATTGGTTTCAGGAATAGAACAGGTGTTACAGAAACAATTCTAAAATTTCACTTAGTAATGGAAGACATGTTGAAGAAAAATTGATGTCCTTTACTAGCAGTTGTGGCGTAGAGAAAGGCGTTGACATTGCAAGGTTGAATAAAATGTTCACATATCTTAGAAGACTGGGGCTCCGGTAGATCCATAGATGAACAGTCGTCTACATACCCAAAACCCAGGTGGGAGTAATACGAGTGGAAGTTGTAGTAAAGGAAAATTCGTGTTACGAGGGGCGTTAAATAAATAACACAGCACTTTTTATTCTCAAAACAATTGGTTTTATTCCTGATTCCGAGACACCATATTATTCCAAACTCTTTTGGCTACAAAATCCTATTTTTTAATATAATGTTCGTTCAATGCGGCGGCCTTACACCACAATACTGGGACAGTGCGCAGGTTGCCCGTACGCTACCACTCTACTGGCCGACGTTGGAGCCAATCGCTTCCTGCATCAATAAGCTACCTTGTAACGCGCAAACAATACAGAACAGATGTAAGTAATTTATGTTGTGTCACGTAGTAGAGAAGTGCTGTTTCTCAATTGACGATTCAAATTTATTACTAGGCTGTTGTTATAGTGACTAATTTTTTAACAGCTACCTACATGGATTTCAAGGATGCTCCCCGTTACGTACATTCCTGAACAATAAGTGAAATTGCCCCAGAACGTTACTTCCTCTGACATTAATGAATGGAAATATGCAAAGTAATCTCATTTTCTGAGTCTCTTAGTACCAAAATCAGCAAATGATGTTGCGATTGAAAAGGTATATACTGTCTGGTTAAGTAGTTGATCAGTATGTACACTGAGGAACTTTGAACAAGTGGTTCCACATATTTCGTTTCTCCCCCTACTGTGCTGAAATTTCTGATGATGTATCCTGCCTTGCACAGAATTAAAATAAACTGTGTTAATTATAATGGATGTGACAGACGATATACTGAGAACCAACCACTAATACTTCTGAATATTTCATTCATTGCTTCTTCTTTTGATCGAAGTTTCTTGTATTGAGTGATGAGAAGAAGCTATCTGTATGTACTTTAAAGAATTTTTTTATACTCAAGATCGCGCTCAAAACTCGCTTTTAGTCACAGCGTTTCGACAGTCAGACTGTCATCTGCATATCTTTAAAAACTTTTTATATTGTACATTGCGTTCCACTGTGCATTTATTACTCATGTCGTGTTAATATTTTAGTGGAATGTGAATTAAAATACACAGAGCTAAACTGCACATTGTCGAACTTGTCAAGTCTACGTACGTAGCGCTGCGTTGATGCTTGTCAGTTGTTGAAATCAACAATATATCGTAAAAGTGCATATTGGTTAATTAAACTTTGGGATAATTGTACACTACTGTACATTGTCGATTTCAACAACTGACAAGCACCAAATGAGTGCTACTTTTTTTTTTTTTTTTTTTTTTTTGTCATCAGTCTACTGACCGGTTTGACGCGGCCCGCCACGAATTCCTTTCCTGTGCTAACCTCTTCATCTCAGAGTAGCACTTGCAACCTACGTCCTCAATTATTTGCTTGACGTATTCCAATCTCTGTCTTCCTCTACAGTTTTTGCCCTCTACAGCTCCCTCTAGTACCATGGAAGTCATTCCCTAATGTCTTAGCAGATGTCCTATCATCCTGTCCCTTTTCCTTAACTTCATTGACTTCGTGACCATCAATCCTGATGTTAAGTTTCTCGCTGTTCTCATTTCTACTACTTCTCATTACCTTCGTCTTTCTCCGATTTACTCTCAAACCATACTGTGTACTCATTAGACTGTTCATTCCGTTCAGCAGATCATTTAATTATTCTTCACTTTCACTCAGGATAGCAATGTCATCAGCGAATCGTATCATTGATATCCTTTCACCTTGTATTTTAATTCCACTCCTGAACCTTTCTTTTATTTCCATCATTGCTTCCTCGATGTACAGATTGAAGAGTAGGGGCGAAAGGCTACAGCCTTGTCTTACACCCTTCTTGATCGTCCACTCTTATTATTCCCTCTTGGTTGTTGTACATATTGTATATGACCCGTCTCTCCCTATAAATTACCCCTACTTTTTTCAGAATCTCGAACAGCTTGCACCATTTAATATTGTCGAACGCTTTTTCCAGGTCGACAAATCCTATGAAAGTGTCTTGATTTTTCTTTAGCCTTGCTTCCATTATTAGCCGTAACGTCAGAATTGCCTCTCTCGTCCCTTTACTTTTCCTAAAGCCAAACTGATCGTCACCTAGCGCATTCTCAATTTTCTTTTCCATTCTTCTGTATATTATTCTTGTAATGCATGAGCTGTTAAGCTGATTGTGCGATAATTCTCGCACTAGTCAGCTCTTGCCGTCTTCGGAATTGTGTGGATGATGCTTTTGCGAAAGTCAGATGATATGTCGCCAGACTCATATTGAAACGTCCCCTTTGAACAGTTACAAAAGACTGTGCTTAACCTGACACACAATATTTTTTTGCGCAACGCAATCTGACTTTCAAAAATCTCTACAAAAGAATGGCCCTGCCTAACATTAACCTCTACGTTTCACAAATCACTTACCTCACAAAAATCTTGGTTACTCGAGCTACTGCAATAAAGCGAGCGCCACTACTGCCAGCTAAATAAAAGATTCAAACTACGGAAGGCACAAACTACTGATAGGGATAGTTAGCAAATGAAAGATATTAATAGAGAACAAACAATGTATTTACCTTGATATCATCATATATAAATATAGCAGTTCATCACAAATTTAAAAACTCCGCCGTCTCTCTCCCCACATCCACCACTGCTGGCGGCTCACCTCCAACTGCGCAACGCTACGCGCTGTTCACATCCAGCTGCCGCTGCCCAACACTACAATGGCGAGTATTACAACAATGCAAAGCAGCCACAGACTGCACACAGCACAGCCAGTGATTTTCATACAGAGGTGGCGTTACCAATAAAAAACCTAAACAGCCTACTTACAATATATTCTACACACCAACGTGAATAGTCGTTTTGTTGCCACGTCCCCCAATGATTTTAGAAATTCTGATGGAATGTTATCTATCGCTTCTGCCTTATTTGACCGTAAGTCCTCCAAAGCTCTTTTAAATTCCGATTGTAATACTGGATCCCCTATCTCTTCTAAATCGACTCCTGTTTCTTCTTCTATCACATCAGACAAATCTTCACCCTCATAGAGGCTTTCAATGTATTCTTTCCATCTATCTGCTCTCTCCTCTGCATTTAACAGTGGAATTACCGTTGCACTCTTAATGTTACCACCGTTGCTTTTAATGTCACCAAAGGTTGTTTTGACTTTCCTGTATGCTGAGTCTGTCCTTCCGACAATCATATCTTTTTCGATGTCTTCACATTTTTTCTGCAGCCATTTCGTCTTAGCTTCCCTGCACTTCCTATTTATTTCATTCCTCAGCGACTTGTATTTCTATATTCCTGATTTTCCCGGAACATGTTTGTACTTCCTCCTTTCATCAATCAACTGAAGTATTTCTTCTGTTACCCATGGTTTCTTCGCAGCTATCTTCTTTGTACCTATGTTTTCCTTCCCAACTCCTGTGATGGCCCTTTTTAGAGGTGTCCATTCCTCTTCAACTGTACTGCCTACTGCGCTATTCCTTATTGCTGTATCTATAGCGTTAGAGAACTTCAAACGTATCTCGTCATTCCTTAGTACTTCCGTATCCCACTTCTTTGCGTATTGCTTCTTCCTGACTAATGTCTCGAACTTCAGCCTACTCTTCATCACTACTATATTGTGATCTGAGTCTATATCTGCTCCTGGGTACGCCTTACAGTCGAGTATCTGATTTCGGAACCTCTGTCTGACCATAATGTAATCTAATTGAAATCTTCCCGTATCTCCCGGCCTTTTCCAAGTATACTTCCTCCTCTTGTGATTCTTGAACAGGGTATTCGCTATTACTTGCTGAAACTTGTTACAGAACTCAATTAGTCTTTCTCCTCTACTCCTTTCTTCTACTCCTTCCCCTACAACTGCATTCCAGTCGCCCATGACTATTAGATTTTCGTCCCCCTTTACATACTGCATTACCCTTTCAATATCCTCATACACTTTCTCTATCTGTTCATCTTCAGCTTGCGACGTCGGCATGTATACCTGAACTATCGTTGTCGGTGTTGGTCTGCTGTCGATTCTGATTAGAACAACCCGGTCACTGAACTGTTCACAGTAACACACCCTCTGCCCTACCTTCCTATTCATAACGAATCCTACACCTGTTATACCATTTTCTGCTGCTGTTGATATTACCCGATACTCATCTGACCAGAAATCCTTGTCTTCCCTCCACATCGCTTCATTGACCCCTACTATGTCTAGATTGAGCCCCCTACTATGTCTAGATTGAGCCTTTGCATTTCCCTTTTCAGATTTTCTAGTTTCCCTACCACGTTCAATCTTCTGACATTCCACGCCCCGACTCGTAGAACGTTATCCTTTTGTTGATTATTCAATGTTTTTCTCATGGTAACCTCCCCCTTGGCAGTCCCCTCCCGGAGATCCGAATGGGGGACTATTCCGGAATCTTTTGCCCATGGAGAGATCATCTTGACACTTCTTCAATTATAGGCCGCATGTCCTGTGGATACACGTTACGTGACTTTCATGCAGTGGTTTCCATTGCCTTCTGCATCCTCATGTCGTTGATCATTGCTGATTCTTCCGCCTTTAGGGGCAATTTCCCACCCCTAGGACAAGAGAGTGCCCTGAACCTCTATCCGCTCCTCCGCCCTCTTTGACAAGGCCGTTGGCATAATGAGACTGACTTCTTATGCCGGAAGTCTTCGGCCGCCAATGCTGATTCTTTATCAAAATTTAGGCAGTGGTGGGGATCGGACCCGGGACCGACGACGTTTTGATTATGAACCAAAGACGCTACCCCTAGACCACGGGTCTAGCCATGCAAGCCAATGTGGAATGTGCAATATATTCTGCACTAAAATGTTAACATGACATGAGTAATGAACTCACAATACAACGTGACGTACAACTGAAAAAATTATCAAAGATCGGAGGATTACAGACTTACCTGTCGAAGCTGGCAAAAAAAAAAAAAAAAAAAAAAAAAAAAAAAAAAAAAAAAAAAAAACCTCGATCTTGGGTATAAATAATTTCTGTATAGCTTCTTCTCTTGTTGGATCTTTGTTGGGCTTGATTACAGATATTTTTTCACTAAGAAAGAACATTAGTTTTGCTTTATCAGTGCATTTGTATAAAGCAAGAACAATAGTGGTCCCAGGATTGAACCCTGTGGATCGCCAGTAGTATTTTTTTTCTTCACACAAAGAAAATTCGTCATGAGAACTGTATGAGCTATCTAATACGACCTTTGGGTTCCCATCCGTTAAATATGAAGCGAAGCAAATCCCCATTGTGACTTAAAATTGGTACAGTCTTAAGTTCCTTCAATAAAAGTTTATGATGTCATCTATCGGATGCCGTAGATGGATCACGAAATGAGCGAAACTGATCGCTGCCTCTTATGTAGATGACTTATTCTGTTGTGAACCCGTGGTCCAGGGGTAGCGTCTTCGATTAATAATCAAAACATCCTCGGTCCCGGGTTGGAATCCCGCCGCTGATTAAACTTTGATTAAAAATCAGTATTGGCGGCTGAAGACATCCGCGGCAAGAAGTCACCCGTATTTTGCCAACGCCCTTGTCAAAGAGGGCGGAGGAGCACTCTCTTTCCCTTTGGGTGAGAAACTGCCCCTAAAGGCGGAAGAATCAGTAATGATCAACGGCATGAGGATGCAGAAGGCAATGGAAACCACTGCATTAAAGACACATAACGTATATCCACAGGACATGTGGCATGTAATTGAAACAGTGTCATGATGATCTCCCCATTGGAAAAACATTCCGGAATAGTCCCCCATTCGGATCTCCGGGAGGGGAATGCCAAGGGGGAGGTGATCATGAGAAAAAGCATGAATAATCAAAGAAAAGATAAAGGTCTACGAGTCGGTGCGTGGAAACTTGAACGCAGTAGGGAAGCTAGAAAATCTGAAAAGAGAAATGCAAAGGCTCAATCTAGATATAGTAGGGGTCAGTGAAGTGAAGTGGAAAAAAGACAAGAATTTCTGGTCAGATGAGTAGAGATAGGGTAATATGATCAACAGCGGAAAATGGTATAACGGGAGTAGGATTCGTTATGATTAGGTAGATAGGGCACAGACTGTGTTACTGTGAACAGTTCAGTGATTGGGTTGTTCTTATCAGAATCGATAGCAAACCACAGTGACAACGGGAGCTCTGGCATTCATACCAACGTAACAAGCCGAAGATGAACGGCTAATTCAGTACGTAAGAGGAGACGAAAGAAGTCGTGGAGGACTGGAATGGGGTTGTACCGGAAGGAGAGTTACGAAACAATGTAGGTTTCGTGCTAGGAATAAGAGAGGGGAAAAAGGTAACTGAGTTCTGTAATAAATTTCAACTAATAGTAGCGGAAACTCTGTTCAAGAATCACAAGGGGAAGAGGTATACTTGTAAAAGGCCAGGTGATACGATAAGATTTCAGTTAGATTACATCATGGTCAGACAGAGATTCCGAAATGAGATTCTGGATTGTAAGGCGTACGCAAGAGCAGATATAGACTCAGATCACTATGTAGTAATGATGGAGAGTAGGCTGAAGGTTACCAGATTAGTCAGGAAGAATCTATACACAAAGAAGTGGGATACAGAAGTACTAAGGAATGACGAGATATGCTTGAAGTTCTCTAAGACTGTAGATATAGCAATAAAGAATAGTTCAACAGGCAGTACCGCTGAAGAGGAATGGACATCTCTAAAAATAGCAATCACTGAAACTGGGAAGAAAAACATAAGTACAAAGAAGGTAAATACAAAGAAGCCATGGTTAACGGAAGATATACTTCAGCTGATCAATGAAAGAAAGCAGTACCAAAATGTGCAGGGAAATTCAGGAATACAAAAATACAGATCGCTGAGGAATGAAATAAATAGGAAGTGCAGGGAAGCTTGAGACGAAATGGCTGCATGAAAAATGTGAAGAAGTCGAAAAAGAAATGATAGTCTGAAAGACAGACTCAGCATATAGAAAAGTCAAAACAACCTTCGGTTAAAGTAAAAGCAACGGTGGTAACATTAAGAGGTCAACCGGAATTCCTTTGTTAAATGCAGTGGAGACAGCGGATAGGTGTAAAGAGTACATTGAAGGCCTCTATGAGGGGGAAGATTTGTCTGATGTGATAGAAGAAGAAACAGGAGTCGATTTAGAAGAGATAAGAGATCCAGTATTGGAATCAAAATTTAAGAGTGCTTTGGAGGATTTAAGATCAAATAAGGTAGAAGGGAGCGATAACATTCCATCAGAATTTCGCTGATGACATTGTTACCCTGTGTGAAATTGAAGAAGAATTACATGATCTGCTGAATGAAATGAACCATCTAATGAGTACAGAATATGGATTGAGAGTAAATCGAAAAAGAGGAAAATAATGAGAAGTAGCAGAAATGAGAACATCGAGAAACTTAACATCAGGATTCATGGTCACGAAGTATATGAGGTTAAGGAATTATGCTACAAGGAAGACATAAAAAGCAGTCTGGCACTGGTGAAAAGGGCATTCCTGGCTAAGAGAAGTCTACTGGTATCAAACATAAGCCTTAATTTGAAGAAGTAATTTCTGAGAATATACTTTTGAAGCTTAGCATTGTACGGTAGTGAAACATGAACTGTGGGAAAACCGGAACAGAAGAGAATAGAAGTATTTAAGATGCGGTGCTGCAGACGAATGTTGAAAATTAGGTGGACTGATAAGGTAAGGAATGAGGAGTTTCTGTGTAGAATCGGAGAGAAAAAGAATATGTGTAAAACGCTGGCAAGGAGATGTCGATGAAGTCCCGTACTCCGTGACAGAGCGTAGGGGAACGATGCGGGAGATGCACACCGCTGTACTAGGCAAGGTTTTACTGGAGGTGGTTTGCCATTGCCTTCCTCCGACCGTAATGGGGATGAATTTTGATGATGAAGAGGACACAACACCCAGTCATGTCGAGGCAGGTGGAAATCCCTGACCCCGCCAGGAATCGAACCAGGGGCCCCGTGCTCGGGAAGCGAGAACGCTACCGCGAGACCACGAGTTTTGGACTGAAAAGGAGGAGAGGATGATAGGACGTCTGTTAAGACATCAGGGAATAACTTCCATGGTACTAGAGGGAGCTGTAGAGGGCAAAAATTTTAGAGGGAGATAGAGATTGGAATACATCCAGCAGATAAGTTAGTACGTAGGTTGCATTTGCTACTCTGGGATGAAGGGGTTGGCACAGGAGAGAAATTCGTGGCGGGCCGCATCAAACCGGTCGCAAAGCTGATGATTCAAAAAAAATCTTGTGTTGATATGCGCTTATAGATGGGTACTACCGGCTCTCACTTTGGCACTCTATCCAACGCCTTGTAAATTAGCTGAGCGGGTTCGGCAGAGGGAATGCTGGTCCGTGAACCGTGCTGAGGCCTATGCACCGCGGGTTGCCTCTGCAGCTGGCGCTCCGGAACCCGCGCCTTGTAAATCCGCGGGTAGGGCTTCCTGCGGTGCGCCTGTCCCCTTCTGTCCTTCCCCCTAAATTCCCGAGCTGCTTTTTATTGCGCCTCACCTGGCCATTTGTAGCGCCGACAAACGGCAGCCATATTTTTCGCAGAGCGCGGGGACGCCATCACAGGCGCAGTGTTTTTTATTCCCGCAGTTATGGCGTCCGCCGAACACAGCTGCCATTCCCACGAGAACTTTCCGTCATATTCGTCTGTTCCAGCGTCTACTGCCACACTTTCGGCGCGTTTGTACTATGCAAATTAATCTTTGCCGCTTGCGGCGTAGGTTAAAATCGTTATTAATATCCTCACGCCCTCCCCCCCCCCCCCCCCCCCACCCCCCCACCTCTCACCGTGCCACCTTTTCCTCGGCGTTTTCCAATACTTTTATCTCCGTTAGGAATATAATGTACCCCAGATTCACATTGAAGAGTTACTGTGTTTAAAAATAGTACAAAGAGGATAAAAAAACTGAAATTTTGCATAGTCGACAATAAGAAGATATATAATAATGAATGATTCGTCTTATAGCATAAATGAAGTTATATGTAGCAACACTTCATATTACAGGACAAAAGAAAAAATAGTCTGAACTATCAAAGATACAGGATGAGTCAGGAGCAAAGGTGAGGTGACGGTATTAGTGATTCCGAACAAAAAACTTCAGATGAACATATTCCTTATTCCGAATGGTTTACTATGTACAACACATTTAATATCATTGATCATTGTTGTACGTTTTCCTAGAATCTCGAAAAGCACGCATTCCAGCGTAAACGTGTCCAGTACGAAATTAAACTACACTAAATTTCCTACAAAAGAGGTGCTACTCAGTTTCCTCTGGGACTAATAGCTTGCGCGAAGAGAGAGCGAGAATATTGAAAATCTCGTGCAACGCGCATGCGGTGTAATTTAGGTAGTTTTTGTAGGCCAATTTGATTTACTTGATAGAGCGCAACTGTCCTATCTGGAATTGTTCGTTTTGACTTGCTTCACACTACTGTCGTGCTTTGTAAACAATGACGATGATCAAATAATACAGAAAATAAATAGCAATGTACCGGGTGATCAGAAAGTCAGTATAAATTTGAAAACTTAATAAACCACGGAATAATGTAGATAGAGAGGTAAAAATTGACACACATGCTTGGAATGACATGGAGTTTTATTACAACAAAAAAAGACGCGTGAAAGATCTCTTGCGCGCGTCGTTTGGTGATGATCGTGTGCTCAGCCGCCACTTTCGTCATGCTTGGCCTCCCAGGTCCCCAGACCTCAGTCCGTGCGATTATTGGCTTTGGGGTTACCTGAAGTCGCAAGTGTATCGCGATCGACCGACATCTCTAGGGATGCTGAAAGACAACATCCGACGCCAATGCCTCACCATAACTCCGGACATGCTTTATAGTGCTGTTCACAACATTATTCCTCGACTACAGCTATGGTTGAGGAATGATGGTGGACATATTGAGCATTTCCTGTAAAGAACATCATCTTTGCTTTGTCTTACTTTGTTATGCTAATTATTGCTATTCTGATCAGATGAAGCGCCATCTGTCGGACATTTTTGAACTTTTGTATCTTTTTTTGTGTGGTTCTAATAAAACCCCATGTCATTCCAAGCATGTGTGTCAATTTGTACCTCTCTATCTACATTATTCCGTGATTTATTCAGTTTTCAAATTTATACTGACTTTTTGATCACCCGATATATTAAATGTTTTAGGTAAAATCATTTTGAGTATTGGGCCGTGTCGTTGTAAACTAGTGAAACAACTAAATTGGAATTCAGCTGCTTCAGTGGTTACAATGAGGCCCAATTCTCAAGATTGTTTTATCCAAAATGACACCGGTCGTGGAAGCCTACGAATTTATACATTAAATGTGTCCTATCTCAGAAATCATTTGTAATAGGGCGTATGTCCATACGACGTATTTTGTGCAGAATCACTAATAGTGTCACCAAATTCCTTGTGAGTCACCGTGTGTACGCATAGAGCGAAAATGTGCTGTACCTTGAAAAGCATTTGGAATAGGGATATGTTCATATGACTTTTTTTGAAACTTCCTGGCAGATTAAAATTGTGTGCCCGACCGAGACTCGAGCTCGGGACCTTTGCCTTTTTGCGGGGAAGTGCTCTACCATCTGAGCTACCGAAACACGACTCACGCCCGGTACTCACAGCTTTACTTCTGCCAGTATCTCGTCTCCTACCTTCCAAACTTTTCAGAAGCTCTCTTGCGAACCTGCACAACTAGCGCTCCTGAAAGAAAGGATACTGCGGAGACGAGATACTGGCAGAAGTAAAGCTGTGAGTACCGGGCGTGAGTCGTGGTTGGGTAGCTCAGATGGTAGAGCACTTGCCCGCGAAAGGCAACGGTCTCGAGTTCGAGTCTCCGTCGGGCACACAGTTTTAATCTGCCAGGAAGTTTCATATCAGCGCACACTCCGCTGCAGAGTGAAAATCTCATTCTTGATGACTATTTTTTTCAGAACCTCTAATACTATCGTCTCTTTCCTCGTGGCTCACCCTGTATCCGCGTAGAGTGTGAAGAAGCTTAAGGAAAGAAAAAACTTGCGGTTAGTACAGTCAACATTGTCAAAAGCTGTCTCTATATATGTAAATGGTATAAACGTAGCTTTCTTTTCTTCAACCTGTCTTGTAAGGTAATACTTAGAGTCCGTATCACCTCGCGTGTTACTTAGTTTCTCCGGAAGGGATTAATTTTCCGTGCGAATGCAAATCTGACTGTAGTAACTGGGGTCCTCTTCTTCTCCTACTTGACCCCGCGCCAGACCTCTTGTGAGCGTCTGGGAACGTGGCGAGCCAGAATGGCCCGAGGCGCAGTTTCACGGGAGGTCGCGATCGGCGGCGACATTCAGGGCCGCGACGTGGGCGTCGGCAAACGCGGGCGGAAACCTCATATCGTGCGGCGCATTCAGCTCGCACAGAAATTGCGTTTCTATTTCCGTCCGTGGCGTCGCCGGCGCCGTATTCATTAAAATCGGCCCGCGGACGCACCTGGCCGTCATATCCCGCGGCGCGGCGCGGCGCGGCGCGGCGCCATCGACACGCCGTGGACGCCGCCTCCCCGGGCTTCATTACAGTTTCATCAGCGGCCTGAGCCAGTGCTGCTGCTGCCGCCGGTGGAGGCCGGGCGGCTGCGCGCCGCTGTCGCGCCGCCTCTGCCTTTGGCAGCCGCTGGCCCGTGAAACGAGGGCCGGATGCCGGATGTCGGATGTCGGCGGCGGCGGCTGTACGTGGCCCCGTCTGAGGGGAGGCTGATTGCCGCCGGAATCCAGGCTGGCTGCCCCACCTGCCCTGCAGGAGCTGCAGTAATTTAAAATGGTGCGACGTGCTCAGAAAAAGGCTTGCACCCTGTAATTTCTTTCATTAGCACCCTTCACAGCCGAGTATCACATCCACGAAAAATACCCGCACTATTTTGTAGCAGAATACAAGGGAAAACCGAGAACACATTAGGCTGTGGCAGCTCGTATAAAATGTTACGAGTGTGCACCAGTATTATGAAATGAACAGAAAACGAATTCACAAAATATTATATTAAAACAAAAAGTAGTACCCACTCAGTGACGAAAAATGATGTCCATATGTCGCTCTTTTCTGCTTCAGAATTTATCTATAACTCCGGAGTTGAAACGCTCAATGTAGGATCATATTCTTCTCAATTCTTCTGCCTATCAACATCCTCAAACTTCACTACATAATTGGATAAAACGGGGAAATATTTGTGACAAGGAAGAATGTACATGTCATTGCTGATCCCACAATATGTTACAAATACGAAGAAGGGGGAAAAATACATTACCTCACAATAAGATGTGAACCTGTTCCTTAATTTCCATAACTCTAACAAAAAAAAAAAAAAAAGGTTCAAATGGCTCTGAGCACTATGGGACTTAACAGCTATGGTCATCAGTTCCCTAGAACTTGGAACTACTTAAACCTAACTAACCTAAGGACAGCACACAACACCCAGCCATCAAGAGGCAGAGAAAATCCCTGACCCCGCCGGGAATCGAACCCGGGAACCCGGGCGTGGGAAGCGAGAACGCTACCGCACGACCACGAGATGCGGGCAACTCTAACCACACAGCCAAACTGAATACATATAACAGTAAGCAATATTGTTATTTATACTAGGATCTCTTATGTATGCTAGCATCTCCTGAAGACTTTTACCGACATTTGCTCGTTGACATTTAATTATAAGAAATCGTACCAAGAGTGACACGTTTGTGACAAATTTTCAGTGCATCAAAAACAACATTAGTAATATAAATCTGCACACGGATGAAAAATGGCGCTGTTCGATTCGATTCGCCTTTTAGTCTTGAATTTCCATTGGTCCCTTAGTTAGAGATAGGACGGCGTGGTGTGGATATTGCTAGACCCCGTCTTACGTCCAGTCCCGCCTCTACTGACGTGCTGCTGCGAGGATTGTAGCACAGCTGGTGCCGCCAGGATGACGTCAGTTCAAAACATGCGCAGTCCAAGCCTTACACCCCCTCCTCCGACTGGATCACAGTGTGGCTGAAATCATTTCAGCACTCGCAAAGAGTGCAATACAAAATATGTTTATTTTGACTGCATATCTCCACGTACTTGAAGAGAAATGCCGTAATTCTAGTGCGGTATTTACGGTGTTCTGTAGCACATGATCGCCAGCGGCAACTGACTGGTTTGGAAAGGGCGAGTTTGGTTTTACGAGAAACGGAGATGTCCAGAAACAACCACCTTCTGCATCCATACACTGCAAGGCTTGTCACACTGTTCCTCGTAAGCAACTCCTAATAAATTTACATGCCTATGGAGTATCATGTCAGTTGTGCGATTGGGTTCGTTATTTCTTAGCAGTGAGATAGTAGAAAGGTGGTAGTAATTGACAGGAAGTCATCTAGTCGAACTGAAGTGATATGTGGGGTTCCCTCAAGAACTGTTATAGGCGCTCTGCTGTTCCCAATCTGCCTGTCATGCCCTCTTGTACTGTTTGCGTATGAAGCTGTAGTTTACCATGTAGTAAACTCAACAGAATATCAAAACGATTTAGACAAGAAAATTACTTAATGTAAAGGTGGCAGTTAACCCTAAACAACGTGAGTACTAAAAACATTGAGTTAAATTTCGGTTACACGCTAAATTACACAGTTTTAGAGGTTGCCGATTCATCTAAATACCTATAGATTACAACTACGAACATTTTGAGCTGCAATCATCACAAAGAAGTGCTGCGGAGAAGTCGAACCAAAGACTGCGTTTTGACGTCATAACGCTTAAAAGGTGCAACAAATCTACTAAAGAGATCGTATGAGGTCTGTGTATCACAGAAGAAAGTGTAACAGAAATGCTCTGGAAACTGGAGTGGGAATGTGTGAAAGAAAGGTGAGGTTGATTTCGGAAAACCCTGTTGGGTAGATTCAGAGAACCGCGTCCCAGAAAGACTATATGAATGTTCAGCTGTCCCCATCTTATTATCTCATGCTGGGGTTATGAGAATAGGGTGAAGAGGCACATATACTCTCATGTGGACAATTTCACTTCGCTCATATACTTCCGCTTTTTTTGTTGTCATCAATCATCTGCCTGGTTTGATGCAGCGTGCCACGATTTCCTTTCATCTGACGGCCTCTACATCGCAGATCACGACTTACACTCAACGTTCTCACTTATTACCGTCTCTGCTCCCTCTACTACCGTGGAAATTATTACCTCATAAACACATATCCTTTCGTCTGCCCCCTCTTCTTGTCAACATATTTCTATCCTCGGCTATACTACTGGGCACACCTCATTTGTTATCTTATCAGTCCATGTAATTTTCAACATTCTTCCACAGCATCGCATGTCAAACGCTTCGAGTCTTTACTTTGGCGGTTTTCCTCCAGTCCATACCGCACTTCCAAGAAATGCTGTGCTCTAAACGTACATTTTCAGAAATTTCTTCCTCGGACTAAGGCTATCTTTAAATGTTTGATAATAGAAGACTTTTTGGCAAAGAATACCGTCTTTACCTACGATGGCCACCTTTTTATACCCCCTTGCTTCGTGCGTCATACAATATTTCTTATACAAGGTAGCGGTATTCCTTCATTCTATCTACTTTATAGACCGCAGTTTCGGTGGTGCAATTCTCATTAATCTCAGTTCTAATAAACCTCATTACTCTTCTCTTTATTCGATTTACTCTCAATGCATATTCTGTGCTGTCCATTCCATTCTGCATCTCCTGCAATTCTTCCTCGCTTTTACTGGTTATAGCAAGGTCGTCAGCCAGTCTTATCATAGATGTTGCTTCCTCCTGAATTTTAATCCCACTCCAGATGCTTTTATTTCCTTCTTTACCTGACCTGACGACATTTTTTTGTGCTTGGAGAACCTTTCCCGACGCATTGTAAACACCCATTGTGAAGACTGAACATTGGTCTCAACGTCACAACAGTAGACCCACGTCCCATCAGCAATTATGATTGTCTTTAGGACCACCTTCTCATTTGTGCGATCCAAAATTTCTTCACAGATTGCGAGGCGAGGTCTTTCTGGTCTTGACTCATGAGCCGTGGGACGAACTTGGCGCCAGCTGGAGTGGCCGACCGGTTCTAGGCGCTACAGTCTGGAACCGCGTGACCGCTACGGTCGCAGGTTCGAATCCTGCCTCGGGCATGAATGTGTGTGATGTCCTTAGGTTAGCTAGGTTTAAGTAGTTCTAAGTTCTAGGGGACTGATGACCTCAGATGTTAAGTCCCATAGTGCTCAGAGCCATTCCACGGCCGGTACTGACATTACTTAAAATTCCCGGGCTAGTAGGCCGTGGTGGATGTATAAAAGTCTCTCCTAACGTCTCCTCTCCGACTGCGGGAGACATTTTCACAGGTAAAGCGGCGAACTGCAACCATAACTCAAGAGAGTGCCGAACATATGGGTAGTGTAAACCAACATTACGTTGCTGGAATTGACAGTCATCTTAAAAATTCTTATCATTTCGTAGAAAAATTGAAAGAAATGCAAGTGGTCCTGGGTGATATCCTTGTTAGTTTTAATGTTGTACCGTTATTTACGATGATTCTAGTGAACGAAGCTATCACATGTATAACGGATATTTTTCCAGCAGATATTAAGTTTTTAGACACTGCCTCACCACAACCTAGTTTCATTATAATAATGAACGTTGTGAAATGGTGGGCGAGGTGTATATGGGCAGCCCTCTTAGTTCAGTTGTGGCCTATTTGTTTATAGAGATCTCTGAGCAGCGGACGTTGCAGACCGCCAATGAAAGACCACCCAGATGTTACTTTCATGTCGATGGTACTTCCGTAGTATGGACATACGTTGCAGAGGAATTGGATGCCTTAATGATACATCTCAGCAGTATCAGTCTGAAAATACGATTTACTATGGAGACACAGAATAATGACCAACTGAAGTTTCTGAATGTGTCTTATTAAGAGTGGGGAAGGGACGTTGGACCCTAGGATATACAGAATAGCCACACATACGGTCAATTACCTTCATAAAGATTTTAACCACCACGCTAGACAAAGAAGAAGTGTGATTAAAACCTTGGTAGAGAGGGTGTACAGAATATGTTAACCAACTTATTTAAAAAAAATGAGGAGGAACATCTACGGTCGACATTCGAGAAGAACGGCTATTCAGCAAGGAGATAGACAGAGGACTTCGCCCTAGGGAGAAAATAAGGATCTACGAGGATTCACGGCCGTTCAAGGAGAAGTTTTCCTTCTGTTCATCAGTAACATTGCAGATCGCAATGAGACAGAGTTGAGCAAGTATGGTGCGGAAACTCCCTACTGTACCATCAGGACGATGTTTAAGATCAGCAAAAGATATACGACATCCTTTGGCTACACCGGGTGCATATAAAATCCCTTGTAGTTGTGGACTAGTTTATATTGGTAGCACGGAAAGAACTTTTAACACTGTTAACACTGACCACATTAGGAATTGCCGCCCGGGACTTACGGATAAATAGGCCATAGCAGAACATGTTTACCATGTGGGTGCTCATGAAATAAAGTTCAATGAGACAGACGTCAGATCCAAAACATCGCATCATCATGCGCGTACGAGTAGACAGGCTATTGAGATTAATAAATAACGTCGTAGTTTTAACAGAATAGGGGAAGGTGTTCATCATCATCATCATCATTTAAGACTGATTATGCCTTTCAGCGTTCAGTCTGGAGCATAGCCCCCTTATAAAATTCCTCCATGATCCCCTATTCAGTGCTAACATCGGTGCCTCTTCTGATGTTAAACCTATTACATCAAAATCATTCTTAACCGAATCCAGGTACCTTCTCCTTGGTCTGCCCCGACTCCTCCTACCCTCTACTGCTGAACCCATGAGTCTCTTGGGTAACCTTGCTTCTCCCATGCGTGTAACATGACCCCACCATCTAAGCCTGTTCGCCCTGACTGCTAAATCTATAGAGTTCATTCCCAGTTTTTCTTTGATTTCCTCATTGTGGACACCCTTCTGCTATTGTTCCCATCTACTAGTACCTGCAATCATCCTAGCTACTTTCATATCCGTAACCTCAACCTTGTTGATAAGGTAACCTGAATCCACCCAGCTTTCGCTCCCATACAACAAATTTGGTCGAAAGATTGAACGGTGCACAGATAACTTAGTGTTGGTACTGACTTCCTTCTTGCAGAAGAGAGTAGATCGTAGCTGAGCGCTCACTGCATTAGCTTTGCTACACCTCGCTTCCAGTTCTTTCACTATGTTGCCATCCTGTGAGAAAATGCATCCTAAGTACTTGAAACCGTCCACCTGTTCTAACTTTGTTCCTCCTATTTGGCACTCAATCCGTTTATATTTCTTTCCCACTGACATTACTTTCGTTTTGGAGATGCTAATCTTCATACCATAGTCCTTACATTTCTGATCTAGCTCTGAAACATTACTTTGCAAACTTTCAATCGAATCTGCCATCACAACTAAGTCATCCGCATATGCAAGACTGCTTATTTTATGTTCACATATCTTGACCTCACCCAGTCAGTCTACGGTTTTCAACATATGATCCATAAATAATATGAACAACTGTGGAGACAGGTTGCAGCCTTGTCTTACCCCTGAAGCTACTCTGAACCATGAACTCAATTTACCGTCAACTCTAACTGCTGCCTGACTATCCATGTAAAGACCTTGCTTGCTTGCAAAAGTTTGCCTCCTATTCCATAATCTCGTAGAACAGACAATAACTTCCTCCTAGGAACCCTGTCATATGCCTTTTCTGGATCTATAAAGCATAGATACAATTCCCTGTTCCACTCATAACACTTCTCCATTGTTTGCCGTAGCTAAAGATCTGGTCCTGACAACCTCTAAGAGGTCTAAACCCACACTGATTTCCATCCAGTTGGTCCTCAACTAATACTCGCACTTTCCTTTCAACAATACCTGTGAAGATTTTACCCACAAAGCTGATTAAATAGATACCTCTGTAGTTGTTACAATCTTTTCTGTTTCCATGTTTTTTAAGATTGGTGTGATTACTGCTTTTGTCCAGTCTGATGGAACCTGTCCCGACTCCCAGGCCATTTCAATTATCCTGTGTAGCCATTTAAGACCTGACATTCCACTGTATCTGATGAGTTCCGACTTAATTTCATCCACCCCAGCTGCTTTATTGCACTGCAATCTATTGACCATTTTCTTCACTTCCTCAAATGTGATCCTATTTCCATCATCATTCCTATCCCATTCTATCTTGAAATCTGAAACATTACTCATCGTATTTTCACCTACATTGAGCAACTCTTCGAAATATTCCCTCTATCTGCCCAAGGCATCCACAGGATTCACCAGCAGTTTTCCTGACCTGTCCAAAATACTTGTCATTCCCTTCTTACCTCCCTTTCGAAGACTGCTAATTACACTCCAGAATGGTTTTCCAGCAGCTTGACCCATAGTCTCCAAACTGTTTCCAAAGTCTTCCCAAGATTTCTTCTTGGATGCTGCAATTATCTGTTTGGCTTTGTTTCTTTCTTCAACATAACTTTCTCTGTCTACCTGAGTTCTAGTATGTAGCCATTTTTGATACGCCTTCTTTTTCCTTTTACAGGCTGCCTTGACTGTGTCATTCCACCAAGCTGTTTGCTTCATCCTACTTTTACACACTACTGTTCCAAGACATTCTTTAGCCACTTCTAGTACTGTGTCCCTGTACCTTGTCCATTCCTTTTCCAATGACTGTAATTGACTACATTCAACTAACTGGTACCTTTCTGAGATCGCTGTTATGTACTTATGCCTGATTTCCTTATCCTGAAGTTTCTCCACTCTTATCCTCCTACATATGGACCTGACCTCCTGCACTTTCGGCCTCACAATCCCAACTTCACTGCAGATTAAATAATGATCAGTGTCATCAAAGAATCCCCTGAATACACGTGTGTCCCTCACAGCCTTCCTGAATTCCTGATCTGTTATTATATAGTCAATGACAAATCTGGTTCCCCTGCCTTCCCAAGTATACCGGCGAATGTTCTTATGTTTAAAAAAGGAGTTTGTGATTACTAAGCCCATACTGGCACAGAAATCCAAGAGTTGTTTCCCGTTCCTGTTGGCCTCCATATCCTCTCCAAATTTACCCATAACCTTTTCATACCTTTCTGTTCGATTTCCAATCCTGGCGTTAAAATCAACCATGAGCAGAACACTGTCCTTGTCCTTTACTCTAACAACTACATCACTGAGTGCCTCATAAAAACTATCCATCTTATCTTGATCTGTCCCTTCACAATGCGAATATACTGACACAATCCTAATTTTCTAGCTAGACACTGTCAAATCTATCCACATCAGTCGTTCGTTTACATACCTTATTGCAACTACGCTGGGTTCCATTTCTTTCCTGATGTAAAGCCCTACACCCCATTGTGCTATTCCTGCTTTGACTCCTGACAGGTAGACCTTGTATTCTCCCACTTCTTCTTCTTTCTCACCCCTTACCCAAATGTCACTAACAGCTAAGACATCCAGCCCCATCTTACTTGCAGCCGCTGCCAGCTCTACCTTCTTCCCAGAGTAGCCCCCATTGATATTAATAGCTCCCCATCTCATTACCATTTGTTTGCCAAGTCGTATCTTAGGAGTCCCTGGTTTGTCAGTTAGAGGTGGGACTCCGTCACCTCCAAAGGTCCGAGGCATTTTGCTCTGAAAAAAAAATTGTATATCAACGTTTCAATGTAAGAATGACAATCGATTACTTTCAATCTAGAATATTAGCATTATCAAAGAATGCTGCAGCCGACGTCACGAGATGCACTGTGGTGTCCTGTACACTGCCCCTATATTGTGCGCTCCTTGACTTCTGGTCGCAAATCGCCGTTTTACCTCTAAAGCTGTCCTCCGCAATTGGAGAGGAAAAGTTAAGTGAAACTTTTCTACACTGTCCACGACCTATTAGCCCGGAAGTTATAAGTGATATTGTTGTTGAGTTCTGTTTGCGTTCTGCTCGGATTAGAATATCATTTTTTTAGCTTCCATGTGGCATTCAGACGTATTCGCTACGTAATAGAATGAAATGCGACGGAAAGTCACTTATGTTTGTACGAAATATCCTACGCCGTGGTGTTGTGTGATGTAACGAATTCGTTACTGTGTAAAATTTAATTACAAAAGATACGTCGAAGCGTTAAGAAAGCAAACCAACACATACGCCCAGGTGAAAAACACGCTCGTAAATACAAAGTAATTCGATGAAGACCGCGCGGAATGAACGGGTCTCGCCTGCAGGGTGTGTGCGGAACGAGCGCTGCGCGGCCGCTGCCTCCGCCGCTTTGACGGGATGCCGCCGCATCCATAATTATCTCGCGCTGCGCCAAGGAATTCGTGAATAATTAAAAGCTCAACAGGCGCGGTCGGGGCTGTTTGCTGAGCAAATACCGCGCCACAAAATAATTAGCGCGTGTGTCCTGACGACGCCACGGGGTGTTTGAAACGTTGCTACGAACAGCCAGCACGTGCGTGTCCGCGGCAGGTAGGCCTTTACAGCTACGTATGAAGCGGAAAGGAGGGAGCTTGAGAGAATATTCTCAAATTTCTCGCGGTGCTTTGTGAGACATTTCGTGAGACGAAAACAGGAAAACACACAGGTGGCGGACAAAGTATGGAACACCGTAAACAAGACACATTACCGTGCGTAATACGATGCAGAAAAACCGCTGGCATTCGAAACAGCCTGCAGCTGTCTTAGAATGGATAAATACAGGTACTGCATTCTTCTCAAGGGAATCTATCATTCTTCCCGCAAAGCAGTGGGAATTTCAGTTAATGATCATGGAGGTAGATAGCGATCACGCACCCTTCTCTCTAAAGTAGAGTGTAAAGGCTCAAAAATATCGATATTTGGTGACAGTCGTGGTCGGGAGAAATGCGACAATTTATCCTCGTGCTCACAAAACCAGTTCTGGACGGTGCGAGTTGTGGTAGCAGTGGGCGTGTCGCCTTGCAACACAGCCTCACCACAGGTGAACAAACATTTTAACACGGGAAAGACCTGATCAGCCAAAATGGACACATTATCTTTGGCAGTAATGCGATCTTGCAGACAACCATGGAATATCACGATATGGCTGCGCAAATCGTCATCGGACCACCTGCCACGGTTCAATCTTGGGGTGTGTTCTCTACCAGAAGTCCGAAGCAGTGTGAAGCAAGACTCACCCTAACAAATGACATTCTTCCGTTGTTCCATAGGCCAGGTTTCATGGCTTCGGCACCACGGTTCCTTGTGACGGACATTTGCATCACTGATGAGTGGTTTTGGAATTCCAGCTTGCCCTGCAATCCTCTGCTCCTGGAGCTGTCTTCGTGTTGTTTGGGTGATAACAGGGTTAGTGAGTGCCAAATTCTGCAGCTATCGTTCCGTTATTTTTCGTCACAGTCCTGTTCAATGATCATGTGTCACGATCAGTCGACACATACCTCTGCTGGTCTTGCGACTTAGGAGATGATGTATGTGGTGTAGAATTTCGACACGGTGCCTCTTGAAACACCAAACACCTTAGCAGCCCCGATTACGGAAGCGCTCACCATAAGAGTAGCAAGAATATGCAAATGTTCGAATTCAGTAGCTCCGACATCGTGCACCCGAGGCTATGTAGAACACTTTTATGACCACGACTGACACTTCTAACGTGTTGGGAACATTACACAGGTGCCGTTCGTGGTCAAATACAACAGCGAAACCGTGCTGGCTTGGTTAACATCTGCCGTTATGTTCAGCCCCGCATTTTTCGCGATATATTCCTGTTTTTGTCTAACCCTTGTGCGTTGCACTCGTAGATTAGGGAAGGTTTTTGATAATGTGGAATGAAGTAAAATATATTTATTTTGAGTCTGATATTAGCATCTGGCACAGAGGGACAATCCATTACCTGTATCAAAACAAACCTGCATACTCACCACTAGCTGGTAGTACATGATGCCAAAACTAGGGAACGTGTAAGGCACTCAGTGTTATTTTATTGTGATACGAGGTCAGTGAGGGAAGCTAGAGGCTATAAGGACGTGCCAGCTGTTTGTTCAAAAAATTCAAAAAATGGTTCAAATGGCTCTGTGCACTATGGGACTTAACATCTATGGTCATCAGTCCCCTAGAACTTAGAACTACTTAAACCTAACTAACCTAAGGACATCACACAACACACAGCCATCACGAGGGAGAGAAAATCTCTGACCCCGCCGGGAATCGAACCCGAGAATCCGGGCGTGGGAAGCGAGAACGCTACCGCACGACCACGAGATGCGGGCCGGTTGTTTGTTATGGACAAAAAATGAACTTGGTTTACAGTTCGTTGATAGTAATAATAATTTCGTGACGCTCAATAGCCTGGTGCAAGTCTTCCAATTGGATGCCGCTTCAGCTACTTGGCGGTCGGGAACCTACCTCAGTAATACCTGCGGATGTACAGTTTAGCGTGGAATCCAAACCACGCGCTGTGCCTGGCGGATCTTCACACCTTTGAGAGGTGACAGCAAGATCAAAAGCAGAATAAAAAACTTCCTCGACTCCACCAGGACTTGACCCCGCGACCCTTCCATTTCTAGACATGATATTTACCGATATAACACCAAGCCCGCGCTGAGAGTAATGCAATGGTCGCTAGAAGTAAACTTAATTAAATTTTGCGAGTGCTTGGTCGTTGCCTAATTCGCACACAAACAAAAAGTAAATTCCTCGCGTCAGTATTTCGTTTATTGTATTTATTCAGAGGGGTCGAGAAAAAATTAGACACTCTTTGATAGTCATATTAACGGAACAAAATGACCCACCATTTAAAATTCTTGCACGGGGGAAGGTTATTTTATGTTTTCAAAGTGACCATCAAACAACGTCGATGCCGCTGAACTGTTGACTGATGTACAGCCGTCATTGTCGCCGGTGTGACAGCTGCGCAGGTTGCCAAGATGATTTCTCGTTGCTCACTCACTGGAGCTGGCTTCTGTTGATAAACTTCATTTTTAAAGGACCCTCGTTGATAGAAGTCAAGAGGTGTGAGGTCTGGAGACCGTGGTGGGTACTCAGCAGCTCCTCTTCGACCTGTCCGCCTTCCAGGTAGATTTGCGTCCAAGTAGGCTATGGCATATCTGTGGTAGTGAGGCTGAGTGCCCTCTTCTTGTAGGTAAAATCTTTCATTTCCTAACACCTCTCAGATGACAGGTAAAATCGATGTTTGCAGCATATGTAGACACATGTCACCAGTTATGGTACCTCCAAAGAAGAGTTGGCTAACGCCAGACCACACCACACATTCAAACCCGGTAGAAAAACATGTGCTGTGGCCGAGCGGTTCTAGGCGCTTCAGTCCGGAACAGCGCTGATGCTACGGTCGCAGCTTCGAATCCTGCCTCGGGCATGCATGTTTGTGATGTCCTTAGGTTAGTTAGGTTTAAGTAGTTCTAAGTATAGGGGACTGATGACCTCAGATATTAGGTCCCACAGTGCTTAGAGCCATTTGAGCCATTTAGATAAACATGTTTGTCACGTGAACGCGAGGATTTTCAGAAGCCCAGTACACACAGCTGTGGCGGTTTACAGTACCGTTCATTCTGAAACGCGTCTCGTCAGACCAGATAACCGTCCCTGCACACCGTTGTTCCTCTCGAAGCGTGCTGTGAAACTACTGGCAGAACTCCATCCTTCGATCCAGTTCGTCGTCGTTCATAGCATGCAACGGTCTTGGAAAGTGCACACTCCACGTTGCAGCCTTCAGAATTCGTAACACGCTTGATCGGATTACCCCGCTTTCACGTGCACCATGCTTCACAGACTTTTGAGGTGACCTAGTAAAATGTCGGAACACAGCAGCGCTGGAAGCTGGACTTGATGGTTTTGGCCAGCCAGACCTTTCCTTATGCACATCCTGAACAGTTGTTGCAATATCACAGTATTAGGCACTGCCTTTTTGTACGCAATATCTTTCACATACGCCAAAGAAAGAAATCTAAGGTGGTCATGTCAGGTGATCTCGAAAGCCGTGGGATTGGGCCGTCTCTGGCAATCCATCTGTTGGGGAAGCTTCCATTAAGAAAATTGCGTAACTGCTGAAAGATTATAGCGTCTTGTATATCCTGTAGCTGGGGTACGGCGTAATTCACTATGTATCTAGGTAAACACGTCCGCTTACATTGCTTTCAAGGAAAAAACTGGACCAGTCTTTCGACCACCGTTAATACACGCCACACATTCACGTATGGACTATCCCGAATGCGTTCTCGTATGAAATGAAGATTTTCTGATTTCCAGACCGGACATTATGGTGGTTAACTGAGCCACAAACATCAAATGTATCCTCATTGGAAAAACACACTCGCTTCAAGAAATTGAAGAAATCAGTGTCCTCATCCAAACGTTTCATCGTGTCCATTGCAAGTTTTTTTTCGTTTGGGCGATCGTCTGGTTGCAATACCTGAACAATTTGGACCTTGTATGCATACAACTGAACACGCTGCGAACCCCTTTATGAGCTGTACTCTTTGGCACTTGGAACTCCCGCCAAGCTTGTCTAATTTATTTCTGTGGTGACCTCGTGAAAGCAGTTTGAACTGCCTGCAAAATCTACTCGGAAACAGGTGTTCTGCTGCTGCTTGTCCGTTTCTCAACCGACCCCATTACCAAAAAAATTTTCATCCATGTCTTCATTAACTTGACGTCAGGTGCTTTCTTTCAATTATGGGACACAAACTTTCGCTGCACAGTAATCTGTGATTTGGTTTCTCCTAGCCACATAACACACTGAGTTTACTCCTGGGGGGAAGCCATTTTTACGATATAGCTCGAGCTGTGATCGTTGAGGCGACAGTGCTGAATGAGACACAACTATACAGAAAATTCACCGGCTCCCCATGAGATCTGTAACAAAATACAAACATTACCATCATAAATAGAATTTATATTTAATCTTGAAATCAGGATAAACATTTATGGATGGACTTGTACTGTGTGAAATTCTATAAAGACATGGTACCTTAATCATTTTATATCGTCAATAAAGAGCCCGTATTTGAACACACAGATAGTTCTGGGGAGAGGAACAGACCAGCAGGTATTAGTTATAAATCAAGAAGCAAAATAAGGATGTTGTCTTTCTCTGACACTGTTTAATGTAAACCTACAAGACACCACTCGTATGTGGCAAAGTATACTTCCAATGCAAGATATTAACCAAGGATAAAAAAATTTATTAATGCGCTGCTATTTACTGGCGATCTGCTGCTTGTAGGTAAAACAGAATGTGAATTGCAAAGAGCATTACATAAATTAGAGCTGTGCTCAACTTAATATAATACAAACATTTCCTTACACAAAATGAAGATGCTGGTTTTCTTCGGAAGAAACCCACTAAGAGAAAAATAATCAACAATAAACAAGTAATTGAATTGGTGTCTGACAACCTTGGATATAGTTTTTGACGACAACAGAGACAAGAACAAAGAAAAGATAGGAAGAAATCCTATCAAGCCGGAAAAGGCAACTAAGGCCTAATTCTTGCTGGGAAGAAGAAGAAGAAGAAAGCAAAAAGAAAACTAAGGTTATAGTGGGCATTGTGGTTTGCTAAATGTTGTACCGCCGCGCGGAATTAGCCGAGCGGTCTCGGGCGCTGTAGTCATGGACTGTGCGGCTGCCCCGGCGGAGGTTCGAGTCCTCCCTCGGGCATGGGTGTGTGTGTTTATCCTTAGGATAATTTAGGTTGAGTAGTGCGTAAGCTTAGGGACTGATGACCTTAGCAGTTAAGTCTCATAAGATTTCACACCCATTTGAACATTTTTTGAAATGTTGTACCTGGAGAATATAAATATCAAACTAGCACATGCCAATAGGCCTTACTCTCTAAAAGAAGTGTAGTGGCATAAAAATCGGCCGTAATGTCAGGAAGACATTTTCGACACTGAACGCCTGGAGTCCAGTATTGTATGGAGGTGAATCATGGCGTGTGGGGAAATCGAAATGTTTGATATGCGGTGTTACACAAGGATTCGGAAGTTAAGTGATCTGATTATGCAAGCAATGAGGAGGTTCTTCGCAGTTCGACGAGATAGGCAATATGTCGAAAGAACCGGGTAGAAGAAGGGACAGGGTGTAGAACATGTGTTAAGACATAACGGAATAACTTCCACCCTCCCCACTGTTCGAGAAAGTGGGATGTCACCTAGAAAAATTGAACACCGTCTGCTGTGGTATATTGTTGTTTCAAGAACGCTGATACTTATGTTGGTTTCCTCCTTGAGTAAAACAGTGGCCCAAAAGCAACTGGGAACCTACGCTGTAGACTAGGACGAGGTTGAGGTGTTGCCAGCGGAAGCCTTTTCTGTAAAATTTATAGTGTCGTCGTAGTAAGAGGCCATAAGGTATGTGTCACGGGAACGTCTGCTCGTGAAACCCAGAGAGCTAACGCCCAAAGAAGAGTCAGGTAGGACAATTCTTCCCCAGAGATCTCAAGAAGTCACTAGCATGGGAAATGAGAGCTCATCGGACTCAAGGGTATCCTAGGACTCACATTTGTCGCTTTTCACTACTTTCACTTCTAGCAACGTTTGTCAATGTGGAAGTGTCGATATGCACCGTAGCTCGGAATTCACGTTAAACCGTACCTCCCCCTTGTTCTCGGTGGTCTGATCATTTTAAAGGTCGCAAGAAGTCAACGACATACCACATTTAATAAGAGACGGCTAGTAAAGCACTTTAATGCTCAAAGTAACCTTGGGGTGGATGACACTCTTATCTTACTTCTGTGGAGGTTTATCGGCAGATATTCTGTCCGCGCACCATTCGCGAATGCAAGAGGGAAGTACCCACCGCCACGCACCGTACGATGGCTTTTGGAGTACAAATTTACATTTATTACGCGAAGACATCACTCGGAATTACACAGATCGACTTTTTTTGCTGTCTCTAGGACGTCCCAGTAGGGGCTGATCACGCCGAGGAACCCACACACGACAGCCGAGAGCCGGAGTGTTCGTCGTGGGAGACTCATTACCAGCCAGCCACGGCCCTTTCCTCGCTTCCCTCTGCAGCAGAAACAAATGGCCGTCGCCTTCCTTTTGTGGCTCGCTTTCTATTTTTTTTCTTTCCCTCCCGCTCGCGGTATCTGTTTTATCTGTGTAATAACACGCCCCTCTCCGTGCAGTGACAAGCCTTATTTTCTCCTCCGCGATGGTCTCTCTGTGTGGCTCCTCTTTTTTTGAACACGCTGTTACCCGTATTATTCTTTGAACATTGAGAAAGAGGCCCATCCGCGCAGAGGGGACGAGTAATGTTGGCGGCACAAAGAATTGCTCCCACAGGAGGCTCGTGTGTGTGTGTGTGTGTGTGTGTGTGGCATGGGGGCGAGGTTTGCTTTGTTCTGGTCCAGCCACAGTTCATCGCCGCTTGACTTTCAGCCGCACGGGCGACGGGGTGCGACCTGTCCAATATATCACCTTACGTACATCGTTCACTATGGAGAACTTTCAATGACGTTCACTCATTGCACGACAGGCCTGGAAAAATGTACTGTTCGCACTGCTAACTCGTCTACCAAATGGGTCGTTCAGAAGATGGTCCGCTCTCATTGTAGTTCTTTTTTGTTGTTATTCTTGAAATTGTCCGCCTCCGTAGCTGAGCTGTCACCGCATCTGACTGCCGTGTGCAGGAACCGGTTCAATTCCCGCTACTGCCAGGGATGTTTCCTCGATGGAAGGGCCGGAACGTGGCACAGTCATCGTCATGAGGCGTACTGAGGAACTGCTTTGAGAACTAGTGGCTTCAGGGACCGGAAAACCGATACTGTTGGAGAGCGATGTGCTGACGCCGTACCGCATGCAAAGGACGCCTGGTGACACGTTGGCCGGTCGGCGTCGTGTGGTCCTATGGATATGATCTCAGAGTAACTACTTTTTTCTTATTATTCGAGTCACCAAATAAATTACATAGGACAGTTCGTTCTGGTTCAACTGGCTCTGAGCACTATGGGACTTAACTTCTAAGGTCATCAATCTCCTAGAACTCAGAACTACTTAAACCTAACTAACCTAAGGACATCACACACATCCATGCCCGAGGCAGAATTCGAACCTGCGTCCGTAGCGGTCGCGCGGTTCCAGACTGTAGCGCCTAGAACCGCTCGGCCACCCCGGCCGGCAGAGTTCGTTTTACTCGTTTGCTCATAACTTTCGTACAGTAACCGTACACAAAGGTTTCGAGAATCTGCGACTACTGCAAAATAGATGTAAAACAAAGCACAAGGCTGTAGATACAAAAGCTGAACACATTTGCCTGTCAAAATGGCAGTGTGTGAAGCCTTCGACGACTGCCGTGGCAAAATCTTAAAGTCTCCCTCAAAAATCAAAGTTTTTCTGGTCATGCGCACAGGCTGACAGTGGCGACAAAGTTACAGCCCGTGATAGGCGAGAGGAACTTGACTAAACCAAATCGTGTTGTACACTACGCATAATTCTCAGACAAGCAGAGGGGTTAGCAGAGTATGGATAGTAAATATACGCGTAGATGAGGATTCCGAAGTAACATGCAGCGCTGTATCATGATTGTATCCAGACGAAAATTTCAGGAGTGTCTAAACTGATCAGTCGAAGATTCACTCATGGCAGTAAGGATATTAGAGACAGACTTGGACGGATTTTCCAACCGACACAGTGAACGGCAGCATTCTTTAGATGTCGATAAATACAAGACAATGTCCATAACGGACAGAAATAACCACATACCACACAATTACAGTATTAATAGTGGAGTTCTAGAATACAGCTAAGACACAGATGTGGGCAGAAAAAATACAATCTGTATTAAGGAAGGCGACTAGAAGACAGTTTTGGTAGAAGAGTCCCGGGGAAGTTCGGTGCATCTTTGAAGTTAATCTCACACAAGCCGCTGCTGCGACCAGTTCTAAAGTACTGCTACAGAATTTGAACTCCTTCTCACGTTGGCACGTCAGAAGACACTGAAAGAGTTCATGATTTGGACAGCTATAGCCTACACGGTTGTGCCACAGAAGAACTCGGGGAATCCGTGAAAGAAAAATAATGTTGCGCGAAATACGGAGATGGCTGAATTTAGAAAAACGGTATTCGAGGGAAACTGTACAACATTCTGCTGTCACCATCGTAATCTCGCCCAGGTATCAAGAGATTAAGAGAAATATGGGCGCGCACAGAGGCGTCTAGAGTTATTTTCCGTCGCTCAGTACGGGAAGGAATAGAACAGGATAATGTCACGCGCTGTGCAGTGGGTGGGATGTATATAAAGTTGTACGACGTCTTAATGCTGTGCACTTTGTTTTAAGGAGAAGTGGGAACTACAAGATCAGTTTGTTGGCATCTCTAAAGCTGCCTCAGAAATCTGCGAGAATTTGGGAAGTGGGTCACGGTAGCGTAGCATGTATGTGGTGTGAGGTTTGGCATGTGAGTCGCACAGACGTGAGGTTATTTTACAAAAACATTATTTAACGTCTTCATAAATATTATTGCACAAACAAAGTGACGTGAATAGAATGTTGCACAAAATAAAAAATCTGTCATATATTTGCCAGGACTAACCCTTGTATATTTTGAGTATCAAACAACAATATAATTAACAAAATTGTAAGAAACATTATAAATGCAACTCAGTCCCTGTGACACATAATCGAAAAAATAACAAAACCAAAATAGAGAATATTCATAGTATCAGCCAATAGACCATTATAATACAGCGACCAATTCAATATAGAACAAACTACCACGAACCTCCACCAGCTACTTACTGCCACGACTGCTGCTACTACCACTACCACTACTACATACTACAGGGCTACCAAGCTACCTGTGCTACTACCAAAATTGTATTAACTTATGTACAACCTTGGATACGCCATCGCCGTTGTTTCTTATAAAAGACAATATGAAGCTCTTTCTCTTTTGGACAACAGCAAAACAGCCACAGCGTATAATGAAACACGACACAAGGCACATTCTTTTGCAGTCCCAACCACGACAGGCAATATTATGACTGTAGCAGTGGCTGCGTAATTTATATCTCTTATGCTTGAACGAATGCCATTCAGTTGCACTGTGTATTTCGAGTGAGAAGGTTCCAAGATTTGCTTCACTCGTGATGTAAATGCAAACATTGGCATAAATGTGAACATTTCCTGTATACTGTCGATTTTTAACAACTGTCAATCATCAAAGTGGTGCTACATACACTGAAGAGCCAAAGAAACTATTACACCTACTTAATATCGTGTGGGTCCCCGCGAGCACGCAGAAGTGCCGCACCCCGACGTGGCATGCACTCGAATAATGTCTGAAGTAGTGGTGGAGAGAACTGAGACCATGAATCCTGGAGGGCTGTTCGTAAATCTGTAAGAGTATGAGGGGCTGGAAATCTCTTCTGAACAGCATGTTGCAAGACATCCCAGAGATGCTCAATCATGTCCATGCCTGGGAAGTTTGGTGGCCAGTGGAAGTGTTTAAACTCAGGTGGGTGTTCCTGGAGCCACTCTGTAGCAATTGTGGACGTGTGGGGAGTCGCACTGTCCTGCTGGAATTGCCAAAGTCTGTTTGAATGCAAAATGGACATGAGTGGATGCAGGTGATCAAACAAGATGCTTACGTACATGTCACCTGTCAGAGTCGTATCTAGACGTATCAGGGGTCCCACATCACTCTAACTGCAGACGCCCCGCATCGTTACAGAGCCTCCACCAGCTTGAACAGTCCCCTGCTGACATGGCGGGTCCATGAATGCCTCCATGAATGCCTCCATACCCATACACCTCCATCCGCTCGACACAATTTGAAACGAGACTCGCCCGACCAGGCAGCATGTTTCCTGTCATCAAATAGTCCAACTGACAGGCCCAGGCGAGGCGTAAAGCTTTGTGTCTTGGGCTCCGAAAGCTCACATCGATGATCTTTCGCTGAATGGTTCGCACTCTGACACTTGTTGACGGCTCAGCACTGAAAGCCGCAGCAATTTCCGGAAGAGTTGCGCTTCTGCCACGCCGAACGATTCTCTTCAGTCGTCGTTGGTCCCGTTCTTGCAGACCCTCTTTTCGGTCGCAGCGATGTCAGATATTTTCTGTTTTACCGGATTCCTGATATTCGTGGTGCATTCGTGAAATGGTCGTATGGGAAACTCCCCACTTCATAGATACCTCGGAGATGCTGTGTCCCATTGCTCATGTGCGGGCTGAAACACCACGTTCAAACTCACTTACGTCTTGACAACCTGCCATTGTAGCAGCAGTAGCCGATCCAACGACTGCGCCAAACAGTTGTCTTCTATAGGTGTTGCCGACCGCAGTGCCGTATTCTGCCCGTTTACATATCTCTGTATTTGAATACGCACGCCTACACCGGTTTCTTTGGTGCTTCAGTGCATCTATCCTTAAAGAAATTGATTAATGTCCCTATCTGTTTCTCATCACTTTGCAGGAAGTGTTGTAACCTCCCCCTTACTTATCGACCTTAACGACAGTGAAAAATTAAACCGCGTGTACCTAATGGAAATTTGGGCAAAGCAATCGTCACCGAAGTTAATCTGTCGGTAAAGAGGGAGGAAAGGGTTACATCTAAATGAAAGGAAAAATGCAAATGAAATTGGTGGAAATTAATTTTGAGAAAAGGGTAAATTAATGAAGAAAGTAGATGTGCGGTCTTTACGTTAACAATTAATTGGCGTTAATTAGATATTTGAGATTTGGGGAAAATTACGGTCGCCAGTGCTATGGACAACTACTATAATAACTGAAAATGAAAGTTGAGACGTGTTGTGTGAAAACTGAATGTTTGTCAGAAGTAATAAATTTCGCTACACTCTGACTTAATTTAGCAAAAGAATTAATAAAACCGGAAAAATGAAAGTTAATTTAGTGACTGAAATTAATAGTGAACTTTGTTTCTGAAGCACATCGAAATTGAATAAAATAAGGTTAGTCTTGGGCTACCTCAACAATCATTTCAAAAGCTACTTGAATCTACGCAATTTAGAAATAGGAGATTTAACTTTGAACTTGAATTAAATGATTCTGAACAATTAACAATAGCAAAATTTAGTACGTACCAAGCTGAGCTGCAGTCACAGGTAAGCTAAAATATGGTAACAAAACTCGCACTCTTAATTTGTGCTTGTGTAATCTAAATATTGTAGCCAGCTATGAATACCTTAACTTTGAAATTAAAGCAGTGAAATGGAATGATACTACTTTAATGCTGGCGTTTGAGTTTCAACGACACTCGGGTTCATTCCGGAAAAGGAAGGGACCCTGCTTGGTAATGCAATTGGGACAATGAGCAACAAATGTTCACACTAAGTTGCTGTAATCTTAGTTATGCAAATGGAACAGTTTGAAAAGCTGAGGTCTGCCATACAGTTCTAAAACTTTACGTGCTTCCAGTCTTCCTTGTTGGTTGATTGAAAGGTTTGAAACCGTCGGTCGAGGAGGTGGTGACAGTCACTCATTGTCGGCCGTCGCTGTTGCAGAAGCTGAATGTTGGCGCGCCGTCTTCTCGACACGGTCACCAGACGAAACGGGCTCTTGATGTGCGCCAGCTAATGCTTCCCGTCCACGACACCGTGTCAGAAACCATCATAGCAATTACATTCTGCCAGACCCCGAAAGCGCGGCAACTCGCTGGAGCGTCACACAACACGCCTGCTCCACCGCCCTACTCCAGCCAGACTCTGCTCTGCCCGCGCTCCACGTGGCAGAGTTAACACTCCCAAAGATCCTAAACACTTTGGTTCTCCACACGACCTATCGATGTAGTTTTTCGATAGCATAGTTTTCCCTTGGCCAGACCCAGCGTAAAAATGCAAATAATATTTACAAAATTATACATCGACATAAATGCAC
Organism: Schistocerca serialis cubense; assembly: GCF_023864345.2. Taxonomy (NCBI): domain Eukaryota; kingdom Metazoa; phylum Arthropoda; class Insecta; order Orthoptera; family Acrididae; genus Schistocerca; species Schistocerca serialis. The sequence continues at coordinate 1,283,017,135 of NC_064638.1, read as the reverse complement.
ACAAATAGCAAAACAATTACAATATATAAAGACACAGAAATGTCATATCTTCAGGTAACAAAATAAGGAAAAACTTTATAGTACAATAGATGGAAATAGGAGGATATGCATTTCCGGCGTTACAGTGTGGAGTTTCAGCTGTGATCGGTTAAACAACAGCGGCAGTAGCAGGTAGCTAAAGGCAGAGGGGCAGAGGTGAGGATTATGGAGAATGGAGAGGGAGAGGGAGTGGGAGTGCCCAAGTAGACACAGCGCAGCCGTGATGTGGGGACGATTTGTGGCGCCGTGTCGCGGCTGCAGCCAATCGCATTCCCGGCGATCCGGCCACCGACCGTGTGCCAAGAATACTGGCTGCGTGCGACATCACCGCGCTACCACTACCACAGCGGCTGGCGGTGACTGCGCTCTCTCCGGTCTCCGCTTCTGACGGGGGAACGGCGCGAGCTGCAGCCTGCGGGCGCTCCGAACCTGCCGCTCTGGAAGGTGTGGGGTGGGACGGACACAACAGTCTGCAACGGGTACTACTGTCTGGCAGTGGTGAGACGAAATCAATCGTACCCCTCACGCGTTGCTATTTCTCTGGAATATTCGGAGCTGATTGTACTTTTCCAGCAGGGGTCATCGTTTTGCTATACCGTTCAAGCACCTTTTTGCTAGGCGAGGTCAGTCGTTCAGGTTTGGAGTGGAATGGTCATAGGCACAAAAAATTATTTGAACACTTAGCTAATTGTGATAGTTTTTTTAAATTTATTTACTGGCTTTTGGTTTCTCGACCATACAGCCAGCCGTAATTTATACACATTTGTATTAATTCTCAGTTTTGACTAATGTCTATATACAACATTTAAATCCACTTGGAGCAAATAGCACTTTTAGGCATACACTACGTGCTGCCCCCCTTTTTTTTTTCGTCTGACTTCTGACTTGTTTGATGCTGCCCGCCACGAATTCCTCTCCTGTGCCAACCTTTTCATTTCAATGTAGCTACTGCAACCTACGTTCTCAATTATTTGCCTGATATATTCCTGTCCTGAGGTGTGGGGTTGATCTGTTATTCTGCGCAACGGATTAATCTGAGATGTACCCTTTACCCTGTGGCCCCTGCAAGATGAAATTTCCACCCCCAAACTACTACAGAAGTCAGACACATGCTCCTAACGTTCTAAAGAGAAATGCCTGAAAAACTTTCAGCAATAAATATCTTCTGGAGTCGTCCGCTGTAAGGAAATGAGACAAAAATTCACAACATTTCTTACGTAACTAGTGGAATACTTGGGTACTGGAGTAGTGCTAGTTGGTGTAAGAAAAACATGAAACTAACGAAAGTTATTATTTATTTTGCAAAAATTCTGAGAACTCACAATGGCACTTTTAGTTATGAACTGAAAAAGTTATTTCCAGGTTCTTTTCGGAATGTGAAGTTATCTCTTAAGGGTAGGATTCGCTAATGAAATTTCTATACAAAGTTTAAGATGGTTGTTGACTTGACGGAATAGCTGAGAGACGCGCCTACTCAACTTGAATAATTCAAATGTTTCAAATGGCTCTGAGCACTACGGGACTTAACATCTGAGGTCATCAGTCCCCTAGGACTTAGAACTACTTAAACCTAACTAACCTAAGGGCATCACACACACCCATGCCCGAATCAGGATTCGAACCTGCGACCGTAGCGGTCACGCGGTTCCAGACTGAAGCGCCTAGAACCACACGGCCACACTGGCCGGCTTTGAATAATTATCCTTTAGAATGTTGCTAGGTACGATAGAGGCTGTCGCATGTGAAATGCAGTGAAGTGTACTGTTGTGGAGGAAATATGGGGCTCACAATAACTGAAGCACACAATACCGTAAGCTGCGATGACTGCAGTCTGCGCCGCTCTCTGCTGACAAATAAGATAACTCTCGTTCTATCTGGATTGACCTTCGCCAATCAAACTCTCCCTACGCCTTGATGAAGTCAAGGACTCCTATTCGCCCCTAGTCTAACTATTAGCTTGGTACACCGGTCAGATAACCAGTCCACTGCGATGCCACTCAAAATTCGCTCGCAGGCGTTTAACTATAACTCTGTCCGTTCTCACCGCACAATAAGTGTGTCAGCTAACACAGTGAACAACACTTAATCGCAAGGACTCAGTATAGAGTAGCACTTCGATTCGCTCTCGACAGAGCTGCTCTCCCAGTGAAGTACTGAGGAGAGACTTGTTCCTCGCTCCAAGAGCGACTACGGAATGGCGCCTCTCCATGCCAGACGTGAAGGCGTATATCTTTTGGTCTCTTCCATTATTCCTTCAGCACAAGGTGTCAGAAATATCGTCTGCCAATCAGCATTGCTCTTCTAAAACGGGTGAATGACGTTTCATTTAAGGTGACCAATCTGGAAACCTGTAGCATTGGCGTTTGGCGTTTGCTGTCTCCCTGTGAAAATCTCTGAAACTGCGTGCTATGTGTAAAGAATGCGTAGGCTGGCCGCTCCCACACGATGTAGTGGAATTTGCTTTTAAGCCGAACACGGGGTGGCTCCCCCCTTTCACTCGGGCCCACGCTATCCGCTACACAGGCGGTCACCGGCTGACATAGGCTGGGTCGTCCTCTGAAGGGACCGGCGTCCCGTTGTGCGGTTTCTCTCCCGAACTAAAAGCTTCTGTGACCGCCGTGTCTGGAATGTATGTGTGTAGGCTACCCTCGAGTATTTCAACCACGGTGCGCTTACTTCTTAATTGCATATCGTTTACATGATTTCGTACAACATTGACTTTATCTTATCGTGTTTTGGTTCGAATGAAGCGTCTTGAGGTACGGAATATGATTGTGATGGCGGAATATGTAAGCAATGAAGGTCAGGAGACCACGACGTCTTACACAGCCTCTGTCTTCTCTATAGCTTTAGTATCTACAGCTCCCTCTAGTACCACGTAAGTTATTTCATGATGTCTTAAAAGATGTCCTACCATCCTGTCCCTTCTTCTTGTCAGTGTTTTCCATATACTCCTTTCCTCGCCGATTCTTCGGAGACCTTCCTCTTTCCTTACCTTATCAGTCCACCTAATTTTCAACATTCTTTTGTAGCACTACATCACAAACTCTTCGGCTCTCTTCTGTTCCGCTTTCCCCACAACCCATGTTTCACTACTAAATAATGCTGTATTCCAAACATACATTATCAGGAATTTCTTCCTCGAATTAAAATCTATGATTGATGCTTGTACAGTTCTATCGGCCAGAAATGCCTTTAGTGCCTGTGATAATCTGCTTTTTTTGTCCTTCTTGCTCCTTCCGTTACGTGTTATTTTGCTGCCTAGGCAGTGTATTTGCTTAAGCTCGTCTACCTCTTTATCCCCAATTCTGATGTTAAGTTTCCCGCTGTTTTCATTTCTGAGACTTTTCATTAGCTTCGTCTGTCTTCGATTTACTCTTAGTGCATATCCTGTACTCATTAGACTGTTCATTCCATTCAACAGATCCTGTAACTCTTCTTCACTTTCACTGAGGATATCAGTGTCATCAGCGAACCTTGTCACTGATTCACCTGCTATTTTAATCCCATTCTCGAACCTTTCTTTCCTTTCCGTCGTTGCTTCTTCGATGTGTAGCTCGAACAGTACCGGTGAAGGACGGCATCCTGCCTTACACCCTTCTGAAGGGGAGTTGGAATGCCCTATCCCGACAATTCCAAATGCAGTGCCTTGGCTTCCATGTATTTCATGAACCACTGTAGCCATTGACATGAAACTTTTACAGGACGTTAACCTGTATGTTCTGAGTCCACTGAACTAGTTCATGAGATTTAGGGAAAAATGCAACAGAAAATGTAAATTTTCAGGAGCGGCTTCTAAAGTTTCAAAAAACTGTAACTCACTTAATAAATGCTTATTTTTTTGTTTTTAGTCGCTCAGAAGCAGCCTGCATCATATTGTATATCATCCTCTTGATCTTTTTCCAAATTTTTTCTTCTTTTTTTCTTTCTGGACACCTTAGTGGCCAACTGTGCTGCACACTCTGCTTTATCAATGCGAACCTTGTCCATTCGTTCAAGTTCTCTGCTGCAGTTTACTCCAGGATTAATTCCCATATGCTGTGGCTCTCTCACCCTACCAATGTTGCCATCATTAAAAGCAATAACAGCATCACTGACTCCCCACTTTAGTGTCTTCAACAAAAACATTTTTTGGTAAGCGCGTCCATATATGATTATTGAACGATTCATTGGGATTTTGAGTCTGACCATGCAGACACTTCTTCAGTAATTCCGGATTTGCCAGGTCTCTGTAAATAGATTTTATAATACACATGACTGCTGCTGCGATGGAATGTTTATGGCTGTATGAATTGTATGAGTACTGGGCTCTGCGGTAATTGCACCATGAATCAGGTCCAGGAGAGCAACAGTGGTGTCCTGGTTTTTCATCAGTTGACAGTCCCGAGTTTATACGATGAAACGATATGATACTGTTTTTTGACAGTGCTGCAAATACAAACACATAATTCAGCCTTTATAACACAGCAATCGACAGCCTTCTACATAAAAAAATACCGATTTTATTAGATCTTGAAGAAATGCACGTAAAATTTTTAACATGTAAGTTTATAAGTGATATATATATATATCCAGTCATCAATAGTCCAATCGGAAAATTGCAAATTTTATAATGAGATAAAAATCCTAAAATGTGAAAAAAATTCTAACTCCCCGTAATCCCCGCACTTCCTTCTTAATCTCCTTTCTCTCCAAAGCCTAATTTTCCTAACCATACAAAGAATGGTGTATCATCAGTCGATCAAATTTCATTTGTTTGCTGCCGAGCGTTCCATTTGTACAGTCATAGATTAGCTAGAAATTGTCCGCCACTGGTAGCTGAGTGGGCAGCGCGCCAGAATGTCAATCCTAAGGGCCCGGGTTCGATTCCCGACTGGGTCGGAGATTTTCTCCGCTCAGGGACTGGGTGTTGTGTTGTCCTTATCATCTTCATTTCATCCCCATCGAAACACAAGTCGCCGAAGTGGCGTCAAGTTGAAAGACTTACACCAGGCGAAGGGTCTACCCGAAGGGAGGCCCTAGACACACGGCATTTCCAGCTAGAAATTGTTCATTGTTTACTAAGTTATTCACGTTTTCGTAGCAGGTCTTCAACATGTGGCACTTAATGGCTCAAACTCGTCCGATGTGAAACTAACGTCGGGATCAGTCCACGGGAATGTTTTAAGATCTATTCTTCTAATGGTTGACTTGGAACATCAGAAAACCAGTGAAATGCTGTAAGACATCCAGTGGATAAGAGACTGGTGCAGCGATTGGCTTGTAAGTCTCAACTCAAGTGTGAACGACACGATTGGCGACAGTAACAACCGAAAAAATTCCAGGGTAACCATCTCTACCAGTCTAAGGTGGGTAGGCTACATACGAGTAGTTGCCAGGCTGAAATTCTCAGAAAAAACCCTAAGAAAATTTAATTCATCCACGTAAGAAGTGACTTATTAAGCAGTATTTCGAGCCTGTCTTTAGCATTGTTCATCAATCTGGGACGCTCACTAGGTGGGGTTAATAAAGAAGATCCCAAGAGGAGCGGCGCATTTCGTCACTGGTTCATTTAGCAAGGGCGAAATTATTAGAGAGACTCTCATCGAACTCCACTGGCAGACGCTAAAAGAAAGGAGAGAGTCATGTTTTTAAAGTCTTCCTACGCACCATTCACGAAGTGAAAAAGAGGGGCATAGATGTAACGATTCTGGTATTATACCTGTAGGTTACATGGAGACTCAGATTTCCCTTGCAAGATGCGTAACACCGATAAAGTCAAAGGACATCTGTAAGACCTGGTTCAAATGGCTCTGAGCACTATGGGACTTAACTGCTGTGATCATCAGTCCCCTAGAACTTAGAACAACTTAAACCTAACTAACCTAAGGACATCACACACATCCATGTTCGAGGCAGGATTCGAACCTGCAACAGTAGCGGTCACGCGGTTCCAGACAGTAGCACCTAGAACCGCACGGCCACTCCGGCGGGCATCTGTATGATCTCACTCACTACAGTTTTATCTGGTAAAATGCTGATTAAAAGAAAACCAGGATAATCGAGATATTTGCGATAATATACACTTGATGGTTGCTAATGATAAATAATACCATTCAACAAGACGAAGAAAGTGTAAGAGAGACAACCTTAAAATGAAAGGAGTACATGCAGTAATGAGTAGTAAGCATAAAGGAGTGCTGAAATACTGTGAAATGAAGTTTCTATGTAACGTGGAAGGTTGTGCTGTACTAAACAGGCAGAGCACTGAAGGCACAGTGAAGTAACAGAACGAGAACTGCAAATATAAGCTGTTGAACTTAAAATACAATGTGTGGAGAAAAAAAAGGAAAAATATTGGAGCGAGGGAAGACGACAGATCTATGAAAAAAATAATGTAATGCCATCGAACAAGGAGGAGGGGTGTAGGGACATCAGGGACAAACTTGAATCATGTATGAAGCTAGAAAAGCAGCAAAAGAAGAAGAAGAAGAAGGAGAAGGAGGAGGAGGAGGAGGAGGATGTGAACCAGACAATATTCCCGTTAGTGGTTCAGGATGAGCTGTGATGAGTCTTTGTCTTGCATACCACATACATCGCTTTTATGACTACCTGCTTAGTATATTCTTGTAGTGTCCTTTTTATTCTTTACGATATAATATACGTAATTTCTCTCACGTCAGTTACTCCTATATTTCTTCGAACATGCTTGCTTCGAGCGCGAATTTTCCAATTTTACGATTTTTTGTAGTTTTAAAACGCCTTTGTAACTATTGCGCCCTAATTCTAGCTTTCTGCTATCCGGTTGGGAAAAATGGAATTCAGCCTTATTCCGCCCACGCCACTTTGCGTGGGAAAGTGAAAGATCAGAAAATAGAAGAAAAAGAAGTGAAAGATATACAACAATCCTTGCCGGAATTAAAATTCACTCTGCACATATCTGGATTTCGTTTTAATTTGATAACACAGAGGTCATATATTTTTATTTCTGCTTGTAATAACTGGAAGAGAAATGGGATCCGGAGTTAGCTCGGGACGGAGGCATTCATTTTAAGTGCCGCGGCGCGCGCGGTGGCAGCTGCCGGCTTTCCAGTTCTCCTTTGCTCCGCGGCGGCAGCACCAGCGCGACGCCATATTTGGGCACCGCCTCGCGCAATTACTTAAACGCGCGGATTAACCAGCCGCAGACTTAAACGTCAGCCGCGCAGCAAATTGCAGTAATGAACTGACCGCGGGTTTAAACGCGCCGCGTAATTACGTGCCATTAGGCGACGGGGCGATAATTATAACGAAATATGCGCGGCGCTGCTTCCGCGGCCGTTACAAAGGCGCAGAGCAGAGGAGACGGCTAGCGTGACAAAGCGCCGAGCTGGATCCCGTTAAACATGGCCGCCCGCTTGGCTGTTCACGTTAGTGCGAATTTAGTCTCCCGCTGCCTCAATTTGTCAATTCTCTCGGAAATATTGGTGCTCTTCATTTTAAGATGGAGGTTTCCGGCGCTTTTTGCGATTAATCTGCTGACGATTTTAGTCGCGGCCTTTTCATTTCAGCGTAATGAGTAATTCACGTCGCAACGTGTCGTGCCACATCTTACGTAGCTGCCGCGTTTGATAGTGTGCAGCAGACGCGAAACTCTGTCAGCAGCGTTTGCTAACGGTGTTTTCTGTGGGACAGTAATGCAATCCAAAGTGTCAGTACATCACCTCCTTAGGAAAATCTTAGACACTAAAAGTTTGTTTGGAGTTAAACGCAATTAAAAACTAATGTAAGTAGGTCAACCCCATGCGTAACTATGGTGCTGGAATAAATGTTTAAAAAAATTGTGTAATCGAAAAAAAGTGTGCAGATTTTCACAATAGGCGTCCTAATTCGTCTCTCCTTTGCATTTATCTATAACGATAAGAAAACTTGTTTACACATGTTGTATTTATTATGCCTTTTTATCCGCCGTTTTTTGTCCCCTAAAACGTCTTTGGAAATTTTTTTTGATGTGTGCTACACGAATCATCTTCATGAGCTGCACTGCCTTCGTCATCGATGGCCTTCAATGAAACTTGTATTTTACACTCTGTGTCTTTTTCGTTACCTTCATTTTACGAGGCATTGTCAATGACGTTCCTGGCTTACCTCCATCTTCAATAATGAGACGTTCCTTAGCCTTTGATCTGGACTATTTCTTTTGTCGCTCTTCTGCTGTCTTTATAGACTCTTAAAGTCACCTTGTTTTCAGAAATATGGAGCAAAAGGACGAAAGACATTAAAAATAATCATAAATCAATGGAAACAAGTCTAAAGGCAGGGGAAAAGAACTCAAGGTATCACAATAATCATAACGAATGTCATTTAAATGTTTGAGTATAATGAAAACATGACTCCCTATAAATTACACAACAAGTTGTCGTCTGAATTTTTATAGGCGGATGAAGAGTGGGAAATGTGCAAATTGGGTTACGGATCGATCAGCGTAGTGTACAATTCCAGAAACAAAGGCTTTATTTCCATTAAAGTAATCAGGATAATTCAGAAAAACCTTGTTAGCGATTTGAGTAAAATGTTTTGGCGAAATGGACAAATGAAGTATGAAATTGACCAGTGTGAGGTCTAGTTTTGTAAAAAGATATTTAATATTATTGAAAGTAATCCGGATAACTTACGTGATTCGAAGGAAGACGACATGGTGGATTTTTGTCCGAATTTTCATAGCCAAACAAAGGGTGGGAAATGGAAAATGGCTGTGAGCACTATGGGACTTAACTTCTGAGATCATCAGTCCCCTAGAAATTAGAACTACTTAAACCTAACTAACCTAAGGACATCATATACATCCATGCCCGAGGCAGGATTCGAACCTGCGACCGTAGCGGTCGCGCGGTTCCAGACTGTAGCGCCTAGAACCGCTCGGCCACTCCAGCCGGCTGGTGGGAAATGGAAAAATGGGGTATAAAATATACAAGTCTGAGTTGCAGATTTTCAACAAAAAATACTTTATTACCTGAAAAAATCAGGACAATCAAGAAAAAGCTAATTACGTGGCAGAAAATAGAAATATTTCATGGACAGCTGCTGCTACACACTAACTGTAGTTTCTAAAAGGTTCTTCTCTTCAACGTCTAATCATTTTGCACATAAAAACGTGCGTTGATGTGATATGTAGCTGTCAGAATGGCTTCCTTCTAACCAAGTACTAAATTCAGGACATTTCAAGAATGTTGGAATAGTAATTTTTGTCAGTTGCTGTGTGATGAGAAATGTACCATGCGGTGTGAGCATGACTCACAGTGTAGCAAACTTCGACAAAACTTACTTTTTGATAAATTAAAGGGTAAACGGATCGAGGAAAGCAACTGTCTCACAATCGACTGAATGGTTGTGGAGATTCTCCCAGCCCTGTCCCGAAACTGCTCATTACATATCGAAACTAAAGTGGGGGACAGATTTCGGACGAGACAGGTGAGGCACACTTCAGCTCGTTGCCAGCGAGCTACACCTAGCAAGTAAAATGAAAGCTTTCGAAATTTATTACTCCTCTTCCCATCATTAAGAGGTAAAATTATTCTGTGGTGCAAGACAGCATCTCTGTGAACTCATTATTTGGCAGCGTCTTGTTTATTACTGGTACGATTAAATTGGCGCTTAAGCTGATCTGAATTAGTGATTTATTTTTCTCGTACTCCGAACTAATCTGATGTCTGAAGAGCTGAGGCACCCAGCAAGGTATGCAGTTTGTCAGGTAGGAGGGACGTACTGCCGGAAGTAAAGCTGTGAGGACGGGTCGTGAGTCGTGCTTGGATAGCTCAGCTGATAAGAGTATTGTCCGTGAAAGGCCCAGGTCTCTGGCTCGAGTCCCATTCCGGCACGCTTTCTCCATGAAAGTTTCTCTACCTGTATTAAATGTACCTTGTAAGGCTTATAGACCGATGGTTAAAATTGAATGAGTCCTTTGGAAGACACCTTTTCGTTAATTTACTGCCAGATTACCGAAAACTTGGAGAAATAACATGACAACGTTTCTGTAGCAGCATTCGACACCATTTCAACGCTAGATTCCTGCCCTTTCCTCGACCACTCTGCCCTTCGTTTGTCTCGTCACAGGTACTCTGGCCCTTCCTATTCGTGGAGGGCGGCTGGAAGGTAGTGCGCTATGCGGCTGTCGGCGCCTCAGACAGTTTCCGTCGACTCCATCGGAAGAGATAATTACTGCGGCGTAATTAAAGCGCCTGCCCAGGGCTGCCCCATCTGGGCTGTTAAACAGCGCCTCGGAGTCCGGCGACGGCACGTGGCGCCCAGCTGCTGACGCATTTCCTTCCCAATCTCAGGGGCGGTGTGAAGCTCTCCATCTCCCTAGTTCTCAGTCTCAAGATTAGTTGGTATCGATTCTTCTTCTCCACTCCTGTCTGTTTGCTGTTTTCGTTCCCTCGTGTCGACCTGATCCTGCATCGTCTCTCATCTTTTTGGAGTATTCCATTCTATAGCTTCTCCTCTTGCCTAGAACCATTCTATTCATTATGTTAACTAGGAAACTATTGTCTCGATAGAAGTGCCCAATTAATTTATGTCCTGTTTTCCGTGCTGATAGTTTTGTGTCCCCGGGGTAAGGCATGCAGGCAAACAATAGATGATTCGCAAGTAATAGGCAAGATGGTTCAAATGGCTCTAGGCACTATGGTCAGTACATTTTAAGTTCTTTGATGTAAGCGACAATTTCTTATAATAGGATGCCTTGCCAGTGAAACTCTACACTTTGCAGCGGCTCAAGTGCTTTTTACCTCCATTTCTGCTGTAGTCTTGTTCAAATTAGTTGGCGATTGACAGCTAGTGGGCTGGACTTATCCCGCCGGCAATACAACACGCCACTTTCGACTCTCATTGGTTTTCCACTTGTGTCTCTGGTTTTCAAATAGCAAACTTATGCGGACGACTATTTCAAGTAATATGATAAATCTGGCCCCAATGAACAGACTTTTGATACTCACAGAGACACAAATCACTGGCATACGTGAAATTAAAAATTTATGGAACTTCAGTACTTCTCACGTTTAATATTGACAACATAGCTAAAAGTGCCGTTTTACGAGTCTTACACGTAAGTAACGCAATGCTGCACGCAACTCTGGAAAGATCCGTTCTGAGCGAGGTCTTTTGGGAAGACAATGGTTCGCGTCCGGCCATCCAGAGTTAGGTTTTCCCTGCTTTCCGTAAATCGCTCAGGCAAATGGCGGGATGGTTCCTGTGAAAGGGTACGGCCGATTTCATTCCCCGTCCTTGACGCAATCCTAGTTTGTGCTCCGTCTCTAATGACCTCGAGGACGACGGGGCGTTTAACCCTGTCTTCCTTTCTCTTTCCTGAGCGAAGTATTTCGGTTATTAACAAAGAAAACCATTTCAGTGGGCTCTCAGAATGGCGGTTTTCGCTTATTGAGTTTTTTTCAACGCCAGTTTAATCGGAGTATTACAACCGCTCAAAGTAATCGATTTCTTAAATACCCTATTTTCTGTTTTTTATTCCTATCAATTCCTCTAACAAAACTTGAAATTGAACAAAAATTGAAAAATTTCGCCTCCTTCAGTTTCAGGATACATAAAATCATAATATTAAATTAAATAGGCAAATAAACGAAAACTTGATCCGCCCACCGTTTGCTACTTTTCTAGAAAGGCGATAAGTGGTTGAATACTACAAGTAATTACCAGTGTTCTCCTGTTATTTCTAATTTTTTGAAACTGCGCTCACAAACATGTTGTAATCGAGGATCTTACCACTGTTCGTGCATTACGAATATTAAGTGCAAAAGGGTGAAAACTGAAAATGAAGAACTGTGTTTTTCGTGTCAATTTGTCCATTTCCAAGGCGACAAGCAGATGCAGGTGAATTAATTAAACTAGGCAGCAGATCTGCTACGTCCTTCCCGCGAACCATTCGCGACGGAACAATGAAGAGGGGAAGCGAGAGTGTTAAGCACAGTACCTTGCACCACACGCCGTAAAGGGCTTGCCGAGTGTAGATGTAGATGCGCACCAAGTCTCACTTCCATAAAACGGTGCTGTGCTCCAGACGTACACTTTCAGGGAACGCCTCCCTCTTTCCTGGTTTTCTTCGCAATCAGGCGCAAGGACCACGCGATGGCGAGCAGCCGCCACATCAGACTGTTATAAAGCGTCATACGGATGCTGTTTGTAGGGGCCTGGGGTGAGCTGACCGCTGCCCATGCATTGTCCGATCTCCAGAGTTTGCAGCCACAACTTTCCGCTCAAGCACCTCCTCAGTCGACATTCTGATGTTGAATGTACCCCGTTCCTGTCCTCCAAGCCCGTGGCTGAACTGGCTGAACCAGGAATGGGAACGGGGACGCCCACGTGTCAGGCACGCCCACCTCTCCCCTACAGAGACGGCCAGTCTTGCTTCGTGTACGGGGGAAACCTTTCTCCGCTGATGTGTAGTTTCAAATTTTGATTTTGAGCAAATCGTTATTTTACATTTTTTCCTACTCTTCAGCACTCTCGCCTAGGCTGTTTTTGTCGTCAAACCTTTCTGATTCAGTGGCGATGTTTATTTCTTGCCCTACGCCGTCCAAGTCTTCGTTAGTATTGGCGAAAATTTACTGTTAACTCATTGCTACATTTACTTTAAGCTGTGTGGGTTGACGTACGGAGTCCGGAATTTTGTTGCATGCAGTTTCTAGCGTGAGATTCTGTCAAAGTAGGGGACGCTTCGTTTAAAGCGGACGTTGCTTGAAGAGAATACCGCTTCATTTCCTGTAGTTCTTGAACTTGGGCTTCCTTCTCTCGGTCAGCGTACAGTTTGTTCCACGTTCCGTAGATTATATTCATGACAAACGTTATAGGTGGACTGTATCAATTAAATAAATTTTGCATACACAGAGAGACAAATAATGATATAACTACACTACTTCAACTGTCTATTTTCAGTGGACAGAATACCAAGCTGCGTATTCACACCTTTCTTTGCGAAAGTTAGATTCATTAGAACGAAGTACACAGCATTCTTCCTTCTGTTACCGTATTTCTGAATATCTCTATTACTCTCTCTCAAACTGGAACGGATCATTGCATAAATGTACCGTAAGAGTGTCTTGTTATTTCTAATTCCTCGAACAGATCATGCCTGCCAGAGGCACTTGTGGGAATCGTAGACTTAACTTTAATTAGTTTCTTTTTACAGTGAATGCTTTTGTTTGGGGTCTAGAGTAACGCCAGAATATTCACCCACAGGTCATCAGTGAATGAAAATACATTAATGTACTGATTTATCTCTCCCGAATTTCGCAGTTATTGGTATTGTGTATGTATGTTAACTTAAACGCTTCAACAAGTCTGCTGAGTGGTTTTCGCACCGTACTTTTTCAGCAGTACTTACACCCAGTTTTCTACAGTGATGATTACTAAATAAAATTTTCGCTGGTTTCGAGTTGCTTCAAGTGATAATATGTTGCCTTCGGCTGTTGTCAGTCAACATGTGATGCGACTCGAAGCCCGAGAAAATTTTATTGAGTCATATTGCTACGAGGCCATGCGTCTGAACTGTTCATTATTTTGTTATCCTACAGTATATTAATAGTATGTACGTTATTATTGACAAGACAGATATGGAAGAAATTTTTTTAGTTCACAGCAAGGAGATTTGGATATGTGTGGTAAGGTCTTATGGGACCAAACTACTGAGATCAGTTTGGAACTTCTAACTTAAACGAACTTACGCTAACGACAACACACACATCCATGCCCGAGGGAGGACTCGAACCTCCGACAGGGGAAGCCGCACGGACCGTGACAAGGCGCCGCAGACCGCGCGGTTACTCCGCGCGGCTCAAAGCAAGGCCATTTCATTGAAACTAACAAGTTACGGAGAAACATAATGTACTGTTTTTCCTGTTGATGCTCCTTTGTTCGGCTTGATAATAATGCTCTGTAGCTAACACTATCTCTGCCTCTTGTTTCAAATAAAGTCTATCTTTGAATATAAAGAGCAGTATTCGTTTGTCTGTTTGTAATTCATACAAATTTACCGTTTTATTGCGATCTTGATGAAATTTGGTGCACTTTTTCTTCAAGACAAGAGCAGGAACACTGTCTATATAAGATTTCGTAATTTAACTTTATACATATATGTATGAACATGTGTGCAAGATTTAAAGGCATAGGTTGTTACCAAAGGTGTATAAAAAGTTATTGGCCGATTTAATTCATATTTCTACACGTTTTAGGCGGACATAGGCTATATATAAAATATAGGGAACGTTGTTACCAAAGATCTATAAAAGTACATTATATATATATACGCCCTTCGATTTAAAACGATTGCAGTTTCCAGTGCGGAGTGCACTCGCTACGATTATCAACAACGCACAAGGCCACTCACTTTGTGCGGCATATATTAAACATAGCGGGCAACGCCGAGCACTGCAGCTAGTCAAGAATAATAATGAGATTTCGTCGAAACCTGCAGGACTACCACTGTGGCTTCTGCCCATACAGATGGCGAGACGACTCTCTTCGTATTACAGGAACACATTAGTGTAACGTTCTGCATCCGGTATGTTATAAATTTCCCGAATATGAAATCCGCAGAACTGTATGTCTCAGTAGAAATTAACTTCTACAACAGAATATTACGATTTACACGGGCAGATGCATCTGACGGTTGTCGTTGGTGCCGACTTGCGGATGATTTACAGAATGGTCCCCGTGGGACGAAATTAAATGTGACACTCTTCAGTCGCGGAGGCTGTTCAGTGTATATTTGTCGTCACCGCGACAACCGGGCTCCGACTATTGTGTTGGGGTCGCAAACACGGGCAGGGGAGCCGGCCATTGTAGCTGCACACTCTGCAGAGCGCTGCCTGATTAGAGGTGGTCTCACTCGCCGCCGGTGCAATCAGCGAATGGCCCGCGCTGTTTGGCGGCCGGCGACCCGGCAGGGCAGGAATTTGCGCCCCTAACTCGCGGCCGGGCGCACTCACCTAGCCGCGGGGGAGTCGGCGCCGGTAATTAGCGCGACGCCGCACTCCCGTTTAAGACCGCTCGCGCGCGGGCACAGTGCGGCAGGGAGGGCAGGCGGCCCGCGACCGGCCCGTAATTAAATGGGGAGCTGCAGGGAGGACTGCAAACGCAGTTTGGCGACCGCTGCCAGTGGCCGGTAACGCGAGCAATTTGCGCAGCGGCTGTCGCTTTCCCTGCACGTATCGACAGCTGCGAATGCGATTCCTGCTAAACCCGCGCCCAGTCCCCCACATTCGCCTCTCTAAGTGCTCTGACCGCTGGAGTATTTCAGGTCAAACAGCTCATCTACAACCACGTGCGAGTCTTATGACCACACAGACGCTTATTATCGAGAGCACGAGTGTGCGGAGTGTCATGCGAAATTGGATTGAGGATTTCTTAGTACAGTGGACGCAGCATGTAATCTTGGACAGAGAACGCTGACACTCAGCGAAGTGTTTTGAGACTCTTGCTGTACGCGTTGTGTATTAATGACCCTGCAAGCAATATTAATAAGAACCTCTTACTAATTGCTGATTACACAGGTATCGATTATGAAATATTGTCTGAAAATGCGTGTGAAATCTTATGGGACTTAACTGCTAAGGTCATCAGTCCCTAAGCTTACTCCCGCGCCCGGGTTCCCCGGTTCGATTCCCGGCGGGGTCATGGATTTTCTCTGCCTCGTAATGACTCAGTGTTGTGTGATGTCCTTAGGTTAGTTAGGTTTAAGTAGTTCTAAGTTCTAGGGGACTGATGAACATAGATGTTAAGTCCCATAGTGCTCAGAGCCATTTGAACCCTTTGAACCCTAAGCTTACACACTACTTAACCTAAATCATCCTAAGGACAAACACACACACCCATGCCCGAGGGAGGACTCGAACCTTCACCGAGTCCAGCCGCACAGTCCATGACTGCAGCGCCAAAGACCGCTCGGCTAATCCCGCGCGGCTATTGTCTGAAAAAAGTTGCACAAATGATCTGTCCCGTATTGACAAGATTTCAAAGCGGTGCGAAAATTGACAGCTTGCTCCAAATCTTGAGAATCCTAGTATTGTGTACATGGTGGGAGACATGTCCCCGTACCGCTATGACCCGTTATTTTGCAGAATGGAGCTACGTTACTTGTTGCGAGTTGTTAAAATCATTTGTTTAAATTCACGTTTACATGTTTTCGGGGTCGAAATCACAGTCGAGTTTTAATTTGTAGTCACGGCAGATGTGAGCGGTCACAGTTACACTACTGAGGAGCCCCTTAGTGACTAGTGTAGTGTCTGGGTGCACGAACGACAGTACACAGGGCAGGCAATGAGACAGATTATGGGAGCATTCCAGGAAAGATGTAATTACGCCTGAGCGCGGAACGCAACACTTCTGGATTGTGAAAGACGGGCTTTTGCTTTTGGCAATGTCAAAGACAGGCCGCAGAGTGGGGGGAAGAAGACACAAGAAGAAACATGTGCAAGAGTCTCGGCTTCGATTGAACAATCTCCTATGAAATCGGCACGTAAACATCCTTCGAAAATCGGTATACCGGGGGAAACAATGTGAAATCACATAAAAAAAGATCGTTTAGACCTACCTTCGTAAACGAGGTATCGGATACAGACACGAATGAGCGCGCGTTTTAGCATGACGTGCTGTGTTAATTCGAATTCCAAATGCAGTGAATGGTGCTACCGCTATGTTTTCGGATGAATGTTTCATTTATCGCAGCTCACGGGCTAGAAATATTGTCGGTTGTCCAAAGAGAACCCTTATTACACACTAAAGTTAGAAAGCAACCCTCCTCACATAATGATATGGACAGCGATGAAATCACACCATCTGCTTCGACCATACTTTTCTGAAGGGACTGTGAATGGTGCAAATTAGTTACAGATGCTACAGACCTTGGCTTGAGGAGAGAGGCCTCCCCACTACGCTCTTCCAATGCGCGAGCTCTACATCTACATCTAAAAATGAACACTTTCCACGGAGGTGTGTGGATTGTGGTTCATCAGCAACACCAGACCCCTCAATTGGCCACCATTAAGTCCTTAGCTCCCCACATGTGACAGCTCGTTATGGGGAGCCATTAAGGTGCATGCATCATTGTCATTATGCCAAAAAATGATTCAAATGGCTCTGAGCACTATGGGACTTAACATCTGTGGTCATCAGTCCCCTAGAACTTAGAACTACTTAAACCCAACTAACCTAAGGACATCACAAACATCCATTCCAGAGGCAGGATTCGAACCTGCGACCGTAGCGGTCACGCGGTTCCAGACTGAAGCGCCTAGAAGCGCACTGTCATTATGCCACAAACGAAGAATTGTGCAGTGCTGTTGAGGATGGATTTCGCACTATAACGCCTGACTTGCTCAGAAATATGTCAAGAAGAACGTTGAGGCGTATGGAAATGTATTTATAGCATGATGGGAAACGTATTGATAAATTGGACACTTAATGCGTAAGTAAGTACTTGAAAAAAAAATCAATTAGCATTCAGTACTAGGGAGTATGGGCTCTTCTGGCACACCTTGTACATCACGAAAAGAATACATGGTATCCAATGACTACAGTGTCAGTGAGTTACATTTGGAGTCGACCATCTCATAAAAATACTTATGTGTAACAATTTCTAGGTATATGAAATGAAACAGTGAAATATGCTCCGTCGTAGGTAAAGCAGGTGGCACACTTCGGTTTCCTGTTAGAATACTGGGCACATGCAACTAGTCTACAAGGGATATTTCATACAAAACATTCGTGCGACCTATCCTAGAATATTACTGAAGGGTACGCGATCCGTACCAAATAGGACTAACAGGGGTACTGAACGTATACAAAGGAAGGCATGCGGCGGCGCGATTCTTTCCGTCCCTTTACGACGAACCTTAGGAAAGCCGGGTAAAACCTACTGTACTTGGACGTGAGCCAGCCTGCAATTTAAGTCACTAACCTACGTTTCGGGAGAAAGTTTTCACACAAATGAAAGGTTGGAAATTTTGTCCTCAATTAATATATTCTGAAACTTAGGTGAACAAGTATCACTGCCAAGCCCGTACTAGTCTTAACACAGTCACTCACAATCCGTTTCACTCATGTTAGCGAGTTTATGGTGTTGTATTTTCCAGAACTTAATAGCTACAAAAATACTGATTGTTTTTTGATTGATAATGCTCGCCAAATATTAAGTCTGTCGGTACCAAATGCAGTCACAGTTTTTAGCCACCGACCTGCTCAATACGCCACGCGGAATATATGTCTTTTCTCGTCACAAAATTCACTTAAAAATTCCGAAATTTCTACACATCCGTCGGAATAATTCTGCCGTCACTTTACTATACTTCTGATGTATGAAACACTGCTAGATCCGGCAACTTCTCATTTCCATCGGAACTACTACTATACACGTCCGAACTGTTTCATGGCTAGGCTTCGACTCTTTTCTAGAATACTCTAAGTCTTCTCTACCACCACAGAAAGTCGCGCGAAGAATATTGCTTTACCATTGGTCAGTTTACTCAACAGCCAATAGCAAAACAACATTCTCCCGCGTCAATCCGCGCTTTTCATCAATAACCGATCGCAAAATAGTAAACCTAACGACTGCACTTTTTACTGACGTAATTATCTAATATGCTGAAGTTTTGCTTATGCATTAAGTTATTTACTGTTGTTATTTACACCTGAATTAACTTTCCGTTTACCATAAACTTACTTTACAAATCTATTCTACAGAAATCCCCTTTGTCCACATCCATACTTCTTCGAAATGTTCCCACACTAAATCCCACTACATAACTCGTTAAACAATTATTTTCATATTAACCTTAAACCACACTCACGCATCATTCATACTGCTGAAACATATTTATAACATTTTACATACACAAAAAGACATAACAACACTTTATGAATATACTAGAACAGTTTATGAAAAACATTCTATTACTTTAGTGCACTCTAGTGGGCACAATCGAAACTAAAATCACAGCCCCCCCCCCCTATCCCCCTTAACCGCCTCAAAATCGGTAAACTGCGCTACGCCTCAGGCAGTGAGAATCGTCGCAGTTTTGTTCGATTCTTGGCGTAGTGTCACGGAAATGCTGAAAGAACTGAAGTGTCTGCATTTGCAGATAGGCGCAAACTATACAGGGAAAAATTATTCACCAAGACATGTTCTTCTGTAAAATATAATACAAAGTTCAACGTCGTTTATCTATTTTAGGCCTAAAAATTATTACATGTGCATTTATTTTTGCTTGTTTAGATTGCTAACCTAAAATTACATTGATAGTGAAATCACATTTTTACAGATCGTTGTGGTTTTGACAGCTTGTCATCGGCAAAGTCGTCATGAAGAAATTCGTGTACTTTTTAAATACTTTTTCGTAGATAGTGGTTATGTATGTTATTACAAATGGTTCAAATGGCTCTGAGCACTATGGGACTTAACTTCTGAGGTCATCAGTCCCCTAGATCTTAGAACTACTTAAACCTAACTAACCTAAGGACATCACACACGTCCATGCCCGAGGCAGGATTCGAACCTGCGACCGTAGCGGTCGCGCGGCTCCAGACTGTAGCGCCTAGAACCGCTCGGCAACTCCGGCCGGCTATGTTACTGTAGTGATCATTTTTCCCTGCGCAGATTGTCCCGTAAAATATTTTCACACTCTCATTTAAAAAGAATGTCGCGTGACTAGGGCCTCCCGTCGGGTAGACCGTTCGCCGGGTGCAAGTCTTTCAGTTTGACACCACTTCAACGACTTGCTCGCCGAAGGGGATGAAATGTTGATGATGAGCACAGCACAACATCCATTCCCTGAGCGGAGAAAATCTCCGACCCAGTCCGGAATCGAAACACTCTCACGTGTAGGTCGGTGACTGAAATTTAATGAGGTAATCCTGCCGCAACGAAAACGCCTATCTTTTGATGATTACCACACCAATTCGCGTATCACATCCATGGCGCTCCCTCTCTATTTCACGATAATACAAAACGAGTTGTCCTTCTTTTGACTTTTTCGATGTCCTCTGGCAACCCTATTTGATGTGGATCCCACACCGCACAGCAATAATTCAGAAGGGGGCGGACAAGCGTGGTATAACCAGCCTCTTTAGCAGACGTTTTGTATTCCCTAACTGTTCTACCAACGAATCACAGTTTTTGGTTTGCTTTCCCCACAATATTATCTATGCGAGCGTTCCAATTTAAGTCACTAGTAATTTTAATCCATAAGCATTTAGTTGAATTTACAGTCTTTAGGCTTGTGTGATTTATCGTGTAACGGAAATGTAGCGGATTGCTTTTAGTACTCATGTGGATGGTTTCACACTTTTCATTATTTAGAGTCAGTTGCCACTTTTTACACGATACAGATATCGTGTCTATATCGTTTTTCAGTTGCTGTTGATCATTTGATGACTTTACTAGGTGCTGGACGGCAGCATCATCTGCAAACGATCTAACATGGCTGCTCCCTAAAACTTTTATGTAGATCAGGAACAGCAGAGGGTCCGTAACAGTTTAGGGTGGGGAACGCCAGATATTACTTCTGTTTTATTCGATGACTTTCCGTCAGTTACTACGAACGGTGAGGTTCTGAGAGGAAATCATGAATCCAATCACACAACCGTAACGGCTTTCAATTTGGTGAGAAGTTGCTTGTGAGGAAAGGTGTCAAAATATGGAAACCTAAAAGCATGGAATCAGTTTATAATTCATACTGTTAGAACACCGTACGTGTTCCAGAATTGTTCTGTAAATCGATGTGAGCGATATGGGTCTGTAACTCAGCGGAGCAGTCCTACTTCGTGTGTTGGGTATTGGTGCGACTCGTGCAACTTCCCAGACTTCAGGTACGGATCTATCGGCTAGCGAGCGATTGTGTATGATTGCTAAGTATGGAGCTGTTGTATCAGCGTTCTCTGACTGGTGTAGAATTGTGGACCGGAGGCCTTGCGATTATTAGGTGATTTAAGCCGCTTCGCTACACCGAGGATACCTACTTCTAAGTAGCTCGTGTTTGCAGTTGTTCTTGATTCGAATTGTGGAATATTTACTTTGTCTTCAGTAACATCGCCGTCGTCATCGCGCAGAGAAGGTATTGATTGCTTCTTGCCGCTGGTGTGCTTTACGTACGACCAGAATCCCTGTGGGTTTTCTGTCCTGTTGTGTATCTCTGGTGCATATCTCTATTGTTATCATATCATATAAACCCCGCTTTCACACCGTTTTTACATAATATACGGCGAAGGCCTACTTAGACAATTTATAGAACCTAATGTAAATAATGAATGTAGTAGAAACGCACTGCGACCCTCTAGGCATTGCTCCCACAGGAATTAAGAATACATTATTGTATTAGTTACAGCGCGCACAGAGACATTTAAGTGAGGTAGGACGTCCAACGGGCCGACTTGGAGCAGGAAAGGCAGCACAGGACATTTTAATTTGCACTGTCTATACTTTTACCAATAAATTCATAAAACTTTGTTAGCATTACCAGGAAGGATTCAGGATTCACACTCATAGCAGTGCAAATTCAAAAACATAACAAAACAAAATTTTTTACATGTGAAATTTCATCATTTTTTCACTTAGTATTGGCTGCATTTGTTGCTGTAGGTACACTTTTCTTCATAAGTAAGAGAGATTCTTCGATGAGTTTTGCACAGCATACAAACCATACTTACAGGTGTATGAAACTCTAGAATTTCGCAAACCTGTTAAAAACTGTGGTAAAAATTTAGGTAATTAACTATAAAATTCGAGTTTTCTCTAAAAACAAAGTTTCATAGATAAAATAAATTCTAGGGTCTCATACCCCTGTAAGTATGGTTTGTAAGCTGTGCAAAATTCATCGAGGAATCATTCGTAGTTACGAAGAAAAGTGTACCTATAGCAACAAATGCAGCCAACAGTAAGTGAAAAAAATTATGAAATTTCACTTTTAAAAAATATTATTTTTCATGTTTTTGAACTTCCACTGCTATGAGTGTGAATCCTGAATCCTTCCTGCTCATGCTGACAAAGTTATATGAATTTGTTTGTAAAAGTATAGACAGTGCAAATTAAAATGTCCTGTGGTGCCTCTCCTTCTCGATGTCGGCCCGTTTGACGTCCTACCACCCTTAGGCGATCATTCCGCCAGTGCTCTACACGTGAGTGGAAGGAAAAAGTCCTAGTACCTGGCACAATGGTAAATACTCTCTGACATACACATACACTTCTGTGGTTTGCAGAGCATGTGCAGGTTAGGAAAAATAATACCGTCCCGGAAAATATTTCGTACACCTTAAGACAGACAACCCGACATACATCATCAATGTCGCCTGCGGATGATGTTAACTTGAGTTGCCTATCGTAAATAGCATGAAATATTTTCGCGGACAGTCTTATTTCGCTCGTTCTGTATGTAGATATAGTTAAAGGACACCGTGGTGGTAAGTTTCGTGAGCGGCACAAGTTTGCATGTCGTTATGTTAAGACCTAGATGCTAGTAGTACATCTACATGTACATCTACATCTACATGATTACTCTGCAATTCACATGTAATGCTTGGCAGAGGGTTCATCGAACAACAATCATACTATCTCTCCACCATTCCACTCCCGAACAGCGCGCGGGAAAAACGAACACCTAAACCTTTCTGTTCGAGCTCTGATTTCTCTTATTTTATTTTGATGATCATTCCTACGTATGTAGGTTGGGCCCAAAAAAATATTTTCACTTTCGGAAAAGAAAGTTGGTGACTGAAATTTCGTAAATAGATCTCGCCGCGGCGAAAAACGTCTTTGCTTTAATGACTTCCATCCCAACTCGCGTACACATATCGGCCACACTCTCTCCCCTATTACGTGATAATACAAAACGAGATGCCCTTTTTTGCACCCTTTCGATGTCCTCCGTCAATCGCACCTGGTAGGGATCTCACACCGCGCAGCAATATTCTAACAGAGGACGAACGAGTGTAGTGTAAGCTGTCTCTTTAGTGGACTTGTTGCATCTTCAAAGTGTCCTGCCAATGAAACGCAACCTTTGGCTCGCCTTCCCATCTGAAGTTGTTCGTAATTTTAACACCCAGGTACTTCGTTGAATTGACAGCCTTGAAAATTGTACTATTTATCGAGTAATCGAATTCCAACGGATTTCTTTTGGAACTCATGTGGATCACCTCACACTTTTCGTTATTTAGCGTCAACTGCCACCTGCCACACCATATAGCAATATTTTCTAAATCGCTTTGCAACTGATACTGGTCTTCGGATGACCTTACTAGACGGTAAATTACAGCATCATCTGCGAAAAACCTAAGAGAACTGCTCAGATTGTCACCCAGATCATTTATATAGATCAGGAACAGCAGAGGTCCCAGGACGCTTCCCTGGGGAACACCTGATATCACTTCAGTTTTACTCGATGATTTGCCGTCTATTACTACGAACTGCGACCTTCCTGACAGGAAATCACGAATCCAGTCGCCCAACTGAGACGATACCCCATAGGCCCGCAGCTTGAATAGAATTCGCTTGTGAGGAACGGTTTCAAAAGCTTTCCGGAAATCTAGAAATACGGAATGAACTTGATATCCCCCGTCGATAGCGGCCATTACTTCGTGCGAATAAAGAGCTAGCTGCGTTGCACAAGAACGATTTTTTCTGAAACCATGCTGATTACGTTATCAATAGATTCATAATGTTTGAATACAGTACATGCTTGTACAGGATATATCTTTTCTGAGGTTTGTCCCGGTATTAGTGTATTTCTACACAGTGTATAGGTCTTTCGAAGCTGTAGCCACACCGCGCTGGACCAGAAGTCGGTGCAGGCGCGGCCTAGAGCTAGAGCGACGAGTCCCCTGCTGGCAGTGTTGGGTCTGCGCACACCTGGCCGTGTTGGCCTCTCGTTGTTAGCACAACTCCGCTCCTTTGCACTGTTCCGCTTTTGCGAAATCCGCTTTGTCGGCGCCTCAGCTGCTAAACCCGGCGCCGTGCGACAATTACACCGGCTTAGTCCCCACTGCCACGGCGCCAGCCTCCGCACGCTACTGCAGCCGCGGTCTGTCCTACCACTGGGGCAACGCGAGCACTACTGGGCTGCCTGCGCCACTGCACGTAACAACGGGAAAACATTTCCTGACTACTTTCTATTAGGTAGCAGCTTCATGTCTTAGTTTCCTCGACACTGAATTCGTAAATTAATCCCGACTTTGTGTACAATGTAGGTTTTGCCACAATGCGACTTCTTTACAATTTAGAAAGGTAACCACGCCTTAAGCAAGTCAAACGTATAGAATTTTAGGATGGGAGTTCAAAAACTAATGTAAGACGTATTTCCTTGACCAATTTCGGTTGAAAAAAATTGCGGAATTTGTTGTGGGGCATCGTGAAATAGTCCCGCTTCGATATTGTTGAGTGGTACTTATGATAGGTAAATAAATTATTGAAATCAATGTGAAGTGAAGTAGAAATTAGAAAATAAATGAAAAACTTAGTTTAGTTTAGAAGAATTGCACACTGGCAAACAGCAGTGGCAATAGCCGGCGCTTGCAAGTCAGCACGTTCAGGAGAAGCCATCGCCCTCTCCACATAAGCGGAAGCTGTCGGTTCAGCCGTCAGGGCATCGCCCGACCGGCTCACGTGTTTCTCAATTGTCACATGTGATCAAAGGCCTTCGCCTACATTCCAAGAGCCAATGACCGACGTTAAAACGATTCTTCGAGAAGCTTTTCGTGACAGAAGAGGCAATGACCGTGAAGTCGTTCACCTCCAGTGAACTGAAGTGAATAAATACACGACACGCAGTGGGCCCGACAGGGGTAGTTTTCAGTTCAGTTTCGGAGCTGAAAACCGCCATGCAGGAAGAGACTACATCGTACAGAGAAGCACAAAGTCCGCCGCTGTAATGGAATAGCAAGCAGCAGCCTCGCCGTCAGAACACAGAAGTTAGAAGGTTGATTATTACGTACCCGGGTGACTCGTGAGAATGGGAAGCAGTCACCTGTGAGCTGGTGATGAAGATCTATCAGTCGAATACAGGCAAGCTGGAGTCCGTTGTTCGAGTCCTGGACACTGGCCTTCCCCCGCCGCGCCGCTCAGCTGGCCGACGCACAACACTGTGACACGCGGCCGCTTAGAAAAGAGAAACACTGGGACGCCACATCCAAGGTATCACCATCCGATTCACGACTTCGTTCTCAATAATTAAACGGGCCACCGCACGAGGCGCGTCTCCAGTCAACTGGGCGAGACGGCGGCACGAGATACACACCGCCAGGCGTAATCAGACGCCGCCGCTGCCGCTGCCGCAGCAGAAGGCTTCGCAAACGACACAGCAGCCGCTCTCCCAGCCGGAACAATCCAGTAAGGAAACCGTTGTACAAAACTTTCAAACCTTATGTAAAAATGCTGTTTCATTCTACCTCATACCCGAGCCAAGGAAGAACCCGCCCTGACCACATGTTGTTAAGAGAGAAAAAATAATTTATATAGTGTTTTTCACCGTGACATAATGCTTTAGAATCAAATGCCCTTTGCAGTAATGCTGACAATTGACTAGCATCAAAAGAGGTTACCCAGTTACAGTATCAATAGTTTCATGAATTTTCGACTGGTGACCGTGCAATACGCAGCCTTCAAAATGGCCTCTGTGACGGAGGTGCAATGTCTGCGGAGATTTGGCAGCAACAAAAGCACGGTGTGTCGCTAGGTGAGGTGTGTCTCATCATCGCAACAATGTCTCGCGAGTATGTCAGTCTCACGCCTGCCAGTCACCCGCATACAGCTGTGACTCCGGCAGTGTTGGAGCGTGCGGACAATGTAACACGTCCGGGGGTACAAATGGCGGGGGTCCCTTAATTGGTATAAGTGCTTGCTGCTCCCTGACCGTGCGCCCTGTCCACACCACGTAACTGATAATCCCGCGGGGTCGTATTGTTCTGCTCCACACTGCCGACCGACCTGCCTCAAATTATGTATCTAAATATGCAAGCAGGTTAGGGGAGCCACCCAACGTCAAACGCAACACCGTCCTACGTCTGGTATGAACATCTACACTCTTAGACGATATGAAAATCACAGGTCGCACTGTTTACACTCTATGTCACAGGTGTTTATGCCAACTACTCGATAATTATCTGTCCACAATATGACTTGCACGAGCGTACGCGTAACCGAACACGGCGCGGATGATTGTTGATGATGCGGAAGCCGAATGATCGCACGAAAGTTCTTAAGCTCGCCACGCACACACAGATTTCTTTTGGCACCAGTCCTCCTTGACACTAGTAATGATATAACACTGCTCATAAAGTTAAATTACAGTTCACAGTTCACAATTGTACGAGCGTGCGCGTAACCGTCGCGGCGCGGCTGATTGTTGACGATGCTGAAACGCGATGACCGAACGCACGTTCTCACGCTCGCTGCAGGACACTGGCACTTGACTGCACTCTTTTATGGTAACTAATTTTTACTGATTCACATCAGTTCGCTTTGGGAGACAGAACACGGCGCGGATGATCGATGCTGTGCGACACGCAACGAGAGGATGCACAAACGCGTTATCGGCGGCACTGCTCATTTTTAAATTACTTCTTGACGCACTTTCCTCTGAATCACTTCCACATTTCATCACCTTACTGTAATAGCACTTGTAGTAACACTTGAACTTCCAGAATAACAGTGCCTCTTACATGCAGAGCTACACACTACACAACATAACAGTTCCGTGTCCCGTGCTCGACTCCACAAAAACGCGGCCGCTCGCAAAGATACTCCGCAACCAAGCTAGCGATAAGACAATACGCTTACAACACTCTCATTCGAGGTGACCGATGGATGTAAACATGACAACGCAACGCCTCACAAAAGTCTGCACACCCGCCAGGAGTTCACAAAACTTCATTGGACACTTCTTTTTGATCCACTCTACAGCCCGCATCTGGCACCTTCCGACTTCCATTTATCTGGCCAAATGAAGGATGCACTCTGCGGGAAGCAATACGTGGATGATGGCGAAGTTGTTGATGATGCGAGACGTTGGCTCCGGCGTCGGGCAGTCGAGTGGTACCGTGCGGGCATACGGGCCCACCCTGTAGGATAGCCTACGGCTGTCTCAGTGAACGGAGGTTATGATGAAAAGGAGGATTCTGTAGCCGAAAGAGAGGGGAATAACACGGTGTACTGCAATCACGAATGAAACCAACTTACTTTCAGGAAAAAACTGTGTTGCATTGCTTATTGCTCTCGTATGATCGGTGCATGAAAATCAGTTTCCTAACGTAGTAAAGGGGGATTATTAAACAAACTCGAAAAAATCTCGTTTGAATAACTGAAGGTTTCTGAGATATGTTGGATTTAACGGAGAAACCTTCAATCCCGTGCGTAGCGTGTAAGTCATAACTGCCTGCGATGGCGCTGCTTCAGTCTTTCTTCTAAAGAAGTGAAAATAAATGTATAACTCAATAAACACAAAAATATAAAATTCGGTAAACATGAAAACATTGTTCTTAGCGATAACTGGAAACAAGAACATAGAATAAAAATTTAAGTGTTAGGAAGTCTATTCTGAAGGTATTTGCGTGCAGTGTAGCTTGTACGGAAGTAAAACATGGATGATAAGCTCTTCAGACAATTTGACAATAGAAGCTTTGGAAATGCGGCGCTACATAAGAATGCTGAAGATTAGATGGGCAACTCGCGCAACTAATACGGATATACTGGATAGATGTGGGGAGAAAAGAAACTTGTCGCACAGCTTAACTAAAAGGTATCGGGTGATAGGACACATTCTAAAATATCAAGGAGTCATCGCTTTAGTACTGGAGTGAAATCCGGAGGGGGCGGGGAGGGGGGGGGGATGAAAATTGAAATGCGAGTCCAAGAGACGAATACAGTAAGCAGGTTCAAATGGTTGCAGATGCCAGTTGCTATTCAGTGTTGAAGAACCGTGCGCGGGATTCAGTAGCGTGGAGAGCTGCATCGATCAGTCTTTGGGTTTAAGACTACAATAACATTTATTTTAAAATGGAAATATCACTTAACAAATGCTAATTCGAGAAATTTTATTCTATTTTTAATTGCTGATCTCAGGAATACAAGTTAATTTTGGTAGAGAAACGCGAAATGTTTTATTGTTAAATCAAAATTGTAAGCTCTCCCTCTTTATGCGACTAGTAATAAAGAACAAAGTGGTGATTTCTTATTAAAAAAAGTGTGATTCACTATTTGTCTGGTAAAATTTCTCTTTGAAAATAAATATGGATTTCAAACAAAAGTAAAAACAAGTAAAATAAAATTATGCTATCACGGAGAATCGAAACAGCATCTTTGCGTTTACGAGTTTAATACTCCGGATATTCAGATAACCACGATTCTGTCAAAATGGTCAAAATGTTTTGTACTTGATAGCGCTTCATACTCTACATTTATTCAAAGGATATTTTTTTCGAGTTTGATAATTGTGTCGTATTGCTTTGAAACTGATGCCCAGGCTTTGACCTTAAAATCTTGTAAGTTTGTAGAAAAACGACGAGAGCAGTCGGCACAGTACTCGTCTTAGTCCTACTCAGACGGCCGGTTACAATGAAGCTTCATGCTCCACCCCATTAGGTAATGCCGTCATTTACGTCTTCCCAACGTTGGTGTTCTGGATATGTGATCATTTCCACTGTCTCGGCTGCCGTATCTGTCACGGTTGCGTTGCAATTGCCACCTCTTTTATGACTGCCCATTTCGTGGTTTAGACATCACGGAGAGACTATATCCAGGTACAAGCTCATACTTTGCTCTTCTCGAACAGCTGCCAAGCTTATCGCCCCCTCGCGGTGGATTGATAGCGTCGCTTCAGACCTGTGCAGCATCACTCGCGAGGGAAGTTAGCAGCAGTGCGTCGGTAGGGCACCAACAAGGCAGCGGGGAGCGCCTGCATAGTCCGGCAACCCGAAGCGCAATGCTGCCGTGTCGGATGCCGCGCCACCAGGAGGAGTCCTGGCGTCGAAAACATTCCAGGCGCCGTTCGCGCTTTCGGAATTGCAAATGCGGCATTACGCCTCTGCCTCTGCCTCCGCCAAGTTCGCGGGCGGCGTATCGCATAAACAGCCGAGTTCGCGGCCCGCCGCGGGCTGTTGCGTCGACTCGACTCGTCTCTTCCTTTTTTGGCCGCTCGTCTCTCTCTCTCTTCCTTTTTTTGTTTCACCCGACGTTCTCGGGGATAAAGCCGGCTGGAGAAGATGAGGGAGGGGTTGGTTCGGCGAATCCGGGAGTTCCATTAACGGTCTCTCGAGGCAGCCACGCCTCCTTGACAGCGCAGCTGGGCCGCTGTTTTTAAAATTTCGTTTCGCCGCTGTCGCACTGCCTGTCTTCCCTTATTACGGCTCTCGCCCATTGAAATCCGTGCCTACAAATCGCTGCGGGATTTCTTGTTATATCCAGTCGGCAGCAGAAGTACACGACTGCAATTAACGCTTCATTATCTCAATACAAAGTGTGTGCGCTATTCGTGTAGAATCATGAGATGGATTTTGTCTTCCCTAGCCGTTAGTGATCCGGTGCTGAATGAAATCCTCTTCTCATGTCCTCAATTTCACATCGTTCTGTTCCATTAGATACCATCGTGTTTCCTCTGTCTTCTTGGTGCTATAATCAGCGTTCCGAATCATTCTGAGAACATCACATGTACGAGATCAAAGTTGTAACCAGGTTTATAGCTACCTACCTATACATTTTTATGTCTTAATCGCAATATAAAGATGCATTTATTCAACTGGTTTCGGATGTTGAGCAGCAATCTTCAGATCTGCAGAAAGTAAGGATACCTTCAACTTTCAACAATACTATTTCTCCTTCCGTTAACCGCTTCCCTTAAGTTCTCGTAGATTTGCAGATCGTTGTTCAACTTCTTTCACCAGTTATTTAACTGCTTCTTTGTTTTGTGAACGAAACAAACGAATTTATATTGAATTATTACAGATCGAATGTCTTTTTGACTACAACAGGTCTTAAAAATAACTTTATACTGCTAGAAAAAATAACATTCCAGTTTTTAAAATAGATACTACTCTTGGTTTTGTAGTATTTACTTTAACGCAAGAAATGACGATTGAAGGGGACGATTGTTGTTGCTTAGTCGTAGTTCTCTGAATTCCAGTCATTTTCTTCCTGTGTGTTTGCGTTCGGTTCGGTGTCTACCAGTGCACAGGCTCTATTCGAGTCCTCACTGTTGCTTTCATTCTAAAAACAGACAAAAGCCTGCATAAACATTTGTTAGCTCTGGTGAATGTAATTCATATTCTCAATGTTTTCCTCTAGTTAATGGGTTTCGCAACCAAATTTTCGAACAAATTCTGCCTGCTGTATCTGACCAGAATCCAGTTTTAGTTCCTGGTAATGGCGGAGTTGGAGAAATTAAAATTGGGCTCGATTTTCACATTCGGGAAATATTCCTTCGAATGAAGAAAGGGATGTTGGGTATTACTAAAAGAGATAAAAAGGATGATCAGGGAACAGACTGTAGTGTGAGACGTAATTATGACTATAATGAGTATGAAGTGGAGCTGAGTGGGACGTATGGACGGTACATGGAACAGCGACGATATTTCCTGGATTCAAGGGGATAACAAAAGACCAAGACAAGTACATAATTTAAGGTAGATAGAAAATATGCTGGAGCAGTATAAATACGTATGGCTGAAGCCTGCAATCTGTGGGCGAGTGCAGATAAGGCTTTAATCTAGAACTGAAAGTCAGACGCATGTTGATCATCTATCAAATATTAAGCAGAGATATGTCGTCCAGCCCATAAATATTTAAAGTATTTTAATTATTCCTTTTCGGATATTCTACTTAGTTGTAAAGTATCACAATCGATCCCATCTTTCCCGTTTAATTTTTCGTATTTCTTTCATTACTAAAGCGATTTGCTCTCGTAATCCTCCCTGTAATCCACATTGTTAAATAATGACAAGGTTTTTAGCTAAGGCTTCTTTTTGGATTTTATTAGGTTGCTACTGTGGTCGTTAATCCCCTTTTACCGTATTTCTTTTTCCTCGTTCCTAATGCTACAGCGCCTGCATGGATTACAATTTCTTCCTCCATTTATGTTATTTACTGGTTTCATCTCACGCTTCTCATGTATCCGTTTTATGTTATAATAGTTTGACGCTATATTCTTGGAGTAGATGTTCCTTATAAGTTCTTTCATCTGACGAGGTGTTTATACGTGGTTTCTTCCATCTTTTTTAGAAAAGTCGTGTCACTTCTTACAAAAAAAGTAATTGATGAGGCAGCCAGGCTTCTATTGACTCTTGTGTCTTTTATTCTTAGCAATGCCATTTTTTGCAAGAATATTATTTAACGGTATCTTGACTTGTCCATGTATATTTATGGATGTCACAATTCTTAAAAAAATATGTTTGCTATTTTTAATTCATTGGTTCAAATGGCACTGAGCACTATGGGACTTAACTTCTGAGGTCATCAGTCCCCTAGAACTTAGAACTACTTAAACCTAACTGACCTAAGGACATCACACACACCCATGCCCGAGGCAGGATTCGAACCTGCGACCGTAGCGGTCTCGCGGTTCCAGACTGAAGCGCCTAGAACGGCTCGGCCACCCCGGTCGGTTTTTAATTCATTATGGGTGGAATAGTCTAATAGTTTCTTTCCATTTTTATTAGGTGTGTTTTCACACTCTCTACTCTTTATATCCTTGATAGGTATCTATCCCACCCGGGCGTTGAAGTCTCCCATGAGAAGTGTATAATCAATTATATTTATTTCTCCTGTAGTGTTCTGTGACAGGCCGTAAAATTCGTTAATATTTGGCGTTGTTCCTTCTTGCGAGACATATTCTCAGCTTTAAGACGTAGTGTAATGATTACTTCGTTTGTAAAAGTGTACAAGTTTATTTTTAATCCTTTCTGCACCAAGATGGAGACTCGAGAAGAAGCTCCTTGTTTGTTTGATTCTTCGCTGCAGATCGTCCCATAATTCCAGAATTCAATCGTTGTCTCTAATTTATTTTTCGTTTCAGTGATAGCTGCAGTATCGATTTCGGCTTTGCCTTTGTCCTAGTACTGATTTTTTATGTGTCAGACCTCTGGCATTCCATTGTGGTTTGTCCCTACTCTTTATCTTCTTTGAAGGGTCGGCTTATAATAATCAGTCTGGTTTGAAATTTTGTTTGGATTTTTAACAATCTGAGTGCCCTTCCGCAGGGTAGGGACTGTGATGGGGATACCAACAACTGTAAGCTTCCATCCCAGCTGGTTTTATTGAGGACTGAATCTAGTCAGGACGGACTGCCTTCTCTACGACTTCGAGATATGTCCTCCCGTTGTACTAGTATTGGTCCGTACCGGGTGTATTATTTCTTCCGTATCTGCTATACCTGGTGTTGACTCCCCCGTCCGTCACCTCACGAGGTGCCCGGCAGTAGGTGTACCGTGTCGGCATGGAAACCAGAGTCCTGTTTACTAGTGAGCCACTGTACGAGACGTCACACCGTGTTTAACTAGCTTCCTGTTGCGCTACTACTCCGTCCAACTCACCAGAAATATGTACTGTGATTATAACAGAAAAATTCGTAAATTGTTTGGCCAGACTTTTCACATTAGATTACAGGATTGTTGAGAGAGAGTTCTAAAAGTGTCGTACTGAAAGTAGAAAAGTAAGTAAAAAAAACCTAACTCTCTCTTAATGACCATATGCATAGTTTCCTCTAAGGGATCGGAACTTAGGCTCAAAATACATATAAATACGCTGGTCTTTCTACACAATTTTCGCAGATTCTGCTCGAGATTAATGAACAGTTAATGCAAACATTTACGTACTAGCAAAAACTCTGAAAAGGACAACACTCTTTCTAACGAAATATGTGAAAATTTCTTTCTTTTGTTTGTAGCGATAAAGTCAATCCCGGCATATAAATTTTATCTTTGAGCGTTTAGTTTGAGATAATTCTCAACTGCTACAAAGTACTGGCGATTTAATTTGATGCGGATTGTTTTACTATTAATAGGGGCATGAGAAAAATGGACCTCTCTTTCTTTATAATACAATTTAATCAAGATCGTATAGAAATATTTTATTTTATTATAAAAACGTCACTCCGTAATTTGAAATATCTGTGAAATTCTCAGCTCGTCCTAATGCATCGCAGCGAAAATGCAGCCTCTGATTATGTTTGATCACTTTCAGTAAGTACGGAAAAGAATCACATAAAAAACGTTGGCTAAACGAAACTCGTTTCTCAATTAAAAAATGGTTTCAATTCTTTTCCTTTGACTATTTTTCTTTTTATTCAGTCGTTAATTACGTAATTATCTATCCTATACCGCTTGAACTACATTAATGGCAAGTTATACGACCAACCTACTTTTCACCAACGAAATATGCGGATACTTTTTATTCTCTTATGTAATTCCAGTCAATTACTTTCCCTATCGATTTTCTCCACTTTTCACGAAATTAACTCATCAGTAATGCTCACTTTAGTTTTCCTAGACAAAAGTGAAATTTGTAAATGTCTTTTTGTTTCAGTACAATTACGTTTATTTAGGACTTGGTATCAAAATCTTTCTGTCAGCGACCAGAAATATTACTATCTACTGAAATGAACAACTGACATAAATTCTTTAGATTACTTTACTCTTCTGCAATGAACGTAGCTTTCTTTATCTGAACATAAGATATTTCAGTAAAGTTAAACGTAACTCGTGTACGTTTGCCAGCAACAAAACTTGTAATTCCTCCACAGACGGCAAGGAAACACAAAGAATGAAACAAAATTCCTACGTGCCACCTCCTCTTTTGTCCCTAAAAATGTTATACAATTCAACATGGCTCTGCTTCGTGAAGCGTTGACGTTTGGCGACCCACTACAGTTTCTAAAATTAAATTTGTCCACTCGTCTTTAATAGACATGTCTCAGTTTTTCTAAGTGCCGTTCATTCAATGTTTCCTTTTAACTGCGTTTTACTTTAATTAACGGTCAAGGGCAAGAATAGCTCAAATTATTGTGAGTAAATTCGATATTAACAGGCCAAGTAATTCCGGTCGTAATCTATTAGGAGCTACAGGGTTATTACAAATGATTGAAGCGATTTCGTAAATTCACTGTAGCTCCATTCATTGACATATGGCCACGACACACTACAGATACGTAGAAAAACTCATAAAGTTTTGTTCGGCTGAAGCCGCACTGCACGTTTCTGCCGCCAGAGCGCTCGAGAGCGCAGTGAGACAAAATGGCGACAGGAGCCGAGAAAGCGTATGTCGTGCTTGAAATGCACTCACATCAGTCAGTCATAACAGTGCAACGACACTTCAGGACGAAGTTCAACAAAGATCCACCAACTGCTAACTCCGTTCGGCGATGGTATGCGCAGTTTAAAGCTTCTGGATGCCTCTGTAAGGGGAAATCAACGGGTCGGCCTGCAGTGAGCGAAGAAACGGTTGAACGCGTGCGGGCAAGTTTCACCCACAGTGATGTGAAAGATTCAGTGTTTAAACCTCCTCTACCAAGAAACGTGCCAGAACTGCGAGCTCGCATCAACAATGCTTTCGAACTCATTGATGGGGACATGCTGCGCCGAGTGTGGGAGGAACTTGATTATCGGCTTGATGCCTGCCGAATCACTAAAGGGGCACATATCGAACATTTGTGAATGCCTAAAAAAACTTTTTGAGTTTTTGTATTTGTGTGCAAAGCATTGTGAAAATATCTCAAATAGTAAAGTTATTGTAGAGCTGTGAAATCGCTTCAATCATTTGTAATAACCCTGTATACATCCAACCACAAGTACTTGTGTCAATCTCGGTGGAGACACCACAAAACCACCCAGATCTCCACAAAATAAAGCAAGAACCCAATTAGCTTTGGAAGTGCTTTCTGACAACTAGCCGATCGACACGGAAAAGTTCGCATAATTTCCGATACAGTCAGTTACACCAATGACTACCACCAAAACGATGACTTGGCTGCTACAACTCCTTCGACATTACGCGAAAACGATTATTTATTATTTCCTCCCACAAAATATTGTTAATCAATAAAGATCTTCCTTGCCAGTATTAAACGGTTTGTAGGAGCGAATATTACCAGGGAAATCTACTCGAACAAAGTCGGTCATAAATCGTTTTCGGAAAAAAAATCTCGCAGCAACGCCAGTCAACGGTAGTCGCTTAACAACTTTAAATTTACCGAATCCGTAAGTCTGCTTATCAGAAAATCTGACTTCAACCAAGACGGACTGTGACCTTGTCGTCTTTTGACGGACTGACTCCGACGAAGTTCGTATGTGGACTGGTTCAAAAATGGTTCAAATGGCTCTGAGCACTATGGGACTGAACATCTGAGGTCATCAGTCTCCTAGAACTTAGAACTACTTAAATCTAACTAACCTAAGGACATCACACACATCCGTGCCCTAGGCAGGATTCGAACCTGCGACCGTAGCAGTCGCGCGGTTCCGGACTGGAGCGCCTAGAACCGCTCAGCCACCGCGGCCGGCTGTATGTGGACTGTCTATCCTTCTTAAGTAAAGGTCATTTGAAACCATTTTTGCGAACAGATATGTAACGCCATCTCGACGTTTGACAATGATTTCATTATTACCGTCTGCCTTCAACGAGCTCGAGCTGTGGCCAGCAGCTACGCAGTATGGTTACGTCTCTGGTTTCTGCATCGACCAGTGACTGCTTCGCTGCTACTCCGTGCGTTAGTCTCCTTTTGGCCCCCAACGAGCCATGCATCGAGAACAGTTACAACAACATACAAAATGCAAAATACACACATTTTACATGTAAAAACGTTGTTTCCAGACCCATATACTTATACTCGGATGCCGAACAAGAATAAAGGCCAACTTAGACCGTGCCCATGACGCAGCAGGGAGCCTAGCTAATTTCTTATTTCATTGGGTTTACTGCTCCCCGTCAGCAGCTGTGGTTTGTCGTTTGTGATTTCCTCACACACTGCCGCCATTCCTGAGTCGGTGACAGCCTGCGGTATGCGGCAGAGCGGACCTTGACCCAAAACCACCCCCACGTGTCGGCGATTTCTCTCGGGAGGCGGGGAAGCGCTTGCCGCCATTTATCTGGGAGTCCGGGGACCGCCCCTGCTGTTAGCGCACCCCTACTCCTTCCACCCAGACCTCACCCCTCTGCAGCTATTACTCCCACCGGCACGGAGCCAGTTAGGGAATACAGGAAAGCCATTACTGCGACCGCTAGATTACCAGCGGACAATAGATCTCTCTCGTGTCTTTCTGCCGAAAAAATCCACTGTGTAACAAAGGACAAGGAAGCCAGTAATGTTAATCACTAATTCTAGAGATTCGGGCAACCATGTAAATTCTGGAATAAATCAGCGAAGTGTGCGCTGTTTTCAGACTTTCTGAACAAATTAGAATTCTGTTCAGGACTGAGACTCGAACCTGGTACTTCGCCTTTTCTGGCCAGCGATGCAGATTAACGCCGTGTGTGTGTGTGGGGGGGGGGGGGGGGGGTGTCAGTCTTGCCCGAGTAGTGCAGTCTGTAAGAGCTTCGATCCCACGCAGACTTTTAATCTGTCATGACCAAGACAATTGTTTCATTATCGTGATGTACGTACGTAGAGTGCAAGGAAGAATGAAAATTTGTACCAAGGCCGGTATTCGAACCAGGTTCTCCTGCTGACTACGCACATGCGCTAACCACTATGTCACCCTGGCGCAGTGGCTTCGCAGAACTCCACGGACTACCCTAGCACGCCTTCTTCCTCAATCCAAATTCCCATTCACGCCTCAGCGAACTTGGTACTCCATCTGAACTCGAACAATATTGCACAGGCTCTCCAATTGTATTGGGATAGCACCTCAGCGTCGAAAGAGGCGGGAGACCCTGCCTAAAACCTAGATATAGATGCCTAAATCAAATGAAACTGTATGAATCGATAAACCTTTTCAAGTCTCAGACATCTATGATGTATGTATGTAGACTGAGGAGATGGATGAAAATTTGTAGCAAGGCCAGGGCAGGAGACCCAGGTTTGAATTCCAGCCATGTGAGAAATTGCCATTCGTCCCTTCAGTCTACTTATGTTCATATCAGATGTTCGAGACTTCAAATCGTCTCTGGAATCATATAATTTCATTTCAGTATCGTGATTTATAATGCCCACGACTGCTTAGAAATTTATTACTGAGAGAAATTCGCAAGTACTAGGTCAAATTTTTCGTTTAATGAAAGCATTGTTTAGTCTTAACTAGATTTGTGTCTAAAGTCATTTTCTCGCGACCATATATGATTTAGCTACCAAGCTATTGTTTCTCAAGCAGAAAAGAAGGATTTTGTATTATATTATTGAAGAGGAAGCACGTATCTCTGCGTTATAAGCAATTTGTAAATACTAAGGAAATGATATGACAGGCTGCATGCGGCTTCTTACTCCTAAAACTAGTCACAGGTAAATAATTCACTATTTTTCCAAATTGTGACACAGACGATCTAAAAATTTGCACTGCTTTACAGAATAACAACCAATCTTCAACGAAGGTAACAGTTCTTTTCTGCGGGCAATTGCCGATGAAGAACTACTTTAGGGATGACAAATTTTACTACGAAAGTATCACAACGAATAACGTTCCCAGAAAAAGTTAATTTCTATAGGCAGAAAGTAATAGGCAACGGACATCATGGTCTTTAGGTATAGACAACCCATAACGATAAAATTTCACGTTGCAAATGTGTATCCGTTTGTTCGTCCAACTATTAACAGCCTAAATACAAAGTAAGTAATGTATCAGCTAGTCACAAAACTCTACAGTATAATTTTATTCTAAGACTGCCAATTACAGGAATGTGCTACGAACTTAGTACTCAGTCACATGGAAATAATGGAAATGTTGTCGTCTTCAGTACGAAGGTGCCTGGGGTTATATATATACAGCGAAATGGGTCCCCGTAATACAGAAGACAAGTATTAGTTACTTCAGTGTTGTGCAAACTTCCTGAAGGCTGGGCATTATCCATAGGACTGGGTCGCTATTGAGGAAACTGTCAGTATGGATAAATTCTGCGCGGCGAGTGCAGCCCCGGCAGTTTCCATGTAGACAGTCACCCTAATACCGCTAGAGGTGGGGGGTGGGAGTGGCAAGATGATTTTGCAAAAATATTTGGAATACACCAACATTATTGTCGAATCCATAGCAAATATTAAAACTGCTCAAGTAGTGTCGCCCACGGAATGCTTGTAAAATGATTTGTTTCACTAAATATGAGAGGGAAGTCTTCAACCTGTATATTTGTTCGAAACATTCTTCTTACACTGATTGATCATGTTATTTGCTTTATTTTTGGTTCGCTTATACTGTTTATGCGTTCTATGATCAGCCGGCCGAAGTGGCCGAGCGGTTCTAGTCACTACAGTCTGGAACCGTGCGACCGCTGCAGTCGCAAGTTCGAATCCTGCCTCGGGCATGGATGTGTGTGATGTCCTTAGGTTAGTTAGGTTTAAGTAGTTCTAAGTTGTAGGGGACTGATGACCTCAGAAGTTAAGTCCCATAGTGCTCAGAGCCATTTGAACCATTTTTCGTTCTGTGGCCAAAGACGTATGCAAGTAAGCTTGCGCCTATCTCACGTAAGTGATGCTGCAACTTCTACCTTCGATGATATTGTTAAGATGGCGTGGCGCCTTTCTTGATTTTACGCGGGATTACACTAAAATGATTACTGACACTACAAACTAGTTTGTATCAAACGCTTTGAATCAAAGGTGTTATCAGGAAAGTACAAATAAAATCGGAGCAGATTTGAAGCAACATGCAGGTGGTACTGATACTTTCAATTCACTTACAGTCACCGATTTTCAATCAGATTTGATCCCAACGCCCGATGTATAATTACAGGGGCGCAATTCTTTATTAAATAGAAAAGACACATAAAGAAATTAGATGCGCTACTTCTTGAAAAAATATTATTTAGTAATCAAACAGTTCTCACCGTAATTCAGTAAAACGCCACATTCTTCCGTCAGGGCGGTCAGAAACAGTCTGAAAATCTAAGAGTAGAAGCAGGATAGGTTGAGGTGAGAAGTAATTGTTAAGAAAAAATCAATACGTTGCGCCGTTTGCGAGTCCATTAGCATTGAAGCTAACAACCAGACCTTTTCACACCCAAATTCAAGCGGCCTGGCAGGGATGGTTTCGCTACATGTCTTCTTTCCTAAAACCAAACAAGAGAGCGATACAAAAATTGGATATGAGACGGTTGTAAGGATCGAACTCGAGCCAAACTTTGAGCTGTCTCGTGCGGTATTGTCCGCAGCTCGTGGTCTAGTGGCTACCGTTGTTGCATCTGGATCAGAGGGTCCCCGGTTTGATTCCCCGCCGGCTCGGGGATTTTCTTCGCTCGGGGACTGAGTGTTTATGTTGTCTGCATCATTTCATGATCATTCGTGAAAGTGGCGAGTATAGACTGTTTACGGACTGAGAATTTGTACGGGAGCTGATTACCGCGGAGTTGAGCGCCCCACAAACCAAATATCATTATCGTGCGGCATTGTCTACGCCATGAGAACAACTGACACTAATTGTATCTGGCGGGACGGTTGGATTTTGGCGCGCAGCTGCCTCATTGACTAACTTCAATACTAATTAACTCGGAAACGGCGCAACATATCGAATTTTTTTTCTTAACAATTACTTCTCACCGCAACCTACCCTGCCTATACCCTTTACAAGTTTTCCAGACTATTTCCGACCATCCTATATAGCTTACCCATGAGCTTTCCTGTGATGAGAAATCGCTGACAGAATCTTAACAACTGTAATTTCTTGTAATCACGCTTTCTTTACCCCACTTTTACACACCTTTCTCACTGACAGATCTTCAGTCGTTCAGAATCCTCGTTCTCATACATTCAGAAACCAGAAAATCGCACACTTTCTATTCCAGCTTCCTTCACTCACAGCTACACCTACATACGTAACCCGCCAGCCACCGTATGGTGTGTGGCAGAGGTTACCGTGTGCCACGACTAGCCATCTCCTTTCCTGTTCCACTCACAAATGAAGTGAGTGATAAAAAATGCTTCGGTACTACCCCTAATTAATCGTATCTTCGTGTTACGTAATCTAAATGTGAATAGGCGCAGAAGAATCGTTCTGTAGTCAGCCTCAAATGCCGGTTCTCAAGTTTCGTCAACAGTACCTCGCGGAGAAAAAGAAAAGTCGTCTTCTCTCCAATGGTTCCCATTGATTTTTTGAAGCGTCTTCGTAATACTTGCGTGCTGATCGAACCTACCAGTAACAAATCTAGCAGCCCGCGTCTGAATTGCTACGGTTTCTTCATTTAATTCGACCTAGTGGGGATCCCACACAGAGCAGTACTCAAGAATGGGTTGCACTGCTGTCTCCATCCAGAATGAGATTTTCACTCTGCAGCGAAGTCTGTGCTGATATGAAAGTTCCTGGCAGATTAAAACTGTGTACCTGACCGAGAATCGAACTCGAGACCGTTGCCTTTCGCGGGCAAGTGCTCTCGAGTTCGAGTCTCGGTCCGGCACACAGTTTTAATCTGCCAGAAAGTTTCACGCTGTCTCCATTTTAGATGAGCTAAACTTTCCTATAATTCTCCCGATAAACCGAAGTGGACCATTCGCCTTCTCTGTTACCGTCCTTACGTGTTCATTCCATCCACGTCCGTTTCTCTGATTTTACACAGATATTAATGTTTCAGATACTGATCTCTCTCATGGCAACTGTACAAAAGAAAATATATATGTACCACATTTACATACATATAAATTTCCTTACTTCAGGTAACATAGATTAATGAAGGAAAGTGGAAGAAAGAAATGCAGTGTGAACAAACGCCTCATGAAAATTACGTCACAAAGCAGTAGACTGAATCTGTGGAATGGGGAATTAGCGGGGAACACAGACACTGGCCACATAACTTTTTCGCGCCATGGGCCCCAGAAATCAGACCGACGCAGTACCTACTGCAGTCCGGCACGAAATGTTTGCGGCTGTAGAATTTCCGACGCCGTAGCGGTCGCGGTTTTCCCGTGGGGTGCCGCAGCTGCTGCGCGGAGGTTCTTTCTGATGTCGTCGCGACTGAACGCACACGCCGCTTTTTACACCTAATGCGCTGGATCGTGTTTATTTACCGAAAACATCATCTGCGGTCAGGAT
This sequence comes from Schistocerca serialis cubense, assembly GCF_023864345.2. NCBI lineage: Eukaryota > Metazoa > Arthropoda > Insecta > Orthoptera > Acrididae > Schistocerca > Schistocerca serialis. The sequence goes on along the minus strand of NC_064638.1, from coordinate 1,282,975,939 downwards.
TTGTGCCGTCCGTACTGTATTATTTTTGTACGCATTTACAGGGCGACTCTTTTGTATTTAGTTTCCTTTTTAGTTTTATTTCACGCACACCAGACTGCCGGTCGCGAGTATTTGGCTATTCACTGGCCACGCTAATGTGTAAAATCGGAAGAAATAACACAGCGGTAAATGCATGCAGCAGTTAAATTCCAATCACATTTGTAGAGTCGCACCGCGATTGGCGTTTTAAATAAATAAGTACACAATGGCACGAGTAGGCTAAAAGGCGAAATGTTACCATTTGTGGTGACCAGATTACAAACGACACGCATTTCTACCTCACATTCAGTGGGGTCAGTTTTCTCTGTGCTCCTGCCATACAGCTGTAAAAGTTATGAATCCCCTGTGTGCATACCAGTTACTCAAACACTCTGAACACGATTGCTCGGACCACTTCATTCAATAAGATGAAACGCTTTTATTTAGCTGATGTTCTCGTTCGCGAAACTGTGGCATTTAATATTTTACATCCTGTAGGTGTGGAAGTAAAACATGACGATGAACACCATAGTCGGGAAAAGACTGTAAACTTTTGAAATTTGGTACTACGCAAGAATGTTGAAGGATAGGTGAGGTAGCTAAATAAGAGATATTCTATTGAATCTGGAGGTGGGCCGGGGGGGGGGGGGGGGGGAGAAAGCATTGTGACTAAAAGATAGGAGAGATTGGTAGACAACATACTGAGGTATCAAGAAGGAGTTCATTATTTATGAAGGGAAGTTGGGAGGTAAAAATTGTAGAGGTACAATAAGGCACGAGTACAGTAAGCACATCCAAATGGAAATAGGTTGGAGTAGTTATCCACACATGAAGAGACTTACTCACGAGACGTAGAGAAAAAGAGTAAGTTGTAAAGTTTTGCTAGCTGATGGGTAAGTTCAGCCTTTTAATGGGAAAAGATTTCTTCCTAGGCGCACAATGGCCTTTTTCCTCACGTTATGTGAAACTTCTGTTTTGTCTGGCGAGGTCACTGTAATGATGTTTAAGAACAGTGCCATGGTTTCACTTCGGCTGTTAATTAACAAGTCGGAGGAGCGTTCAATAAGTGGTACAACACTTTTTTTTTTCTCAGCTAATTTCGTTGGAAAATTTCAGAATTTCGTGTGAGACATCGTAGAATATTCCCGCTACATCCCTTATAGATTCATGAAGTTCCGATAAATGGAGCTGCTAAACATAGGCCGCAGTATGGTGTCTATAACAGATGTGTCTGTAATTGAAAAAAGTATCATTATGAACTCTGCAATGGCAAAAGATTCTGGAGTAATCGCCCACTCGGATCCCCGGGAGGGGACTGCCAAGAGGTAGGTGACCATGAGAAAAAGACTGAATAACCAACGAAAGGATAACGTTCTGCGAATCGGAGCGTGGAATGTCTGAAGTCTGAACGTGGTAGGGAAGGTAGATAATCTTGAAAGGGAAATGCTGAGGCTCAATCTTGATATTCTGAAGATCATTGAAGTGAAATGGAAACAAGACAATAATTTCTGGTCAGATAAGTATAGGGTAATAGCAATAGCAGCTGAAAACGTTATATCGGTAGTAGCAATCGTCGTGAATAAGAAGGTAGGGCAAAGAGTGGGCTGCTGTGAACGGTTCAGTGATAGGTTTGTTCTCATCAAAATCGACAGCAAACCAACACCACCAACGATAGTTCAAGTATACATGCCGACGTCGCAAGCGTAAGATCAAGAGCTAGAGAAAATATATGGGGATGTTGAACGGGTAATTCAATACGTAACGGGAGATGAAAATGTAATAGTTATGTGGGCATAGAATGCGGTTGTAGGGCAAGAAGCAGAAGAAAGGGTTACGGGAGAATATGGGCTTGGACTAGGAATGAGAGAGGAGAAACACTAATTGAGTTCTGCAACGAATTTCAGCTAGTAATTGGGAATACTCTGTTCAAGGATCGCAAGAGAAGGAGGTATTCTTGGAAAAGGCCGGGAGATACAGGAAGATTTCAGTTAAATTACATCATGGTCAGGCAGAGATTCCGAAAACACATACTGCATTGTACGGCGTACCCAGCAACAGATGTGGACTTAGGTAACAATTTAGTAGTGATGAATAGAGTAGGCCAAAGTTTAAGAGACTGGTCAGGAAGAGTCAGTGCGCAAAGAAGTGGAATATGGAACTACTAAGGGATGAAGAGATACGCTCGAAGTTCCTTAGGATACAGATCTATTAGAAATAGTTCAGTAGAAAGTTCAGTTGAAGAAGGATGGGCATCGGGCAGTCATACAAGTTGGAAAGAAAAACATAGGTGCAAAGGAGGTAATTGCGAAGAAACCATGGGTAACAGGTGAAATACTTCAGCTGACCGACGAAAGAAGGAAGTATAAAAATGTTCAGAGAAAATCAGGAACACAGAAATACCAGTCACTTAGCTATGAAATAAATAGGAATTGCAGGAAAGCTAAGGTGAAATGCCTACATGGAAAATTTGAAGAAATGGAGAAAGAAATGACTATAGGAAGTACTGATTCAGAATGTAGAAGAGTCAAAACTACCTTCGATCAAAATAAATGCAAGAGTCGTAATACTGCAGTAAGAGTCCAATGGGAATTCCACTGTTAAATATAGTGGAGAGAGAGGGTAGGTGGGAAGGCTACACAGAAGGGCTCTATGAGGGGGAGACTTGTCTGATGACGTGACAGAAGACAAAACAGGAGGTGATATGGAAGATATAGGGGATTCAGTATTCAGTATAAGAATCATAATTTAAAAGAGCTTCGGAAAACTTAAGGTCGAATAAGGCAGAAGGGATTGATAACATTCCACCATACTTTCTAGTCATTGAGGGGAAGTGGCAACAAGACGTCTGTTCATGATGAATCCGGCGATATATTATCAGACTTCCGGAAAAATGGTCATCCACGCAATTGCGAAGATTGAAAGAGCCAACATCTGCGAGATTTATCGCACAATCAGGTTAACAGCTCATGCATCCAAGTTGCTAACAAGAGTAGTATGGAGAAGAATGGAGAAGAAAAACGGGTTAAAACGGGTGTAAGACAGGGATGTAGTCTTTCGCCCTTATTGTTCAGTCTTTATAGCGAAGAAACAATTACGGAAATAAAAGAAAGCTTCAAGGGTGAAATTAAAATTCAAGGGGAAACGATATCAGTGATAAGATTCGTTAATGACGTTACTGTCGTCAAAGAGGTGAAGCAGAATTACAGAATCTGCGGAGTGGAATGAACAGTGTAATGAGAGCAGGATATGGACAGAGTAAATCAATGAAAGGCGAAAGTAATGAGAAGTAGCAGAAATGAGAAAAAAGAGAAAATTCACATCAGAATTGGTAATCACGGAAGTCAGCTACCTAGGCAGCAAAATAACGCATGACCGACGGAGCAAGGAGGACGTAAAAAGCAGATTTGCAATGGTAAAAAAGACATTCCTTGCCAAGAGAAGTCTACTACTTTCAAACGTAGCCCTTGATTTGAAGAAGAAATTTCTGAGAATGTACTTTTGGAGCACAGCGTTGTTTGGTAGTGAGACACAGACTGGGAAAACCGGAAAAGAGGAGAATTGAACGATTTGAGATGTGGTGGTGCAGAAGGTTGCTGAAAATCGGATGTACTGACAAGGTAAGGAATGAGGCGGTTCTCCGAAGAATAGGCGAGGGGAGGTATATATATATATGGGAAGCACAGACAAGAAAAACGGATAGGAGGGTGAGACATATGATACGACATCATCGAATAACTTCCAGGGTACTAGAGGGAGCCGTAGAGGGTAAACACTGTGGAGGAAGGCAGAGACTGGGATACACTTCGGATGTTGCTTGCAATTGCTGCTCCGATGAAGAGGTTAGCACAGAATGGGAAATCGTGGCGGGCCGCACCAAACTACTGAGAAGACTGATGACTGAAATTGGTGGTGCACTCTAAGTAGGGAGCTGTCACGAGCTCCTTTAGGCGGAAAACCAGAGCATCACAGACATTCATAGCCGCCTGCAGAATGTATGCGGAGACATGGCAGTGAACAAAAGCACGGTGAGTCGTTGGGCGAGGCGTCATCATCACAACGTGTTCGCGTCCCGGCCGGCTGCACACAGCTGAGACCTCTGTAAAGTGCAGACGTGAGGACGCTCTTATTCGAGGTGATAGACGGATCACAAACACCTCGCTGCTTAGTTAGATTTCTCTTGGTAGAGGTGACACACTAGCCCACCAGTTGGTGTACTCAACGGTGTATCCCGCTGGGTTCCTCGCCACGTAACAGAAGACCGTAAAGAGCGTCTGTTTGACCAAATGAAGAGTGCATCCCGCGTGAAGCAGTACGTGGATGATGGAGAGGTCACTGATGCAGCACGACGTTGACTCTGACGTCGAATGGTTCAAATGGCTCTGAGCACTATGGGACTTAACATCTGAGGTCATCAGTCCCCCAGAACTTAGAACTACTTAAGCCTAACTAACCTAAGGACATCACACACATCCATGCCGGAGGCAGGATTCGAACCTGCGACCGTAGCGGTCGCGCGGTTCCAGACTGTAGCGCCTATCCGATGTCGACCAGTAGAGTGGTACCATGTGGGAAGATAGGTCCCCCAAGCAGCCTAGGGTAAGGCCGTCGCACTGAACGTAGACTACGTTCAAAATAGGATCCTGTAGCCAAAGGAGTGGGGAATAATGAGAGAATCCTGAATGAGGCAAACTTGCAGAGAAGGCTTGCATTTTTTATTGAACGTCCCTCGTATTTACATTATTACATTTCGCACAATTGGCCAATTTCGCCAATAAAAGTTATCTTATGTAAAAATGCTGGTTCATTCTACCTCATACCCGAGCCAGCCGGCCACTGTGGCCGAGGGTTCTAGGCGCTTCAGTCTGGAACCGCGCGACCGCTACGGTCGCAGGTTCGAATCCTGCCTCGGGCATGGATGTGTGTGATGTCCTTAGGTTAGTTAGGTTTACATAGTTCTGAGTCTTGGGGACTTACGACCTCGGATGTTAAGTCCCATTGAGGTTAGAGCCATCTCAACCACTTGGCCAATTTCGGCCTTACAGGCCATTCTCAACCACGACGACACTTGCCAGTCGCGCGGAACTTAATAACGTAAGTACACGTTAAGTAAGCAACAATCGACGTGGAACCATGTCACTAACGGATGTACACCGGTGGTACTCTACATGAAGACAATGATTATAACGGATGGGATGGATGTATAGTGCTGTCATGTCTGTGCTATGTGACGACGAGAGAAAGCATACAGTGAAACACTGCCTAAACTCGAATAGCAACAAGGGGGCCGCCGGTCTTAAAGTCCCCATTTGACGGACGGTTCACAGTCGTCAGCGTCACGTGCCCCCATTTCATGAGACACCGAGAAAGGTTTGGAATTCAGTCCAGGACCGTGGGGCTGTCCGGTGAGCGTGAAGTTTACCCCGGCAACTCGCCTCCCATTGCCTGTCAAACAGTGGCGGGGAGAATGTCTCCCGCCACCAGGACTGGAATCGGATGCTTCCAGTTCGAGTATCACGGCACAGGCTTGCTTAACGGCTTCGGTAACGGAGACAGATTTACTTGCTCTAAAATGTCTGTGTATTGACAGGCAACTGTGACAACATGTACTAAAATCACTTCTGAGAACACGAACCAATGTAGATAACAGCTCAAACTGTATGATGATTTCTGCCGTTACGAAATTATTTTAAACTCGATGGTGGACCGCTTGCAGAAGAACGGAGGAAGGATGGTGGGTTTGGCCTGGGGGAGGGAAGGGGGGGGGGGACATTCAGAAGTTGGACCGGTGTGCTTTAGAGGACCATACGTCAGGGTGTGTGTGGGGCTTCCGATCCGGAATGCAGGTCACGCGCGGTCTTAAGCATCAAGCAGCGCTGCGCTCGCCTTGCTCGCGAAACACTCCAGTGGTTGTACCAAACCTGGAGAGAGGAAGGCTGTAGCACTGCTGACGTCACCCTGTGTGCCAAGTCTCAGAGGACTGAGGCGCTTCTCATGAAGTGAAAGTAGTGTCAGGGACACTGCAGTCCTCAAAAATTGCCTCCTGTGCGCCCTGAGTTTGTAAGATGAACTCTTGCTTAAAAGAGTTTATTTGTTAAATAGGAAATCGATTATGTTTGGTCTTAACCGGTAACTTCCCAATCTCCGATTCTTTAAAAAGTCGAACTCCCAAGTACAGGATGATACAAAAAGAAAGAACAGATTTCAGTTGTTCATTACAGATAAACTACACTGAGGGAAAAAAAGGAGCTGTACCAAAACATAACCGGCCGGAGTGGCCGTGCGGTTCTAGGCGCTACAGTCTGGAACCGAACGACCGGTACGGTCGCAGGTTCGAATCCTGCCTCGGGCATGGATGTGTGTGATGTCCTTAGGTTAATTAGGTTTAATTAGTTCTAAGTTCTAGGCGACTGATGACCTGAGAAGTTTAGTCGCATAGTGCTCAGAGCCATTTTTGAACCAAAACATAAGAAATGTAACGTAATGAAACTGCAAGAGTACATTTGTCTACCTAACATATTTAATTACGTGTTATCATTGCAAGACGACAGGTTAATGCAAGCGCGAGGAATGCATTTGCAAATGTGAAATGCTGGTACACTAATAAACGGTGTGGCCGCCACAATGTGAAATGCGAGCGGGCAAGCTGCGTGTGTTGTACAGGTGGCGCATGTCCGCTTATCGGACAGAGTTACACGCCTGTTGCACGTAGTCGGTCAAGACGGTAATGCTGATTTTGGATGGCACTGGAGTTGTCGTCCGATGATCTCCCATATGTGTTCGACTGCAGACAGATCTGGTCATCGAGCAAGCCAAGGCAACATGTCGACACTTTGTAGGGCATGTTGGTTTACAACAGAGGTATGTGGGCGAGCGTTATCGTGTTGGCAACAACCTCTGGAATGCTGTTCGTGAGTGGCAACACAGCAGGTCGAATAGCCTGATTGACGCACAAATTTGCAATGAGGGCGCTTGGGGTACACGGCGAGAGTGCACCAGCTGTCATATGTAATCGCGTCCCAAATGGTTCAAATGGCTCTGAGCACTATGGGACTTAACAGCTGAGGTCATCAGTCTCCTAGATCATAGAACTACTGAAACCTAACCAAGCTAAGGACACTACACACATCCACGCGCGAGGCAGGATTCGAACCTGCGACCGTAGCGGTCGGGCGGTTCCACACTGAAGCGCCCAGAACCACTCGACCAATCCGGCCGGCAATCGCGTCCCAGACGACAAGTCCAGCGCGTCTAGCACACAGAAAGGTTGGCGGCATCTCCACAAGCATGTCCACAACTGGCCTCCTTGTAACCAACATGCAGCCGTTACTGGCAGAGAGGCACAACCAGCTTCCATCAGAAAGCAATATACCTCCACCCTGCCCTCCCAAGACCTGTAGCTTGACACCACTGAAGTCGGAAATGGGGGTGGTTTGGGATCGGTGCAATACACTCTACAGAGAATCTGTCTCGGAGCTGTCCTTAAAGTAATGGCTTCGGAACTGCTCGTTGTGTCTCTGTGGTGCCAACGGCTGCTCAAATTGCTGCTGCAGATGCAGGACGATGTGCCAGAGCCATACGCCGAAGCCGGCAGTAGTGGCCGAGCGGTTCTAGGCGCTTCAGTCTGGAACCGAGCGACCGCTACGGTCGCAGGTACGAATCCTGCCTCGGGCACGGGTGTGTGTGATGTCCTTAGGTTAGTTAGGTTTAAGTAGTTCTAAGTTCTAGGGGACTGATGACCACAGATGTTAAGTCCCATAGTGCTCAGAGCCATTTCAACCATACGCCGAAAACGGTGGCCCTCCCTCTCGGAAGTACGATGTGGCCATCCGAAGCCCAGTCCTCTTGCGACTGTACTTTCTCGTAACCATCGCTGTCATTAATCATGTACAGTGGCTACACTCCCACCAAGTCTTTGTGCCATATCGCAGAAGCAACATCCAGCTTCTCGTAGCCCAATTAGACGACCTCCGTCAAACTCGGTGAGGTGTTGATAATGGCTTCTTCGTCGTCCTAAAGCCGTTCTTGACTAACACCAATTCACTACGTCCAGTCTCAAAAGCAACTAACTTTCACGACCGTTACAGCGTGTATTTAAAGCAAACCTGACCTAACTCCTCAAAGTGTATTTATATCAGACCTGGTTTGCATCCCTATAGTCGCGCTAGTAGCGTCACTCTTATGCGGCTGCCTTCAAATCTGACCAGTGATCACCTTTCAGATGTAGAAACACCCTTGTAATTTTTCTTTTATGTCGCGCAACTCTTTCTTGGCGTTCTTTTTTTTCTTTCGTTTTGTTTTCTTCATCACCGTATGAAAGACAGAAGAAACACGTTGCGCAAGTCACTGGATAGAGGAAACTTCCAAGTTTTATTTTCGCACAGACACTATATCACACACTCAACATGAGCACCATGCGTTACTCGAGAAACACCGAATGACTAGATCCGTGTTTATTGACTAGACAGCTTCGATTTATTACACTCAGCTCTTGAGCAGTAGTTTCCACAGGTGAGCCGGCCGCGGTGGTCTAGCGGTTCTAGGCGCTTCAGTCTGGAACCACACGACCGCTAAGGTCGCAGGTTCGAATCCTGCCTCGGGCATGGGTGTGTGTGATGTCCTTAGGTTAGTTAGGTTTAAGTAGTTCTAAGTTCTAGGGGACTGATGACCACAGATGTTAAGTCCCATAGTGCTCAGAGCCATCCACAGGTGAAAAAACGAGTCTTTTATGTACCACACAGAAAAAAAAATCACTAGGCACGCGGTTCGGTGACCTGGGAGGTCGAAAGCAGTGAATAAGGTCTTGTTGTCCGCCTCTTCCCATCCAACGTTGTGGGATGCTGTTGTTAAGATAACGCCGCCCCTCAATGTGAAAGTGTCGCGGGGGGCCGCGATGCATAAAAATGAAAATCATTGGAATCTTGGTGTGAGGGAAATATCAATTTTGCAGTATGCCCAGGTACGACATTCCTGTCACAGTTTCCTTCGCAACAAAAGAAAGGCTCATAAACTTTGTGAACAAAAACGGCAAAAAACAGTCAATACCAGTGACTCTCTTTCATGTTCGACGATGACGCCAGGACAGCCGGGGTGGCCAAGCGGTTCTAGGCGCTTCAGTCTGGAACCGCGCGACCGCTACGGTCGCAGGTTCGGATTCTGCCTCAGGCATGGATGTGTGTGATGTCCTTAGGTTAGTTAGGCTTAAGTAGTTCTAAGTTCTAGGGGACTGGACCTCAGATGTTAAGACCCATAGTGCTCAGAGCCATTTGAACAATTTTTTTTTTTTATGATGCCAATACTTTGTGGCCCCCAAATTCTTAAGTTATGGGTGTTTAGTTTACCCGATACATGAAACTTTGATTCGTCCCTTCGTGTCCTCTGCCATATCCTGGAGAACTGGAATGCAAAATTCGTTCCTTCTGTTCCGCCGGAACGTAACTACTGCAGTAACTGCTACTTGTAAGCATTCATACGCAGGCGTCGTTTCAGAAGACGCCATAGCTTTGTTTGAGGAAGCTGACGTTGCTGTCCTGGACTTCTTCTACTGGGGGTCTTCCCTTTGCGTATGCAATCAGGTTTCAAGAATTTTGTACGCCAGTCACAAATCTGCTTGTGTAGAGGCGGCTTCTTGTTGAATCGATGGCGGAATGCACATTGCACTTTAACAATGTATCGACTTCTCCTAAATTCCAACACATAAAATGATATCTCTTGTGGTATAGTTTCCATGTTGCTACAAACAAATAACAGCACAGATGTGACGAAAATTGAAACTTCCTCTGTCCAGTGATATGCGTAATGTGTCTGTATCTCCCATAGTTTGTCTGAAATAAACAACTGAATTCTGGTCGTTCTTTCTTCACGCATATTAATGTTTATAAAGCCATATCTCCTGACATATGCGTCGTGCGAGAATATAATTTTGCAGATACATTCAGTGGTATGTATAGGCATTTTCTCAAAAATTTGTTGTGAGTAGATTCAGTATTAAAGAAGTAATAAATTAAAAGATGATGCCTGATTCTGCAGTTTTACTGCTTGAACAGTGAAAACGGAGTAAGCGATAAACTTTTTTCCCTTTCATTAAGGGGGGGAGGGGATGGGGGAGACGATAGGTCAACGAGAAAAAGGTTCTAAAAAGGCTGGAAATTATGTGTAAAGTTTTTGGAAGTCCTAAGTGTTCTCATTCTGAAATAATCGATAAATATAGTGTCGGGTAGTTTGCGCACTGTATTACACTGCCTAAAAACATATACACTAACATTAACGTAAGATTATAGTTCTTAATGAGTAGAGTATGATAGCATTTTAAATTTTTAAGTTCTTTAGGTTTGAATTTTAGAGTCCGTGATGGGGCTTTCTTGCTTCGTATGAGCGTTACTGTCATATCCCTGTATACTGACCAATCCTCCTGGGACAAGGAGTTTTATAGCTGCATTCACTTCTTTCTGTGCCGATATTAGATTCATTAAAGGATAGTGCACATCTTTTTCGTTCTAGTGTTGTGCTTGTGAATTTTTGTGTTACTCTCAAATATATATGGATTGATGATAACTAATTTCATAAGTGAATATATGTCCTTTAAGACAGTGGTTAACATTCCCAGCTGCTTAAAAAGTTACCTGCAAGGTGCGGGTTCTGAAATGCACACATAATTACATGTCCCGGCATTCTGGAAACTGACAAGGTGACCTTACGGATTCTGGTCCTCTTCAGTTTTGTTCACAGTTAAGGACTTGAAGTGCGGTAAGTGCAGTTTGACGCATTTCGCAAAAACATTCGGAAAAGTCGACTGTGAAGTTGTCGGAGTGCTGTTAACTATAGAACATTTCACGGCAGGTAAGTGAGTCTCACATAGCTGAAGAGCTAATCTCGAAATCAAGAGGTCGCTGGTTCGATTCTCTGTAGGAGGTTTTTCAAATTTTTTTGCATTAATTATTTATTATTAAACTGAAATGCTAACTAACAAATGTTGAAGTGAATCTTAGTTTTTTAATCAGAATAACATTTTCACATTTATTTACCGATAGCGTGAAAATGTGAGAGCCCATAATAAATTACATATTTTTAGTAACATCATAATTGTGTTTCTAATATTATTCTTGTGTTTTCGCAGTCTCTAGAAATAAAAAAGTGTTTCACATTGTACTTCATGATCCCCATATTTTATCCATTACATGCTCGCTTTAATCATGCCATTGGTACAAGGTTCGGTCTCTTGCAGTGAATATGATGATAATTGGTATATGAGAGTCATTCCATAAGTCATGGCAACCATGGTAGCCTATATCTTTCAATAACGCGACAACATGAGAATTCCACGATGTGCCATGAACTGGTACCGCAGTGTGGCTCTGAGCACTATGGGACTTGACTTCTGAGGTCATCAGTCCCGTATAACTTAGAACTACTTAAACCTAACTAACCTAAGGACATCACACACATCCATGCCCGAGGCAGGATTCGAACCTGCGACCGTAGCGGTAGCGGTCGCGCGGTTCCAGACTGTAGCGCCTAGAACCGCTCTGCCACTCCGACCGGCGGTACCGCAGTGTGTCTGAATGTCAAATTAAAACAGGGGTCGAGTATAGGAGGTCACGGTAATTTTTGGAATGGCACATCGCATTGGAAATTTGTTATTGTTCACGAATACAAGGGGAAGCAAAGAAAATTCAATCAAAATCAATTATTGTGCCTCGAAATAATCCCTCAGAGCAACACACAGCGTTGCCAACGATGAAGAAGACAGTGGATGCCATTGGAATTGCGCTAACGATGCCAACGATGAAGAAGACAGTGGATGCCATTGGAATTGCGCTAATGTATACCACCTGTCGCCGAAATGCCGTCAAGATATACGACCTGTTTACAAAGAGTAAGTTGTGGAATGGGGTCGAAGTCGCATGGTTCAAATGGCTCTGAGCACTATGGGACTTAACATCTGTGGTCATCAGTCCCCTAGAACTTAGAACTACTTAAACCTAACTAACCTAAGGACATCACACACATCCAAGCCCAAGGCAGGATCCGGACCTGCGACCGTAGCGGTCGTGCGGTTCCGGACTGAGCGCCTAGAACCGCGGCCGGCCGAAGTCGCATGGACTGGGGTCTGGTAAGTAGAGTGGGTGGGTGAGGATCCATCTTGTAGCATAGACAAACTGAATGCTTCAGGCGCTGGTACCTAGCCATCCTCAATCTGTCGGCTGATTTTTGTAATATTTGACTCAGGCTATCCAATGTATTTACTGCGATTACGGTGATGCTACATCTTCGCACGATATACCTTAGTTGCCATGACTTACGGAATGACCCTCGCAAATATTATTCTTACTATATTGTCATGTATAATGTGTACACGCGGTAAGTGCAAAACTGAATGTGTATGTCCTAAAGGTGAGAAAAACAGCTCCTGTATAATGAGATTTCACTGCGCGCGCGTACTGAGTGTCGGGTGCTTTCGCCGCTTGTTGCAGTGGAGCAAGGTGCAGTCGGCCAAGTTCTCGATCCTGGAGCACCAGATGGACCCCTCGTCCAACTTCAGCAGCTACAGGTCGACGCTGAAGGCGGCGATGTGGCGGTCGGCCGGCGCCACAGACGAGCGCCAGCGCATCGTCATCCCCTTCTTCTCGCTGCTCGTCAAGGACCTCTACTTCCTCAACGAAGGCTGCGCCAACAAGTGAGTTAAACCACCGTCCACCTTCCTTCGTCCATCCTCCATCAGCTGATTTTTTTGTCATCTCGTTCAAAGTAGAGTCTGGTATCACCAGCTACTTTATAGGGCCTAAGGACGCTTACGTATGGGAGCAGAACTGAAGAACATAACATACGTTCCCCTTAAGACGATGGACCATTAAGTATAAATATCTATGGAGTGAGCATTCGGATGCTCCAGCATCTCCTGCAGCTCAAGTCACGTCATTTTAGGACGGTCCATTTAAGCCCGTATAACGCTTAGCGTATTTTTAGTATTTTTACTTTGCCGGTAAAGATACGTCACCTTCAGAGATACCATAAAGCTTTTTATACGTGTTTTACAGACATAAACAAATTGATACGTGGAATTGAAGTTAACTTGAAGATTTGAAGAGCAAGGGTATTGTGCTTTTTCACCACAGTATGAAAGCTCAGAACCTACCTTATTTAATTTTCTTTCTGTTGCACTTACTCATATCGTCGAGTCTATATTCTATTTGATTACGTTAGAATGGAACAGTATAGGGCGTCGAATGTCACGAAAAAAAAAATATATATTTGCAACCATGAAACTGTTACAGTAAGTCATTAACACCCCCTGATCCAACAAAACATTCTTCTGCGAAGTCTTCAGGACACAGTTTGAATATGTTTGTACGAAAGAAATTCTTCCTTATTATTTTGTGGAACCGTATTTTGACTCTGTTCATCTTTCAGGAAACTAGTTCAGTAATTATTCTATAGTGATTGAGATCATTTCTGATGTATGTAGTTGATCTGTAGGTGGCAGGTGGTATGTGCGTTATCCGCTCGTATCACTTAGTACTAATTCTTGGTACAGGATTTCCTGGTGACGACGAGTATCTTAAAGTGCTAAAACACCAACGGTATTATCAACACCCGGTCTACTGAGGTAATCGCATTTGTCTTTGGAAAGTCCTTACACTTACTTGCCAGATATTCACTTTAGGCCCAAAATTTTGTTGGCAACTGGAATTTTGAAGTGCCACTTTTCTTCACGGTAAATGATGACAGCCTAAACAGTTGCAGGATAAAGATTTATTAAAAATTCTTGACCACGGTTTCGGTATATCTAAATATACCTTCATCAGAAGTAAAATACCTAAAATTACATCCTGCAATGGATATTAATAAAACAATTGTGCCAAAGGCGTCGTCAGTATTTAAAGCATCATCTCCATTTATACGTATAAATGGGGATATGTTTTAACTACTGACGACGCCTTTTATATGTATAAATGGAGATGATGTTTTAACTACTGACGACGCCTTTGGCATAATTGTTTTATTAATCTCCATTGCAGGATGTAATTTTAGGTGTTTTACTTCTGCTGAAGGCATATTTAGATATACCGAAACCGTGGTCAAGAATTTTTAATAAATCTTTATACAGCAACAGTTTTGGCTGTCATCATTTACCGTGAAAAATGTCAACAGTTGCTGTTTCAGCCATGTTTAAAATCTTGAAGGTGCCACTTGTATTATTTTTATTTTGGTTTTGCTGCTCTTGGTAAAGACCATGAGAGATCGCTGTTCCCTGTACGGTACTCATTTGTGTAGACTTTTTACCGTTCTGTTCCTGAAGAACGTTGTCTGGGGTGCACTGTACTGGAGGTTGCCTACAGGTCATTATACTTTCTAGTAACACCAACTTTTGTTAGCAATGTATCTATCTTCAAACACAGAATTGGTAAAATAAAATATTAGGGACAATTGTCAGTTCGCTCTTGTCATTCCCTCGTGATAAGCGATTTTTGCGCAAATTTAGAATTTGTGCACCTAGGTGTTAAGCGCGGGTAACAGTCGGCTGACATAACCCGAGGACACGCCATCCTGGCGGGGTCGCCACCGGCAAACTGCAGCCCCAGGTGCGGGCCTGGGTGTCGCGCACAATGGTGAGCCGGGCGCCGTAACTCAGCGTGCCACAAAAACCTCGTCTCCAGCCCGAGCCTCCGTCCCTTTCTTTAATTCGGCCGCAGGCCTCTCTTCCCCCGCCCCTTCGCGCCCTCCTTCACGCCGCGAGCCTTTCTAATCCCGTCGCCAGAATTACTTACACGAGGCGGAAACCGCGACAAAAGGCGCCAGCGGAGAAAATACACAGCGGCCGCTCATATTGCGGCCACAGCAGCGGTAGCGGCGGCAATAGCAGCCGCTTTAAATATTTAAAGCAGGCGGGCAGCGAGGCTCTGCATAGCCGCCAACCCAGGCGTGTAATATCGCCCCGTGCCTCACTCTCCGAGTCCGCAAAGTTCTCAGAATTTTCATTAAGGATTTATTTCCTTGTGGCAACAATTTATACTTACTGGTTTCTGCACTTCTGTTGACGCTAAAGAGAAAGATGTCTAATATCCAACGTCTAGAACAACAGATTAAAATGGGAGACACAAGGAAAGGATCTTGTATTAAAAGATTATAAGACAGAAATGTAGTCATCCTTCTCTACTATTCAACATACACTGTGTGATCAGAAGTATCCGGAAATCCCAAAAAACATACGTTTCTCATATAATGTGCATTGTGCTGCCACCTGCTGCCAGGCACTCCATATCAGTGACCTCAGTAGTCATTAGACATCGTGAAAGACCAGAATGGGACGCTCCGCGGAACTTATGGACTTCGAACGTGGTCAGGTGTCTTACTTCTTTACGCTAGATTTTCACACTTCTAAACACCCTAGGTCCACTGTTTCGGATGTCATACTGAAGTGCAAACGTGAAGGGACACGTACAGCGCAGAAACGTACAGGCCGATCTCGTCTGTCGACTGACAGAGACCGCCGACAGTTGAAGAGGGTCGTAATGTGTAATAGGCAGACATCTATCCAGACCATCACACAGGAATTACGAACTGCATCAGGATCCGTTGCAAGTACGATGACAGTTAGGCTGGCGGTGAGAAAACTTGGATTTCATTGTCAAGCGGTTGCTCATAAGCCACACATCACGCCGGTAAATGCCAAACGACGCCTCGCATGGTGTAAGGAGCGTAAACATTGGACGACTGAACAATGGAAAATCGTTGAGTGGACTGACGAATCACGGTTCACAATGTGGCAATCCGATGACAGGGTGTGGGTATGGCGAATGCCTGGTGTACGTCATCTGCCAGTGAAAGGCAAAGGTTCGAGTCTCGGTCCGGCACACAGTTTTAATCTGCCAAGAACTTTCAGGCTCAGAAAGAAATGCAGTGGTTGTTGACGTGTATTGGGATATCTTGCAGCACGCACCGAACAATTCTTCTTTCGTTCTCCATATACCTTGAGCATTTTGCCTTTTTCTGAACTGGTAAATCCCATCGTCCACACACAACCCACTGCTTGGACTGTAATATACTAACTAGCGAGCGGCAATGCACTGAAGGAACATACACACGCACTGTAAGAAAACACAACATCGTACCTAACAACTATGCAGGTTGAATGGCACAAACAAGTGTTGATAGCGAAACTTTTCAAAATATCTCCTAAACGACTCGCACTAGAATCCTGCAACAACCACCACTGACAGTGTAATGTAATATACTTTTAGTTTGTTAATGTCAGCAGGCATTGTTCCGTTTTAAAAAGTGTAAGTTTGCACAAAAATACACTATCTAAGTAATATTAGAATCTGTTTACTGGCTAACATACGAGCCCCTGACTAACAATCCATTCTGTGAAAACCACACATCAAAGCACTTTCATTTTCCGCAATATTTGCGATACAGATTTAAGGTGATTCACCCTGTTTTTATCGAAGAGGTAATGAAGGGACAAAACAAAGTTGGATAAAAATTTGGGGTGAAAGGATAAGATTCTATGGTGACATCACTTTCTTCAGTGAAACTGAGCGAGTATTACAGAACCTGTTGAATAGATTGAGAATAATCCGAAAGTGGTGAAAATTAGGGGAAATGAGATTAGCGATTAACATTGAAACTGGGGACCGCAAAGTAGACGATTTGTAGGAATTCTGGTACCTTGGAAGCAAAATAATCCATGACGGACGAAGCAATGTAGATGTAACAACAGGTTAACACAGTCAATGAGGACGTTCCTGCCGACTAAAGTCTACTGGTATCACACATCGGCCTTAGTCCGAGGAAGAAATTTCGGAGAAAGTACATTTGTGTTACAGCACCGTATGGAAGTGAGACATGTACATTGGAAGAACCGGAACAGAGGAGAATCGAAGCGTTCGAGATGTGATGCTAAGAAGAATGTTGAGAGTTAATTGGACTGATAAGACAAGGAGTGAGGAAGTTCTCCGCAGAATCGGGAACAATAGAAATATCTGGCGGACATTGACTGTGAAGAGCCAGGAAGATAAGACCTGTGTTAAGACATCATGTAACAATTTCCGAGGTAGTCCGGGGAAAGGTAGAAGACAAAAACTGTATTAAAATAAGGATTTGAATACATTCAGCCAACAACTGAGACTGTTGGATGTATGTGGTACAGTCTCAGACACTGGCACAGACCGCATGGAAATGAGAAGACCGTGACTTTAAGAGAAGAAGAAAAGTTTGCTGCAGCGTGTGACGTTCTTTAGCAGTTACGTTACGTTCCCAGAGACGTGTATACGCCAAGGGTGGAGAAATGCCTATCTGCACAGCAGTTGGCAAAATTTGTTTTTATTTTTTGTGTAAAGTAAAACTAGCTTTTGGATACTTCAAATGAATGTAGATTATCACCCAGACGCTTTTCGCGTTTATTGATACGAAATCATTATTTGGTGACCGCCCCCAGTAAGTGGAGTGGATGCCAACGGCCATACCATGTTGAATACACCGGTTCTCGTCCGATCACCGAAGTTAAGCAGCCGGCACGGTAGCTCAGCGTGTTAGCTCAGAGGGATAGCTGCATTCTGTAGTAAAAAAACTCAGTTAATGGATCAACAACGACCTGAAACGGGGGTCTTTCGACGTCCGCCCAGAGCAGATAAAACGAACAAAATGAGAGTAAAAAAAAAAAAAGTGGTCCTGAGGGCCCGGGTTCGATTCCCGGCTGGGTCGTAGATTTTCTCCGCTCAGGGACAGGGTGTTGTGTGGTCCTAATCATCATTATTTTATCCTCATCGACGCGCAAGGCGCCGAAGTGGCGTCAACTCGAAAGACTTGCGCCAGGCGAACGGCCTACCCGACGGGAGGCCCTTGCTACACGACATTATTATTATTATTCCAGAATGAGATTTTCACTCTGCAGCGGAGTGTGCGCTGATATGAAACTTCCTGGCAGATTAAAACTGTGTGCCCGACCGAGACTCGAACTCGGGACCTTTGCCTTTCGCGGGCAAGTGCTCTACCAACTGAGCTACCGACGCACAACTCATGCCCGGTACTCACAGCTTTACTTCTGCCAGTACCTCGTCTCCTACCTTCCGAACTTTACAGAAGCTCTCCTGCGAATCTTACAGAACTGGCACCCCTGAAAGAAAGGACATTGCGGAGACATGGCTTAGCCACAGCCTGGGGGATGTTTCCAGAATGAGATTTTCACTCTGCAGCGGAGTGTGCGCTGATATGAAACTTCCTGGCAGATTAAAACTGTGTGCCCGACCGAGACTCGAATTCGGGACCTTTGCCTTTCGCGGGCAAGTGCTCTACCAACTGAGCTACCGATGCACGAATCAGGCCCGGTACTCACAGCTTTACATTTGCAAGGTTCGCAGGAGAGCTTCTGTAAGGTTTGGAAGGTAGGAGACGAGGTACTGGCAGAAGTGAAGCTGTGAGTACCGGGCGTGAGTCGTGGTTCGGTAGCTCAGTTGGTAGAGCACTTGCCTGCGAAAGGCAAAGGTCCCGAGTTCGAGTCTCGGTCGGGCACACAGTTTTAATCTGCCAGGAAGTTTCATTATTATTATTATTTGGTGCACCGGAATGGTAAATTATGGTGGTTTACAAACATTTTTTGTTAGATTAAAAACAGCTCGCATATCAATTTTAACCTAAAATGCGAAGTTACGTTCGTTATTAAATTGGATCACATTTTTCGAAAACTGTACTACTTTCACGCATGCGGAACTTTATACTGGTATTTGTCTACTGAACTGCGTATTCCGGACTTGAAAGTTCTTAAGTTAAATGTCAGAAAATTATTCCGTTGTTGGAGGTCATTTCGTTAATTCAGAGAAGTACAGTCAGCAATTTACGCTCTCACTTGCAGTTCAAGGCAACATGAGAAACATGTTGACAACGTCGAATTACTCAGGAAAATCATCTAGGAGACGAGAGAGCTCGGCAACAACTGCCCCTTCTGACTGAAGGGGTTCTGTCATGAGCGTCATCACTTGTGAGTCAAAAGGCAATTAAATAACATTGCTGGATTGAGACCAGATCCACGAATTAACGGAGTAGAATTTTAAATAGTGTAGCTCGCAGGATGCCAGTTCTTTTGATTTGGAATCATTACTTATAATTATTTAATTGAAGCTGATTTACTAGAAGAAACTTTAGATGGCAAAATACTGCTTTTCCCTAAAAATATGAAATTGTGGAAATAATTTTATGATAGTCGGTATTTGCTTGCATTTTGCATGAGAAGTTTGTTTCCGTTGTTATAAGAACACTATCATGGACGTTCAAGAGACTTTTTTTTAAAAAAAATTTGGCTGGTGCACTATTTCGTATTGAAACGTAACCTTTTACTTGTTTGTTGCCTGTTGCGAGTAGCTTTGACCTGCGTCTTCTGCAGTAGCACAATCTCTACTATAAGTGATGTAATCAGAATGATGCAATACAGCCTATGGGAATTTCTACATATCGGTTTAATAAAGCAGTCCCATAAAAGACGTATTATGTCAGCGTAAACTACGTGTGCTCCTGTGTTGCTACAAACGTTAGTGCCCTAACGGCTAAGTGCTCGTGCGTATAGAATTCATCGACAGGTATCCATGCCAGGAATTGTATTCAACATGCATAGCAAAAAAATATGAAAATTTCCAAAAGAATTAAGTGTTATGAGAACAATATTACACGCCTGCGAAATTCAGTAGAATTTTTTTCTGTGAATTAGGGTTACGAACCAAAGACATTTAAATATGAACCACTCAGTTAAGGCTATCGATCTACCATGCATGAAAGTCAGCACACAGTATAAATTCCATCAGAAGTCCTGAATCTACCTATTCACTTTGCCGTCAGTAAGTTATGGAATACGTGGCAGTAAAAGATTGTCTCTGCGGTCCTGACTACCCATCGCTTTATAATGTGTAGTGTGTGTTGATAGGGACAGTAATCTTGCCAATATTAAGGCGGAAACGTAGCTCCAGAAATCAGTGGTTTGCCACGGACTACTTCTACACTGTTCGGGAGACCTACGACACGTACAGTAAATTTCCCAGTACCACACAGCACTACAGTACGTGTGGCAAAATGTAAGAAGTACAGAGAACGTGCGTATTGTTAAAATTCCCGAAGCACCCGTCGTATGAAATACGGCACTTGCAACATCTTGGTCTGTCTTGGTCTTCTGTGACTTTCTGTCAAGCTCAAGTGATGCGGTGTATATGTGTTGGGGATCCTAAGCAAATAATCGTACAGAGGCTCTGCTCTCGACATCAATTGTGCCGTATGCAAATAGCTTATTGATCGTTTGAATGGTAGTGTGCTGGTGCATGCGGCCACGCCGTCAACACCGTTACCGCACTGGCGCCACACACAACTGACCAACTATGACGAGAACAATGGACCGTGGAAGATGCAATGCGTGAGCAGGAATGCCATTAGGCGCGGTCCGTGCATACCCCTTCCACTGGTGACTAACACGCTGCATAACTAAGCAGGACAGCAAACACAATCCGGAGAAACTTGAACCCACCGTTCTCGAACTTCTGCGTCCCGCACTGTTCAAGCTATGCATTTGCGTACTTGAGAAGTTACCAATTTACCTCCATGCGCAAATTGCTACGTAGTATTGGTATTGTCGTTATACGGTCTACATAAAGGAGATATAAAAAGACGAAATAGGAGCAGCAATTAAAAGAAGGTGAAAATTATAGAAATCGTAAACGGTAATTGTTCCAATAAACATTAACGTTAGTTGTAAAATCCGTATTGAAAGACCGACTGACAATGTCACAGCAGTGACGAAACACGACAGGGCGCAAATAAAATTAAAATTTGTTCTGCATTTGTGTGTATGTGTGCGTTCGTGACCCCTTTACTCCGTGTAATACGGAGCTGCGTAATGTGCATTATAGCGTCTTTAAGAACCCTGAGACTTTCACTTAAAATAAGATATTTCTCCAACAATATAAATGACGGTGAGGCATCGGACTAACCGTTACAGATTACAGCAACTTCTTCGCATAGCAGACATGTTACGCTCGCTACTATGAAGGAAAAGGGAGAAAAAAATGGAGCTCTAGTTCCTCGTGGACGAAAGTTACGGCAGACGAGGACGTACACCGGTCAGCATATTTTTTATACTTTTTATTAGCTACCTGTTGCTAATCGGCATAAGACACAACAGAAATCTGGAGCAGATAATGATGTTGAGAGAGAACAATAAATCCAGATGAAGTTACACGTCAAAAATTGAAAAAGTTCACTCACGGGACACGTAGAAAGAATGGACGTAAACAGTGTAACCCCTCAGACGGTCGCAATCTTGAAAAATAAGATTACTTGACCCAACTCGAACAAACAAACAAGCAGCTAGCTCACCAAATTTACAGAGAAGAGAGAAGAACCGAACGACAGACGTGAACGCTGCAATAGAAACACATTCACTCGTGGTGCCTAAAAGAGCATGAGGCTGAAAGGAAGGCGGACAAATATTGATTTCGTGTTGTCCTGTGCAACGCAATCGGGAAAGTAGAAGAAAAATTCAATCATACCAGCATTCACTCACTTAACAGCATTATTTTAATAATAATTATGAAATAAATAGACTAAGTATGTTCTTTTACTGGATTATAAAAGTTTGCAATTATTTGATTGTATAGCTTGATTGAAAATTACGTGACTTCTTCAATTACTTATAAAAAAACAGTAAAGCCCAGATTCTCTGAAGAATCGAACACCAGTATATAAAACAGATTCAAACGTCTCATTACTTTACAAATACTGCAGCAATACGTCAAAAATGGTTCAAATGGCTCTGAGCACAATGGGACTTAACTTCTCAGGTCATCAGTCCCCTAGAACTTAGAACTACTTAAACCTAACTAACCTAAAGACATCACACACATCCATGCCCGAGGCAGGATTCGAACCTGCGACCGTAGCGGTCGCGCGGTTCCAGACTGTAACGTCTAGAACCGCTCGGCCAACCCGGCCGGCTATCCCGCTCACCCTGACTGCGAGTTCGTACGTCAGTCTGGTGATCTGCTCTGCAGGCATTCATGAACAGCATTTCCGGGGATGTTTCCGAACATTATAACGTTCGCTACGCACCGCTGCTGTAACTCAACGTGCTCTACACTTTCGACATGTTCCCTTGGCCTGCTCGATAACCAGATCTGTGACCAATCGAAAACATATGCGACAACATCGGACGACAATTCCAGCTTCATCCAGAATCAGCATTAACCGTCCCTGTATTGACCGACCAAGTGCAGCAGGTATGGAACTCCAACCCACAAACTGACGTCTGGTACCTGTGCATGCATGCACATTTGAATTGTGGCTGCTACACCCGTTATTAATGTATCAGCATTTTGCACTTGCAGTGGCTTATTTCGCGCTTACGTTAATCTGTGATCTTGCAATGTTAATTACTTAATTGTGTTACCTAGGCAAATTTATTCCCGAAGTCTCGTTACTCTAACGAAATAAATCTCGGGTGAACAGCCTGGTATGAGTGTGCGTAGGACACAACATTTCGGCAATCGACCACGTTGCCATCATGAGGTGCGCTGTTGCACACTTGCACACTCATACCAGGCTGTTCACCCGAGATTTGTTTCGTCATAAAATACGCCTGGAGAAATTTAAGAATCACACTTCATTACTCTACATTAATTAGCTTTTGGTGTTGCGATTTTTTTCCCCGTCAGTGTATAAGCTGCCTTTTTAAACTTTAAAACTTCCTGTTACTATCTATATGTAGAGATTATTCATACCCCTTTCATGAAATACAGATTAATTAAACTGAGTCAGTGTTTTCGAATAACCACGTACATTTCGAAGAACAGTTTCATCATTAGGGCTCCATTATTTATCGAAACACCAATGTGCACTGTAGGAGGCTATTGTAAGTTCTCGACTGAAAATTGCAGATTTGTGCTGGAACATATACAAATTTGCAAGAAGATACAGTTCTCCACAGTCGTTTAATGAACAAAGTAAGAGCATATGGACTATCAGGCCAATTGTGTGATTGGATTGAACAGTTCCTAGATAACAGAACGCAGCATGTCATTCTCAATGGAGAGAAGTCTTCCGAAGTAAGAGTAATTTCAGGTGTGCCGCAGGGGGGGGGGGGGGTGTCGTAGGACCGTTGCTATTCACAATATACATAAATGACCTTGTGGATGATATCGGAAGTTCACTGAGGCATTTGCGGATGATGTTGTGGTATATCGAGAGGTTGTAACAATGGAAAATTGTACTGAAATGCAGGAGGATCTGCAACATATTGACGCATGGTGCAGGGAATGGCAATTGAATCTCAATGTAGACAAGTGTAATGTGCTGCGAATACATAGAAAGAAAGATCCCATATCATTTAGCTACAATATAGCAGGTCAGCAACTGGAAGCAGTTAATTCCATAAATTATCTGGGAGTACGCATTAGGAGTGATTTAAAATGGGATGATGACATAAAGTTGATCATCGGTAAAGCAGATGCCAGACTGAGATGCATTGGAAGAATCCTAAGGAAATGCAATCCGAAAACAAAGGAAGTAGATTACAGTACACTTGTTCGCCCACTGCTTGAATACTGCTCAGCAGTGTGGGATCCGTACCAGATAGGGTTGATAGAAGAGATAGAGAAGATCCAACGGAGAGCAGCGCGCTTCGCCACAGGATCTTTTAGTAATCTTGAAAGCGTTACGGAGATGATAGATAAACTCCAGTGAAAGACTCTGCAGGAGAGACGCTCAGTAGCTCGGTACGGGCTTTTGTTGAAGTTTCGAGAACATACCTTCACCGAGGGGTCAAGCAGTATATTGTTCCCTCTTACGTATATCTCGCGAAGAGACCACGAGAATAAAATCAGAGAGATTAGTGCCCACACAGAAGCATACCGACAATCCTTCTTTCCACGAACAATACGAGACTGGAATAGAAGGGAGAACGGATAGAGGTACTCAAGGTACCCTCCGCCACACACCGTCAGGTAGCTTGCGGAGTATGGATGTAGATGTAGAAGATGTAAGAACATTTTTATTAGAACTTTATAATATTTTCCGCATATTTTTAAGCTGTATAATTTTTCTCTCAAGCAGCGTAATTTTAAAGGGACAAAGGTAAAGTTTTATTGTATGTGAAACCTGTTCGGCTCTCATTACCAGCAGAGTATGAAGAGAACAGCAGGTTCCGCAATCAACACGCGCCGCCAGTAAACGCCACATAAACACACACAGACACCCACACACGTGTGTTCGCTTTTCAGTGCAGAACGGCCGGCGCGCCCGCCGTGAAAGCGCCGCCCTTTATGCCGCCGAACAGAGAAAAGTTGTGCCAAAACAGAACACGGCCAGGCGGAGGCGGAGGCGGCGCCAGTTGCAGCGGTGCTGGCGGCTCATTACGGCGGCCTGGCGCGTGCTGGCTGGCGTGCGCCAGCGCTTTGTCACGGTATCCTGACTGGCGCCAGTCGTGCGGAGCCGCTGCAGCGGGCCAACGCCGGCCCAACGGAAATTAATTACGCGCGAAACTGTTAATGTGACCTCTCTTCGCGGAGCGCAGCTTTCAGTGCTGCTGGCCAGCGCTTGGGGAAAAAAAAAAAAAATGGTTACAAGAGGAGCCGCAGCGACTGGTGAACTGCGTTCTACAAACAGCTGAAATCCTCAGCGACTTTGAACTCAGATACTTGGACACGTTCTATGGATGGTTCACCGAGGAAACATGTTTTATATTACAGTTATGTCAGCAGTACGTATAGACGTAAAATTTGCATTATCTGTTTTGAAGTCCAATTACCCAATCTTCTGACATCTGCGGGATGCAGGAATCGATCTGCAGTCTATGAGGTCTCCTCTTAAAGCATATGTTAAAATCATTCTTCCTGCCTCAGCACAAACTAGACGACAAATAACGAACAATCAGTCCGTTCAAAAATGGTTAAAATGGCTCTGAGCACTATGGGACTTAACTTCTAAGGTCATGAGTCCCCTAGAACTTAGAACTACTTAAACCTAACTAACCTAAGGACACCACACACATCCATGCCCGAGGCAGGATTCGAACCTGGGACCGCAACGGTCGCGCAGCTCCAGACTGTAGCGCCTAGAACCGCTCGGCCACTCTTGCCGGCAATCAGTCCGTATCCAGGATGAATTTCAACTCTGAAGAGGGGTCTACAGTGATTTAAAACTACCTGGAAGAAAACTGTGTGCGTGACCGGGACTGAAACCTGGCACATTTATCTTTCGTGCGCAAGTGCTCTACTGACTGAGCTGTCCAAGTACGACTCACGACTAGATCACAGAGCATTAATTCCATCAACATCCCTTTCCTACCTACCAGATTTCGGGGAAACTCGCCTGCGCACTCCTAGGCTATGGCTAAATCAAGTCTTCTCAGTATCCTTTCTTCCAGGAGTGCTTTTCTCGCAAGGTATGCAGCACAACATCTGTGAAGTTTGGGTGTTAGAGGAAGAGATAACGTTGGAAATAAGGCTATGACGCTGGGTCATGAGCCGTGCTTGGATACCTCAGTCGGTAAGAGCACTATCCGTGAAAGCCAGTTTTAACGTGCCAGGAAGTTTAAGTCGTCAAGTAATTAAACGCTGTCGTACTTTATCATCTATTTACGCATCGCACAGCATTTATTTATGAGCAGAGTCATGTGTCTATATTTACCAGCCGGTATCATCTGCAAGTTTCTCGGCGTGCATCTCCATCTTTACACCCAAAAATGATTCAAATGGCTCTGATCACTATGGGACTTAACAGCTGAGGTCATCAGTCCCCTAGAACTTGGAACTACTGAAACCTAACTAACCTAAGGAGATCACACATATCCATGCCCGAGGCAAGATTCGAACCTGCGACAGTAGCGGTCGCGCGGTTCCAGTCTGAAGCGCCGAGAATCGCTCGGCCACTGCGGCCGGCTTTACACTCCTCCCCCCCCCCCCCCCCCCTTCCGACCCCGCCCACCATTCTGCGTCGCTCCGTTCGCAATCGCGTCGTTTGAAAACAGTTTTCCAGGTGTGCAGGCGTTATTTGCCGTGTATAAATATGGTGTCCCGCCTAAGAGTAGGCAGATCCATTTTCTCCTATTTCGGCAGATATTTGCAGTTTCGTTTTTAAATCTATAGCTGGATC
The DNA here is from genome assembly GCF_023864345.2 of Schistocerca serialis cubense. Taxonomy (NCBI): domain Eukaryota; kingdom Metazoa; phylum Arthropoda; class Insecta; order Orthoptera; family Acrididae; genus Schistocerca; species Schistocerca serialis. The sequence goes on along the minus strand of NC_064638.1, from coordinate 1,282,949,800 downwards.
CAGCCCAAACAAACACTGCTCAAAAATGTTTCATGCATCGCCCAGTCCCGGTGGGAAAGCTAGATTTCTTTCCCGTCACGTCAAAATGATATTTAAAAGCTGAAAGAGCTGTTGCGCGTGGTGAACAGTTAGACTTCGTTGTCCAGCTCATATGGGTTGTCTTTGACACTGAAGCCATAGACGTTTCAGTCAGGGGGTGCACACCACTCGGCTTTCAACATTGTGGATGCTCATTGAGTGAATTAGCAGGGATGGCGATGTTGTTGCATCTCGGATGACCCCGTGACATAAGAGTCAGCTGATAATCATTTGACATCAGTCGAATGACTTCTTACGTGTGCAGCCCTTTCTAAAATAGCTAATACCTGTACATCAGTCCGCGACTTTTTCTGTGCTATTGGTCAGACACAGTATGTTACTCTGTCAATAGTGGAAATTGATATGACTGTTCTAACTTCTTGTTTCCCTCCATTTTAAGAGACGTCATGGCTTCAGTGAAACTGTCTTACTTGAATAAAATTGAAAACAAAACAGGTCTGTGGACACATCTATAAGAAAAACAATTATCCCAATTTATTGGCAATACTCTCCTGTTCCTACAGTTTGTCAGATTTCACCTTGGCGTTTAATAATCCATCCTTGGGATCTTCGACTTATCTACGGCATCGTATATCTTATAAAAACGTAGGCTGCATTCAGCATCATTTTATGCAATGCAACATAGCTGCACGCATTTTGCAGACGAACTTGTTCACAGGCTATTCTGGTACCCCACTCTCGTAGCTTTCCTCACAGTAGAAGCTGTTGTAAGAGCATGAGGAGGAGTGGGGCAAGTGTTGCAGCTCTCCTTACCTCCAGAAGGTCGTGGGATTCGGCAGATTTTGAAAGAAGAATATCAGCGAACGATGAGTTGTATTGTTTCTCTGTAAGAAGACTTATTGCGAAGAATGTACTGTCTCGCTGAAGGTATAGTTCAATCGGTGTCCTACGCAAGGCTCACATCGCAGTGGTATTTCCAAGAGAGAGGTTTCCTGACATTCACTGCGTATCATTGCTATGTTTTGTTTACACTTTGCATTGTTGTGACATATACTTCTTGTCTCGCTCACAGGTTACCAAACGGGCACATCAACTTCGAGAAGTTCTGGCAGCTGGCCAAGCAGGTGACGGAGTTCATCACGTGGAAGCAGGTGTCCTGCCCGTTCGAGAAGAACACCAAAGTCATCACCTTCCTTCAAGCCAGTCCCGTGCTCACCGAAAACGGTAAGTCAGTCCACTCTTACCTGTCGTGTAACTTGCCTTCATGCCATTACCAGCCATTTGAGATAAGGGTCACGTCTACATCATTCCATGCGTTACGGTCGCCAGCTGTAAGCGTCTCCATGTCACCATGGCATGTTTTCTGATAACACCTACCAACTTTGCATTATGGCTTCGCCTCGGTATTAACTATTGGAATGCAGCAAAGAAGGTGGTTGGTCCATCTATCATGTCCCGCCTATCTCTATTTCGCGTTCATTGCGGTCATAACAATTTCTTCCATTTTACTATGCCCTCTGGCCCATTTGTTTGCTTTCTTACCACCCCAAGTAATTCCCACCCTACGTCTCTCCACTGTTTCATGAGCGACCTTCAATCTTTGAAAAGTTTCCGTCCTACAAGCCGACGTCTAACTGGCATAAGTCAAAAGCAGTGACACACACTTTGTAAACTGATCGCTTTACATATACCAGAAGCTTCACATTTTAATAATCTTTATTTGTTTCACCAAAAGCATTCCCGGCCCCTTCGTTACTACTCTATTCATTTTTTTTAAACTGCACTTCAGATTATTATTACCAACTAATCTTAATTTAAAAGCGCATCATTTAAATCTATGACTTGGTTGCTAATATAGCTTTCTCTTTTATTTTTCATGTGATCGGTCTCCATTGTAATAAATTTTCAACCCTAGGTTCAAATTTGCGCTATTACTGTAACTAGAGAACGATATTTTTTATATAACACTAAAAGTTGTTCGTGAAAGGAAACTCCATTTGCTTCCATTCTCGTTCTTTATTCTTTGTATTAAAATGATATAACAGACGAGGTGAGCAGAAATGTGCGGCTTTTTGCCAGTGGTGTACTGTAGGAGGATACAAGATGACTTAAAATTTCTAGTTGGTGTGATGAATGGCAGCCAGGTCAAAATGTAAGTTAATGCAGATGAATAGGAAAACAATCCAATAACGTTCGAATACAACATTAGTAGCGTGGTGCTTGATGCAGTTATGTCGATTAAATGTCTAGGTGTAATGCTGAAAAACATTATGAAATGGAATGAGCACGTAAGGACGGCAGAAGAGAAGGCGAATGGTCGATTTCGGTTTGTTGTGAAAAAGTTGGAAAGTGGGGTTCATCTATAAAGGAGACCGCTATAGAAAACTAGTGCGGCCCATTCTTGAGTCCTGCCCGAGTGTCTGAGATCGTCACCAGGTCTGCCTAAAGGAAGACATCGAGTCAATTCAGAGGCGGGCTGCTACTTTCGTTCAACGCGTGAGTCTTACGGAAATGCTTCACGAACTCGTGTGAGACTCGTTGGAGGTAAGACTACTACTGAGAAAGTACCGAAATTTGATGCTGACTGCAGAACGATTCTGCTGTCACGAACATACATTTTGCGTATGGACTACTAAGATAAGAGAAATTAGAGCCTATACTGGGGTATGTAGACAGGAAAGAAAACGACGCATTGAACAATTTATCAGGGCCCATGGCGGACCCGTGCCTGCTAGGCAACAGGACACATTCTGAACGGAGGTGACTGAAATGTTAATCATTTCTGCAGAACATACTAATGCACAAGTCTTGTGAATATGAACGTCCTATCTCTAGTCGTTCAATTTGTTCTGTTTTTTTCTGAACATGAGTGTATTATGTGAAAAAGGGACCAAAAACGACCTGTTCAAAATGGCTCCGCTAGCTTAGATGCACGCATCAACCAGCTGTCGCACTGAATGAGATGTGCGCTGACATTTCCCGGAATTTCTACATCTACATCTACATCCATACTCCGCAAGCCACCTGACGGTGTGTGGCGGGGGGTACCTTGAGTACCTCTATCGGTTCTCCCTTCTATTCCAGTCTCGTATTGTTCGTGGAAAGAAGGATTGTCAGTATGCCTCTGTGTGGGCTCTAATCTCTCTGATTTTATTTTCATGGTCTCTTCGCGAGATATACGTAGGAGGGAGCAATATACTGCTTGACTCTTCGGTGTACTGCTTGACTCTTCTTCGGTGAAGGTATGTTCTCGAAACTTCCACAAAAGCCCGTACCGAGCTACTGAGCGTCTCTCCTGCAGAGTCTTCCACTGGAGTTTATCTGTCATCTCCGTAACGCTTTCCGATTACTAAATGATCCTGTAACGAAGCGCGCTGCTCTCCGTTGGATCTTCTCTATCTCTTCTATCAACCCTATCTGTTACGGATCCCACACCTGTGAGCAGTATTCAAGCAGTGGGCGAACAAGTGTACTGTAACTTACTTCCTTTGTTTTCTGGTTGCATTTCCTTAGGATTCTTCCAATGAATCTCAGTCTGGCATCTGCTTTATCAACGATTAATTTTATGTGCTCATTCCATTTTAAATCACTCCTAATGCCTACTCCCAGATAATTTATGGAATTGACTGCTTCCAGTTGCTGATCTGCTATATTGTAGCTAAATGGTATGGGATCTTTCTTTCTATGTATTCGCAGCACATTACACTTGTCTACATTGAGATTCAGTTGCCATTCCCTACACTTTGCGTCAATTCGTTGTAGAATTCAGTTCAGTTCAGTTCAGAATTCAGTTCAGTACAATTTTCCATTGTTACAACCTCTCGATATACTACAGCATCATCCGTAAATGCCTCAGTGTACTTCCGATAACATCCACAAGGTCATTTATGTATATTGTGAATAGCAACGGTCCTACGACACTCCGCTGCGGCACACCTGAAATCACTCTCACTTCGGAAGACATCTCCCCACTGAGAATGACATGCTGCGTTCTGTTATCTAGGAACTCTTCGATCCAATCACACAATTGGTCTGATAGTCCATATGCTCTTATTTTGTTCATTAAACGACTGTGGGGAACTGTATCAAACGCCTTGCAGAATTCAAGAAACACGGCACCTACCTGGGAACCCGTGTCTGTGGCCCTCTGAGTCTCATGGACGAATAGCGCGAGCCGGATTTCACACGATCGTCTTTTTCGAATCCCATGCTGATTCCTACAGAGTAGATTTCTAGTCTCCAAAAAAGTCATTATACACGAATATAACACGTGTTCCAAAATTCTACAACTGATCGACGTTAGAGATATAGGTCTATAGTTCTGCACATCTGTTCGACGTCCCTTCATGAGAACGGGGATGACCTGTTCCCTTTTCCAATCCTCTGGAACGCTACGCTCTACTAGAGGCCTACGGTACACCGCGTGATTCGGCGGCCTTCAACAGTACAGACACGAAGACTCTACATCTTGCAGCGGAGTTCGATAAACAAGAGCTCTCAAATGAGTCATGTACTTTCCAACAGCTTCTACGGAGGAACCTACTTTGTTCCTTTGAGAATAGTGTACCGGCTCTGCTGGGAGTAGTACCTCTAGCAGTGTGACGGGACGTGTACGCCATGCGCGATGGAGCTGTTCTTCGGTGTGGACGCCCGCCCGATTGTAAATATCAGATTCCATCCTCGATGCAAAAGAAAGGGGAGTGCCAATGCCCTGGCGTATACGTTTTCCGGACGTCAAGGCCCCTACACTTTTACTTCTTCGGTCGTTTGGAAGCTCTTGCTTATCTACCATCGGTGCTACGTGCGGCGACTCCTGGTGGCCGTATTGTGGAAGGCTTCGGAACCACACGCAGTACTGCTAGGACACATCAGATCATGCGGAATCCAGTACGACCGGCGAGTTGATGCTCGTGTCCCTGCTGGCGGAGGCATTTCGAACTCTCTCTTCTTGCGTGTTTACCATGATTAATTTACAATGAAGAGCTGTTAGGAAATGATCTCTAACCTAGAAACAGAGCGTTTCCGGACCGACGTCTACACAGGATAATCAGAACCAATCTGTATTGCTTGTAAGGTTGTTGCAGCGGAGACTGTGCTGAGGAATACGATACGTCGCGCCGTTTCATAGTTACCTACCACTGATGTTAGCCAGTCAGGTCGCTGTGCGCGCAAAATCAAGCACTTGCACGCGCTAAATTGCGTTAATGCACAGACATCTGTGGGTCCGTGAATTGCCTCTTGTTGAAACGCTCATTCCTAGTTAAAATGCGCCTTTTTCGGAAGTGTTTCTAAGGGAAACCAAACGAAGAACACGTCTGGTGACACCGCCTTGGCCAGGCTGCTGCAGTTTGAGCGCGCGAAGACCTCACTGGCTAACTCCAGTGCTGAATAATTGGAAAACGCCGCAACGTATCGAATTATTTTCTTAACAACTACTTATAAGGACAACCTAACCTCCCCTGGCAAGCTTTTCAGAGTGTTTCTGACCACCCCGTATAACATTTTTTTTCCACTTTTTCTACGTGAAAACAATTTTCTTGCAAGTTTGACTTCTGAAAGTGTTCGAAGATAGGATAAAGACGTCCACTGACTTATAATCGGACAATTGTTCTTCACTGGAGAGATTATATTTATGAATCACCAAGTGCTCCTGATCAGCTGCTGTCAGCTTTGACCGAAATTTCTATCATAAGGAAACGTGAGGTTATTTAGATCAACCTATATGCCACTATTCTTAAAATGGCCTCAGTATTACGAAAAATCTGTCCTGCCCTTTATTCTGTTACCCATTTTTCAAGTCATTCAAGAATTTGTCAGACGTTTTCCGTTACTTCAAGATCATGTTACTTTGACAGTTTCTTTTGGATTCTTCTCCGAGTCAGCTCCCGAGTAGTAGTCCGCCACACTCTGCTGTTTGAAACTTCACTATTCTGGTTTCTCCCTTTCTATATTATGTAACAGAATTGAGTTCAAATCAGTTGTGCAAGTGTTTGATGTTTATGAACACCATTTACTGTATATTATGGCCTATAGCTCAGGTTGTGCTATACCAAACGACTCTCTGATCCTGGCATCTCAGCTGTTGTATGTTTTATAGCAAGAGCTCCACGAACAGCTGTATCTTTAACGAGTTTTATTAAGGCACTACTGGCTTCGTGGTCGCATTATCAGGCGCATATAAAATTTAAGCAACGGTAAACAACATGGCGGGGACTAAAGAATTACAACCCGCTTTACGGACAGTATGGTTTTAACTATAAAGTTAGGCCCTTCTGTGTTCTCTGCCACGTTGTTTATCATGTTTTAATTTTTATATGCACCTAATGATGTGGCTAGAAGCCACAAAACAAGTATTGCCCTAATAATATTCGTTCAAGACGCAGCTCCTTGCTGAGTTCTTGCTATAAAACTGTGCTATTGGCCACATTTTCTGTTTTCTGTTATATTTGTACATTCATTTTAATTTGAAGAACTGCATGTTTGCCATCAGCTGTAGGAATTTATTATTTGTTTTATGTTGCTTTCGGTCGTACCGACTATCTTCAAAGTTAGGAAAGAAACAAACGGAAACTGGTGCAAAGTTCACTCCCGGAATAAAATTGCAAGACTGAGAAGAAGTTGTGCGACGTAAATGAAAGTTGCTAGGGTTGTTTCTACACCCGATAGATGACATCTGTACAAATTTTTCGATATTCGTATTTGAGAATGCAAATCAGGTTTGCTTTAAATAGGAGTACACGCTGTAGCGGTCATGGGTGTTGGTTATCTTTGGGGGTGCTGAGTTGCTGTTAGTCAAGAATGCTTTTCAGACCTCACTGAGTTTGGAGGTGTAATAGGGCTACGAAAAGCCGAATTTTACTTCTTAGGTACTGCCATTTTGCATGACTGCTGGCAGCGGTTTCTTGAGCATGTACGGTCGCAGGGAAACCGGGTTCCGGACGAGCAGAGGGCACTACCGAAAGGGAAGACCATCGTGTTCGGCGTACGGCCCCGGCACTTCGCAGTGCATCTGCAACAGCAGTTTGAGTGGCAGTTGGCACCACGAGCCGTTACAAATCGGTTACTTCAAGGACAGCTCCGACCCAGACGTTCTGTAGAGAGCATCGCACCGAACCCAGACCAGAGTCATTTGCGACGTTAGTGGTGTCAACCGAGAGCTGACTGGAGGGCAGTGGAGGTCTGTAGTGTTTTCTTATGAAAGCTGGTTCTGGTTCTGCCTCGGTGCCAGTGATGGTTGTGTGTTGGTTAGGAGGAGGCGAATTCAGGGCGTGCAATCAACGTGTGTGCGTGCTAGACACACTGGACCTACACCTGGTGTTATGGTTTGACGATGCGATTTCGTATGACAGCAGGAGTACTCTCTGGGGTTACCCCAAGCGTGCTCATTACAAATTTGTACGCCAGTCTGACAGTTCTAGCTGTTGTGCTACCAGCGTTACAGGGGGTGTTTGCCAACAGGGTGAGCTCGCTCACATACCGCTGTTATAACCCAACATGCTCCACGGAGTGTCGACATGTTGTCTTGGCCTGCTCGATCATCAGATCTGTGTCCAGTTGAGCACAAATGGGACACCTTCGGACGACGACTCCAGCGTCATCCACAGCCAGCATTAACCGCCCGCCCTTTATTGGCCGACCACGTGTAACACTCGTGGAACTGAAAAACTTGACACCGCACACTTTTACAACAAAATGCATGCTCGATTGCGTTCTTAAATTCAACATTCTGACGTTTATACCGGTTGTTAATGTACCAGCGTTCCACATTTACAATGGCTAATCTCGCGCTGACATTAACCTGTTATCTTGCAATGTTAATTAAATATGTTAGCCGCAAGGAGTAGCCGCGCGGTTTGAGGCGCCATGTCACTAATCGTGCGGTCCCTCACGCCGGAGATTCAAGTCTTCCGTCGGCATTGGGTGTGAGTGTTGGTCCCTTAGGAATTCACACACATTTTGTTATCTGGACGAACGTATTCCAGAAATTTCATTACTGAACATTCATTATGTTTTGGAGTTGCGATTTTTTTGTCGGTGTAAATAATAAATTAGTACAGCTGATGCCAATCATGCAGTTCCTATAATTCCTGATAGCTGCACCGAATCACCTCTACTGTCATTGACTCTATGTTATATAACAAATCCACAGCGAAATTACTGAGGAAATCTTCTCGTACCTCCATCTGCGTGGGTGCACCAAAACTCCGCGACATTTCGATGCGTGCCATTATCATTATCTTCTGACGAAGTACACGCCGGGAAAGTCTGTACTTACAAATTGCCATTGCTACTGCTAATGATACAGCCGTCGCCATCAGTGGTAGTACTTGCATATGTCTGCGTCCTCCATTATTGTTTCTACTATTGTCGTGACGTATAATTACAGAAAACAGTCTATATACTTAACAGTCACTCATTATCGTATGAAATGCAAAGCATTTCCGCACGGAGGCCTTCGAGGGATGACGCGTTATCCCAGAAATGGAAGTCTCTTTTATGACGAGCGCCATAACTAACTCGAAAAACCCAGCCGTGACGCCCCGTAATTTAGCAGGTGCGAGATAATATTAGTTGCTCGGCTATTACAGCGTCATTTTTTTGGAAAAGTGTTGCTATAATACGAACTGTACTATTCGCATGTAAACTGGAATTAACTAATCGAATATTTTGCCTGCTGCTAGCAGCGACACGTACGCGACGTAACACTATTACTTTATCGAATTTGTCCCCTTTCGCTGCTGTCAGAGCTCATTCGACGCTATTGTGCTTCCATTTCACGCCATATGCTGTGTAGTTTTTGTCTTTATTTGCCTATTAATTTCATTCGAATTTATGTACACGTTTTTAGGTTATTATCATGTAATTCGCTCATTCATAATTCATGTTTTCCAATATTGTATTACCGAATTTTCAGGGCTCTCTTCTCGTTATATATTAAGAATTATGAGCTATTACCGCCACACGCGAGAAAACATTCATATTGCTTAATGGTGATAAGCGTTCTCACTGTCGTGTGGTGACTAATATTCCATGCACGCACGTCTTTCTACCACGTCGAAACACGTTATGCGCCGTATAACATTGTCGACCGGCAATGGAGATTCGGAGTATCTTCAGGGTACGGGATTGGCTCGATGCGTGTTTTGCTAATACAACCCAGTACGTAAAACTGCACAGAAGATGTTCAACAGAAATGCATGTATCATCTAATGTGCTCGAAGAAACTATCATGAGACCAACAGTGTTGTTAATACACACAAACGATTGCTCAGATAGAATCAATAGTAGTGTTACAAACACTGTAGCACAAGAAAACGACGCACCACGGAGGAATTATCCGAATGGGCCGGAAATCGGTAGATGTGATGTACATTGTCAGACAAATAAACGATTATTTTCAGAAAAACTGGATGATTCAGAAACTGAGCAAGTCAGTAACGAGTTGGTCTACCTCTGGCCCTTATGCATGCAGTTCTACGGCTTGGCATTGACTGAAAGAGTTGTCGGTTGTCCTCCTGGGGGGATGTCGTGCCAAATTCTGACCAACGGGTACGTTAGATCGTCAGAGCGCTGACCTGGTCACAGCACCCTGCCTATAATGCTCCAACCGTTCTCAACCGGGAAGAGATGCGGTGATTTTGGTAGCCGCAGTAGGGTTTGACAAGCACGAAGGCAAGTAGTGGAAACTCGCATCGTGTGCTGGCGGACATTGTCTTGCTGACGTGTAAGCCCAGAATGGTTTGGTACGAAGGGCAAGGAAACGGGGCGTAGAATACCGCCGACGTACTGCTGTGCTGTAAGGGTGTCGCGGATGACAATCAAAGAGGTCCTGCTGTGAAAAGAAATGGCAGTCCAGAGCACCACTCCTGGATGTGGGGCAGTATGGAGGGCGACAGTTAGGTTTTATTCCCTCTGCTACCCAGGGCGTCCCAGACACGTCTTCAGCCTGGAATCTAGTTGACTGGAGTGGTGGGTCCGGCTTTGAATTGAGCCCCAATGATCAGTGTAGACGTACCTGGAGACCGGGCAGGGATCGGATATCAGTCTGGTTGTCGCCGGCTATACAGTCTGACACCGAGGACTGATGGTCTGGGGTTCCATTCCTTCACATAGCAGGTCCTCTATGGTTGTCATCAGTGGCACGCTTACGGCGCAGTGGAACGTTGACGATATTCTACACCCCATTTTCGTGGCCTTCCAGGTAAGGCATCATGGGCTTATATTTCAAATCCCATCACGGCAAAAGTTTCTACTACTTGCTTGATCATTTTCGAACCCTACCTTACACCGAAAGTTTACCGGACTTCTCCCCAGCAGAGAACGTTTGGAGCATCATGGCAGGGCCTCCAACCGGCTCGGGATTTTGACGATCTAACCCGCGGATTGGACAGAATTTGGCACGATATTCCACAGGAGGAGAGCTAACAAGTGTATCAATCAATGCCAAGCCGAATAACTGCTTGCATAAGGGCCAGAGGTGGACAAACGCGTTATTGAGTTGTTCAGCTTGTAAAACCCTTTGTCCTGAACAAATCATACAATTTTTCTGCAATTCTGATCATTTGTTTGTAATTCACGTCTATCGATTTCCGTCTCATTAGGATAATCCCTTCGTGATGTGTTGTTTTTCCCTTCTTTTTTTCTCTGCCTTACAGTACATTTTGGGCAACGGAAAGAAGCTGTATGGAATGGGACGATTACGTAAAATCAGCACTAGGGAAGGAAAATTGAAGTCTCAGATTTGCTAAGGTATTCTGGGAATGTGCAGAGCCTACAACACACTAGTACGATAAATTGTAGAGTACTGTAGAATCTGGAATCAGTAGCATGTCCGCATGACAGCAGACACTGAGCAGATTCAGTGACGCCGTGATACGATCACAAAAGATCGGTATAGTCCACAGGAAAGTGAAATAGAAAATCTGGAGGAACTTAACTCTTTCCTACCCAAACTACGAAAAATGATTTAATATTTCGAGACAAAATTGTAGAAGCAACTAAAAACAGAGTAGATCAGTATAATTCATACATACACTTGCATTAATTTACGCACAAAACACGAATGGAACTTTTGAGTTCCGTAGGGAAATATTCATAGTATCAAGTTATGTACTTGCTGTGTTAGTAATATAAGTTTAGATTAACTTAAACAGTACGTAACAGTATTGAAAACGTCGAAAAACAAAAATGAATTCCTTCCGAGGCCTTGAAGGCCAACGGTACGACCGAACCGTGCCATCGTTACATCACTGGATGTGGGTGGATATGGACAGGGATGCTCTCCTAGCCTTTGTCAGTCTTTGTCACCGGAGCCGCTACTTCTTAATAAGATAGCTCCTCAGTTGGCCTTACAAGGGCTGAGCGTACCCCGCTTACCAAAAGCAGTAAGCAGACCCGGACGATCACCCATCAAAGTGCTAGCCAAGCCGGACAACGATTAAATTCGGTGATCGGCCTTACAAAGGCTGAGCGTACCCCGCTTACCAAAAGCAGTCAGCAGACCCGGACGGTCACCCATCCAAGTGCTAGCCAAGCCCGACAATGATTAACTTCGGTGATTGGCCTTACAAGGGCTGAGCGTACCCCGCTTACCAAAAGCAGTAAGCAGACCCGGACGGTCACCCATCCAAGTGCTAGCCAAGCCCGACAACGATTAACTTCGGTGACCGGCCATACAAGGGCTGAGCGTACCCCGCTTACCAAAAGCAGTCAGCAGACCCGGACGGTCACCCATCCAAGTGCTAGCCAAGCCCGACAATGATTAACTTCGGTGATTGGCCTTACAAGGGCTGAGCGTACCCCGCTTACCAAAAGCAGTAAGCAGACCCGGACGGTCACCCATCCAAGTGCTAGCCAAGCCCGACAACGATTAACTTCGGTGACCGGCCATACAAGGGCTGAGCGTACCCCGCTTACCAAAAGCAGTCAGCAGACCCGGACGGTCACCCATCCAAGTGCTAGCCAAGCCCGACAATGATTAACTTCGGTGATTGGCCTTACAAGGGCTGAGCGTACCCCGCTTACCAAAAGCAGTTAGCAGACCCGGACGGTCACCCATAAAGTGCTAGCCAAGCCGGACAACGATTAAATTCAGTGATCGGCCTTACAAAGGCTGAGCGTACCCCGCTTACCAAAAGCAGTCAGCAGACCCGGACGGTCACCCATCCAAGTGCTAGCCAAGCCCGACAACGATTAAATTCGGTGATCGGCCTTACAAGGGCTGAGCGTACCCCGCTTACCAAAAGCAGTAAGCAGACCCGGACGGTCACCCATCCAAGTGCTAGCCAAGCCCGACAACGATTAACTTCGGTGACCGGCCATACAAGGGCTGAGCATACCCCGCTTACCAAAAGCAGTAAGCAGACCCGGACGGTCACCCATCCAAGTGCTAGCCAAGCCCGACAACGATTAACTTCGGTGATCGGCCTTACAAGGGCTGAGCGTACACTGCTTACCAAAAGCAGTCAGCAGACCCGGACGGTCACCCATCCAAGTGCTAGCCAAGCCCGACAACGATTAACTTCGGTGACCGGCCATACAAGGGCTGGGCATACCCCGCTTACCAAAAGCAGTAAGCAGACCCGGACGGTCACCCATCCAAGTGCTAGCCAAGCCCGACAACGATTAACTTCGGTGATCGGCCTTACAAGGGCTGAGTGTACACCGCTTACCAAAAGCAGTCAGCAGACCCGGACGGTCACCCATCCAAGTGCTAGCCAAGCCCGACAACGATTAACTTCGGTGACCGGCCTTACAAGGGCTGAGTGTACCCCGCTTACCAAAAGCAGTCAGCAGACCCGGACGGTCACCCATCCAAGTGCTAGCCAAGCCCGACAACGATTAACTTCGGTGATCGGCCTTACAAGGGCTGAGTGTACACCGCTTACCAAAAGCAGTCAGCAGACCCGGACGGTCACCCATCCAAGTGCTAGCCAAGCCCGACAACGATTAACTTCGGTGATCGGCCTTACAAGGGCTGAGTGTACACCGCTTACCAAAAGCAGTCAGCAGACCCGGACGGTCACCCATCCAAGTGCTAGCCAAGCCCGACAACGATTAACTTCGGTGACCGGCCTTACAAGGGCTGAGCATACCCCGCTTACCAAAAGCAGTCAGCAGACCCGGACGGTCACCCATCCAAGTGCTAGCCAAGCCCGACAACGATTAACTTCGATGACCGGCCTTACAAGGGCTGAGTGTACCCCGCTTACCAAAAGCAGTCAGCAAACCCGGACGGTCACCCATCCAAGTGCTAGCCAAGCCCGACAACGCTTATCTTCGGTGATCTGACGGTAATTGCTGTTAGCGCCGCGGCAAGGTTGTGGGCTTATAAGTAAAAACACTCACAGTAATATCGTTTCACCCTAACAGGGACCATACAAACGAATAACGCGGCGCTACGGCAGTCCGTCGTTTTCTTTTGTCCTGTGTGGGCCGCGGTATTCCGATATGACAAACAAAAAGAGTTTCTTGTGCTATAGTAGAGCTACACAGACGTCCAGGCAGAATGCCGTTGCGTGAATTCAACCACAGCTGGTTTTAAACCGAACTGGACGAGACTTTCAAGTAGCGTCGGGCAGGAAAGGGTTGAATGGAATGCCTGGAAGAAAGATGACGTCTTTCTCGCGAAACCCTATTGTGTAAAAAGAAAACCTTTGTTTGAGGAATATAATGCAACAACTCTCCTGCCACGATTGCGGTTTCGTGTAAGAATCGTGAGAACAATAGAAATTAGAGCGCTTAAAGAGATATGCAGATACAGTGTCGAACCAAAAGTATCCGGACACATACTCCTGGACATTAATACATAGTGTCTAAAGGTTTTTGTTTAAATGACCGCTACCAGTCACAAACTTTGTCACCTATTGTATTACTTATTTATTTAGAGACATGCTTCGAGGGTTAAATCTCATCTTCAGGCTAAATTTCATTACAAAAACAACTTTACAATAAGGTCATACTGATGTTAATAGTCCTTTCGTAAATGTTGTTGTAATGAGAACATTACAATTTTAGGTCTGAGAAACAGTCGTCTCTTCCACTGCTGCCAATCTCTGTGTCCAGTCGTGAGGAACGAAACGGAGGTGTTATAAGTTGAATACACCCTGTAACATAAATATAAAAATTGCAAATGTATGAAATGACACCAAAATAAGAACAGTAGAATACGATAATCGGAGATACGTACAATATTACAGCAGTGTGGTTGAATAAGACAATCAGGGCATCACGTCATCATGTGTAGATGTGCAAACGTAACCAGAAGCCAAATATTGTCAACTGATGTTGACTGCAGTGACTGAAACTGGCAACTTGTGTGTCTTATTTTGATTGTGCCAAAGGTTTCATAAGAAGCATCAAAAAATTCACTGCTAGTGTCTAAGAAAGAGCATGAGATTTTTATGCCAACTTATTACAAAATGTTTGTTAACAAATGATGTTACTGTTGTTTCAGCGTTGGCGCTGGCGTCTTTCGAGTGCGAGCCGCCTGAGAACAACCACGAGAAGGAGCGCTGCAAGTCTCTCAAGTAAGTCCCACCTCCTGTTGTACGACGAGGACAGCCCATAGGGTTCTGTTGTAGGACCACACTTTTCCTTAATATGTATTAGTACTATGCCACTAAACTTAACAAACAGGAAACACATTTTAAATTGTCTGGGGTGCCGTAAGGTGTGTGTGAGAGCAATGTGTGTGTGTGGGGGGGGGGGGGGGGGGGGGAGGGGGTGGAGGGGTGTGCCACAGTTCTCTGTTCATGGGCCATAGATTTTATAAGTGTAAAGTAAGGGCTATCACTAAATATGGCAAGTGCTTCTGGTTTCCTGATGACAACTGTGATTGAATATGTAGTGTAGTGTAAATGATTTATTAATTAAGGTACTGAATGACATTAGCTCGTGCCTTACAGCAAGCAAATTGATAGTAAACTGCAACAAAACACGTTGCCTACAGCTTCTGACACGGGGACTCTAGTAGAAATTTATGTTTGCAACCGCAAGGAGATGCAATAGTCAGCGAAGTCGAACAACATAAATTCTTAGACTGAAGATACAGGAATATGTCTTTTGGAAGTACTACATTCAGAAACTAAACTCTGCCTACTTCACTACGAGAATAATATCCTGTGTTTTTATCGCTGAATTATGAAAGCTTGTTTACTTTACATACTTCCATTCTAGTACATCCTACGGTAACACATTTTTAACAACTCTGTGTACTCATGAAGAACATTCTCAGTTCAGGAAAAGGCAGGCAGGACGATGCGCAATATTAGTTCGCGAGGTTCGGGCCGGTCGTTGTCCGAGCGTCTCGGAATTCTAACTCTGCCATTCTTTCACGTATAATCCCTCATGGAATTTGTAGTCAATAAAATGGACTTATCCTTTTTTTTTTTTTTTTTTTTTTTTTTTTTTTTTTTTTTTTTTTTCCAGATGGAGAAGGGCGGGCTGTTATAGAGCGTGCGTTGAGCTCTTTTCAGCCATGGGGTTAAAGTTGTTCTGTTTTGGCACTGTTTATTTTTTGGTGGGGTACAAGGAAGGGGGCGGATTTCTCCCAATTGGGAATTTATTTGCAGGAGTTTGTAGGGGACAGTTCCGGTATTGCTTGTTATGGCTCTGCTTCTCTTTAAACTTATTCAAAAGGAACTGCCACGTTCACTAAGCGAACACTAGACAGAAAAACTGTTTTAACTTTTGTAACATCTCTTCAACCATTACACAGATATGTGAACACTGTTGTGCATGTTTCATTTTCAGCAGGCTTTCATCCCAGTGAAGTATTTGAGTGATAAACTACAGATTTTCAGCTATTAAGTTCAAACGCTTTTCTGTGGCATTCCCCTCTGTACTAGTCCTTAGTCCTTCGCAATAGTTTAGAGCGTAGCTCTGTAGCGTACTACACATTTTGTGACCTGTTTTAAATTTTGTTGTACTTTTGTATGTTTTACTTTTATTATAACCTTTGTTATTTGTTTCTAAATTTTTATTAGACTTCTGTAAGTAAAGTACTGACTCGTTCCATTAGATCTGACTCATATTAGATTACTGAGTCTTGTGACAGCTGAAGTTCTTTGTCCCCACCCCAAAATAAAATGTATTTCCGTCTGAATTTGGTTTTCAGGGGTGTCTTTCCACAGAAAATACAATTTTTCATTTCACGAAGCTGATTAAACAGTATTTACATTTAAAAATATATAGCTGACAGGTATTTTCTGTGACTTGCGCATTTCCCATTATTCTGTGCGGGAACCTCAAATAATTTGGTATTACAGATATTGGGGTAGAATGGTCTACCAATCTAAAATAATGCAGATTGTCACATTTGTAACACAGGTAGTGTACACAATGAGACAGCGTCTACAGGGAGAGAAATAATTTTTACAGGTATAACAGAAGTATTGATACCGGATTCCCCTTTGTTTTTGCTATAAACAAACGCTCTAGCTCAGCCAAGACACTGAAATAGTACGTTTCACTGATGACGCAAGTATCATAATGAAGCCTAGAGAATGATAAGGCACTATGATCCCTAAACAGACAGTGCATGGTGTGCTACAGAAGCTCTCAGTCATACAGGGTGTAATGGGTATAAATGCTGATATTTCTGTGTGTGGTACATTAATATGTACACATATCAGCATGTCTGTTGTTTTTTCTCTTTTTAATAACAGTTTTCTCTCACAAACGCGTTTCATAATGTACTGCTTGATGTTTTCTACACGGTCGTACCTGTACTACTAAGCGGAGTATGCCTGTTGGTATAGACTAACCGTTTTGCGACCAGACGTCAACACCTGACCTGCTGCCCAGGGGAAAGTAAACGTTAAAAGCGTGCTCTTGCCACATGTTCTTGCAGGCAGTAACCAACCTAAAACAGTCTGCGAATGACGTAAATAGTGAACTAACGCTGTTTCAATGGACTGTCCTCATTCACCAATAGAAATATCTGCACTGGTACCCGTTACATCTTGAATGTGCGGTTTACAATCTCTTAAGAAGTCCGTGGTAATTCTGAGAGCTGCTTCATTTTCTGATGAGACGATAGCGGCCGTAAGAGGCGAATTGGTGTTTTAAATTTTACATTGTCCCTTCCACAAAGGGATACCGCTCAGAAGAAATGTGATTAAATCGCCTTTTCATGTAAAGTCGCACGAAGAAGTTGTGGAGTTTCAGACGCCTGGAGGTGGCTGCTGAAGTTTTCATTCTGGGAGAGCATCTTTATGATGGACTAAGTCCGTCTATTACATCCTCTATCCGAAACCGTGATTTCCTGAGGGAGCAGGTTGTATGGTACTAGCAACCTCACCTCTCAAGGCGTTATAATTATGCTCTTGCCTTAAATTCAGGGACGTGGCAGCCACCATCGGAAGTAAACGATTGTTTGCTGCGCGTTGCATCCCTTGCGAGGAGATCGAGATAGTCATCTTAGAGAAAGTTCACCGATGCTCCATAATGCTGCAGCTAAATTATCTTGAATTATATACATTAGGTGACAGCTGTCGTACCCATATTTATCTTAAATCTTGATTTGCGCCCCATTGATGAGCAAGGTTTCTTTTGTGGTGGGGAAGACATGGGGGGTGGGGAGTACGAAATAAATAGAATGGAATGAGATTTTCCCTCTGCAGCGGAGTGTGCGCTGACATGAAACTTCCTGGCAGATTAGAACTGTGTCCCGAGTTCGAGTCTCGGTCCGGCGCTCAGTTTTAATCTGCCAGGGAGTTTCAAATAGAACGGAGTTTGTTGCATATATAATTGCGAAGGCAGCGAGTATAGCTGCGAAGGCAGTGAAGAGTAAGTAATACATTCTTGCTACTGAGCGCTACTAGTGTGGCAGTGCCAACATATTGTACTTAATCGTGAAAAAGGTGGGTGAGGATACTGTTTCATTCGGAGTTCCTGTAAACAGGCACTTTTTTGATATTTCTTTCTTCCGCTATGTTCTGATATAAAAATAATTATTTAACTGTTTCGATAACATAAAAGGAAATTCCTTGAGGCGAGATTACGTGGCTTCCTCCGCTACACTATTTTTCCGACAACTCTAGATACTTCCGACGGCTATGTATAAGTGGCAGTCAAATAAAAACGGAACAAATGGGAAAAAATAAATAAACTATTTTTTATTTGAAAAGCAATCGCCATAACTGTTAATATCGTTATCCCGCCGAGAAAGAAGAGATCAGTGCGTTCATGGAAAAATGTTCATGTTTGCCTACTGAACTATAATCGTACCCAAGTGAGCTCCTCTTCGTCCCCAATAAATCGACGGCCACGAATGTCTTTCTTCAGGGTTCCAAAAATATGGAAATATCATGGAGAGTGATGGGAACTGTGTGGATTATGTGTAAGGGATCCCCAGCGAAACTTCTGCAGCGAAGTCGAAACAACCATAATAAAATGTGAGCGGGCAGTATCCTGCAACAGAATGGCGCAGTGCGTCAACATTCCTGGGCCTTTTACTCGATGCACGCTACAATTTTTGCAAAAAGCCCACGTACCGCTTTGCGTTAATTGTGGCGTGCGTTTCCTGAAAGTCAATGAGCAGCGGGCCCGTGCAGCAAAAGGAAAAGGTCATCATGACTTTCCCGAAGCTGGCTTGCCCTTTGTTGCAACTAAGCTGCAGACGTTTTGCTGGGAAGCCCTCAATACACTCTCTCACTACACAATTTCCACATTTTTTAAGCCCTGAAGGAAAACGCTGTGACCGTTGATTTCCTTCGAACGAACATGCGCACGCGTGGGTTCCATCATGGTTGGGTAGGTAACCGCAAACATTTTTCCATAAAGGCTTTGACCGTCTTACCTCACCGTCGAATAACTGTTGTAATACTTACGGAATGAATTTTGATACAATAAACGTTTTACCTACTTTTTCTCGTCTGTCTCGTTTTCATTTGACTGCACTGCTCCGTATAAAACTCAAACGTAACAGGTAAGTCCAGAGCACAGAGAAGATGCGGATATGTGTGGGACTACACGTTCTAAAATGAAGCAGAACTGGTCCACAGAACTGAGTTTAAACATTATCACCTATCGAAAACAAATATCCGTGGAAATCGGCTTGGGTTTCTAAAACAACGATTTTGTGAAAGAACTTGCACTCTTCACTTAGGGTAATCTTTATAATGGGTAGAGAAGAACAAGTGGAGTCCGTATTTCCAGAATTTCGAAAAGCTTCCTATTCAGTAAGAAGTCGTTACCTTCCTGTTAGACGCCTAACCATGTATGCGAGTGGATAGACATTTCTTGAGAAGCAGGATAGGCACGGTGTTCTTCATGGAGAGCCACCCACAGACGCTGATGTAATACCTGACGCGCCTCAGTGGGGTATAACAAGATCCCTGCTATTAATATAATACATTGATGATGTAGAGTACTGTATTAGTTGCAATCTCAGTCTTACCGCAGACGATATCGTTACCTATGAGTAGCTCAATAAAATATCACCCTGATTGAAAAAACGAAACTGACAAAGCTGTAAACTTCACGAGGCGTAAAAGTTTGGAATCTTTTAACTACAGCATTAATACAACTAAGATCAGTCATGTCCTATAAGTATTTGGGACTATGGTGGAGAAACGTGGACAATGACAGAAAGGGACTGGGGCAGACTGCAAGCAGGGGAAATGAAATTTCTCAGAGCAGTTAAAGGAAAAACAAGAATGGACAGAGTAAGGAATGTAGAGATTAGAAAGGATCTTAAACAAGAAAGTATGAGAGAATAAATTGAAAGAAAGAGATTAAGATGGTATGGGCATGTTAAGAGGATGCATGGGCAAAGACTCCCCAAAATTATGGAAGAACTAAACATGGATGGGAAAAGACCTAGAGGGCGCCCAAGAACACGGTGGAAAATGGGAGTGAGAATACCTGTAGAAAGGAGTGGTGTGACCTGGCAGCAAGTGGAGGAAGAAGAGTGGTGGGAAGACCGAGCCAAATGGAGAGGACTCGTCAGCACCCAGACCCGGCAGTAGCTGGAGCGGGATTCGGATATATAGATAGATAGTGTTTAGAAACACGAAGTGGGACGACCACATAGTCTCTGATGCTTGTAAAGCAAATGGCAGACTGTGACTCTTTTTTACGATGCTGGGAAACTACAGTTTGTGTACAAAAGAGTTTCTATACAAAACGCTTGAGTAGTGGATGGCAAAAGTATCAGTTCGAAAAGAGAAGGGGCAGTTCTCGTATCCAAAGAAGGGTTGTGCGGAAGTCGCATAATTTATTGACTAATGAGGGACTGTAACAGAAATAATGAAAAAGTTTTCAAAAATGACGAAAGGAGATACCACACTTCTTGCGAGAATCTGCTCAGAAAACTCTTGAAGCTTTGTCTTTCATTACAGACACCACGAACGTTCTTCAGGTTCCTATGCACAAGGGTTGGACAAAAATTTGGGAACATCGCGAGAAATACGTGCTTGAACATAAATGCAGATGTTAGCCTAACCTGCAGGTTGCGCTGTCGTATTTGACAACGAGCGGCGCTCGTACAGTGTCCTCGAGACGTTGGAAGTGTCATTCGTGGTCAGAACAGAGTTCTATGTAGGTGTGAGTGCATCATGTCGGAGCTGAGTGACTTCGACCGTGGTCAGATTGTTGGTGGTAGTGAGGTGTGTGCTCCCGTAACGAACGGAGCCGAAGTGATTGGCGTTGCAAGAGGCGCCGTATCGTTGATTAATACCGCATACAGGGAAAGCGTAGAAACATCATTTTCTAAGTCACAATGTGGATGAAAATGCGTGTTGAGATTGACAGACGGTCATTGAAGAGGGTTCTGACAAGGAATAAGAGGACGACAGCCGAAAAAGTCACTGCAGAACTGAATGTCGCAACCGCCTATCAGCATCAAAACAACACGAAGGGAGCTCCATGAGCAGGGAATTACAAGGGAGTTGGAATTCCGTAACCACTCATCGGTGATGCAGATGCCTGTAACAGGAAAACGTGGTGCCGAAACTGTAAAACGTGGACCATGTTGCAATGTCATTTGGTCGGGTGGGTATTGTATCACGATGTTGCCAACTTCTGGGTGAGTTTACGTACTAAGAGTGAAACATGGCGGCGGTTCAGTGACGATGTGGGCAGCCATATCGTGGTGTTCCATGGGCCCCAAGGTTACATTGAAAATCCGCGTTGGTACCAAGGATTATGTGACCATTTTGGCTGATCAAGTCCATCCGCGTTTGTTCCCCGATCGTGGTGCTGTGTTCCAAGACAAGCGGGTCGCTGTTCACAGAGCTCACAATGTCCAGGACGGGTTTTGTGAGCACGAGAATAAACTGGAGCATCTCTCCTGGCCACCAGTTACTAGATGCCAATATTAGTGAGCCTTTGTGGTCTACTTTGGAGAGAAGGCTGTGTAATCGCAATGCACTTCCATCACCGTTAAAAATTTTCACTATTTTTGCAGTGACAGTGATATAAGATTTTCAAATCGTATAGGACCTGTATTCATCAGTTCGAGACGACTGAAAGCTGTCTGGAATGCCAACGGGTTTCCTGCACCGTGTTAGTCACGGTAATGTACTGTGCTTTTTGGTGTTTCCCTATTTTTGACCAACACTTGTGTCTATCCCGTAGAGATCGTGCAGATAAAACTGTGCAAACAACAGCTCTCATAGAGGTGTACAATCAGTCTTTCGCACCCTTCATTAATGAATCAAACGCGCAGTAAACGTATGGCCGAATGAAAAGCTACCCACTGCCATACACTCCACAGTAATAGGGATGTAGATTTAGACCTTTCGTCAGTGGTGCGTCCATATCCGACAGATTCGAAACTTGGTTTGTTCTATCGGAAAGCAAATATAGCGAAGGGATAAGAGCTGAGGACTTCGGTAACTAAACCATGACTCGAAAGATGGAACCGACAATGCTTTTCTGGATGTTTCGCAACGAAAGAGTCGTTAGCACTCCTTCCTGTCACCAGCATCCATCACATTGTCTGACAGGGGGGACCAGTTGTAAAGTGTGGAGTGTAGGGTGTTGAAAGAGGGCACAGTGGACGCCATTTGTGTAATTAAATAATGCTGCGCTCTCGCACACACACGCACACACACACAACGCCGCTTTTAATCAGCGTGTTCACTCTCTGCAAGCATTCGTGAAAGAAAGTCCCCGATGCCCGCTGGGCTTTGATGACACCTACGTACCCTGCCTCTTTCTCCCACCTCCTCAACGCAAAGCGAAATTCGTAGCTAAATAACTCTCTCTCCCTCTCTCTTTGCAGCTCGTGCCGTAATACAGGTCTGCATTATTGAATTTTATTAAAAGGATGGAGAAAGAAGCTGGCAGTAAATTCATAAAGCAGATGGAGAAAGGGACGCACAAAGTGGTCATATAATCCGGTTTTCATTGACGACATTTCCCAGGCGACATATATATATCCCTCTCTCTGCTTTTCTTGGTTTCGTCCCCTGCAAGGCTTGTTGATTTTTTAATAATTTTTGAAGTCCAGCATGGGGACATTATAGGCTGGCGCTCTTCATATTCTACTAATACCATTTGGGAGTAAGTGTCCACACATCAATTTCGTGTAGCAGTTCGATGCAGTTCTCAAAAACATTCGAAAGAATCGATTTTGAAAATTTCCGAACGCTGTGAAGTTTAAAAAAATTGAACCTCTGTCCGTAGCTTTTTAGTCTTGTAATTGCGAAATGCTAGTTCGATTCATGATTGATACAATTTTTTATTACATACGTACTATTGCATTCTGTATTTCTAAAGACTGAAAAGTTGACTAACAAATATTGTCTCATACTTTTGTGATAAAATAATGATAACTTTTAATTATTAATCGCATGAAAATAGGAGTATTCATAATGCATTAATATTTTCTAAGAAAAGCGAAACATTAAATAAAAAATCATATTATCACAATGAATTAATATTTGCTACAAAAAAGCGAAACAGTGAATAAAAAATAATTTTATCACAAAATTGCGATCCAATATTTGTTAGTTAACATTTCTAATCGGCAGTAATATATATTACTGCCGGGAAGAAACGCAAAACTTTCAAGGACAAGAGCATTTAATTGACAAGAGGTGCGAAAGTTGTTTTATCATTGTAGGAGTGTGTATTACAAAAATTCAGACCAAATGAAACAGACGTTACAGTAAAGGCTGTCCAAACAATCGCATCAATACATCGTATTCGCGCGTGCACACGATCATAAAGCTGCCGAATGGTCTTCTGCGATACATTGTTCCAATTATCTTAAGCATTTTGATGGACTTCCGCTAAATTATTCTTACAGGCCCTGCAGAGCGAATAAATTTCCACTTCGTCATACGTTTTCAGTTACCGAGAGGTGTGGTGGTCTTGCTGCCGGGCACTGCTGTAGAAACGGACCACCTTCCTATCGAGGAAATGTTAGTAGCATACAGATAACAATACGTTCAGTGAAGAGGTCGCTGGTAACTTTACCCTGTCTGGCTGCGAGTCACTAATGGCTCCGCCGCGCCGTGAAAGATGCAATGGGACTTGTATATCGTGGGCAAATGCACTCTGGAATCACCAGGTCTTCGCCATTAACGATGTGTCCGTCACTCGCTTGCGGATTGAACCTAGTCCTCATCGCTGAAGGCAACAAACACCATTCCACTCTCGAGTCAACTCTCTCACGACACATGAGTAGCCATGCTTGGCGGTGTCATGGCGTCAGCGGTAGCCCGCACAGGGGTTCTCGTGATTTTAATTCTGCTACAGGCAGACGGTTCCCGATAGCCCTCGTGAAACAGCAGGTGCGGCACGTGTCTGGGTTTAGTCCCTAGGTGATGGCCGGTCGACCACTGTGCGACCGAACCGCCGAATCTTTCCATCAGTAAATGGGGTATGTTCTCAACTAATTCGGTTGTTTTAACCCCCTGCACTGATGGATTGACCCGCTTCCTAATTCCGTATGTATAAAACCAATACGGACTTGTAGCTGTCACGCCTTTGCTCTTAGTGCTACGTATTTTAACCGTAATTAGCTCAGTCCTAATGGTAAGAGATAGTAGTGAATTCCCGTTGTTAATATTTGAATACAGCACAGCTGCCACAAGCTCAGTTGACTTTTACTCCACTCCTACCCTCGCCTTTGCACCACATTAACTATGTGCTACGTGGACCTTGCTAAATTCACTTGCGTGCACATTTTGACCGTTACTCGCCAGTATTTACCTCATGATTAGTACACTCCTAACCGGACTATTTCCCAAAGAGCTGTGATGATTGAACGGGTTCGATCCACGGCCTACAGTGCCCTACAGTTCACACGGTAACACTGCCTACCTGACCCACTTAACTTGGTAGTGAGCTTATGTATCCAATCACCACTGCTAGCAGCAGTGGATAATCCTACCAGCACGACGAGAGCAGCAGACTTACCGTCGAATCCTCCTGAAAATACTTATAACTACGGTCGCCAGCTCTGAAGGAGCAAAAGAATAAATCAATTTTTGGCTCGTTTCAAAGTGAAACGGCTTGAGTTGAATTTAAACTTAATTCTGAATATTACTATTTCTGATCATTCGAGGTGATTCTACAAAGCAAATACTCTTTCAATTTCTGTGAGTTGGCTTGGTAATTACTACCAAGACTATTTATGCAACTTGGGTTAGCAAAATTCTATCTTTCAACTTTATGTAATGATTTTGGATATTACTCTTTGGAGAATTGATTTAGAATTAGATAAGTGACTTTACTTGAAAGGTTACTCAGAAAAATTTAAGTAACTATAAATAGGCGACTCATTCTGGTGTGACCATTGCTCTTTTCAACATTCTTATCCGCTAAAGTATTCTACAACAAAAAGAATTGTAAATGAAAGAGGCGATGGTGGCCTCAGTCTGATTTCACTATACTATGTTTGAGGTTACTTCACTTTACAATGAACAGCATGCGTCGTAATTTTACTCATTACTATATTCTGTCCTCTGTATTTGCATAAGAGAAAACTGGTATTCTCCTTTTACATGTATGCAAAGTTCGACTTAACAATTGCAAGCAGTCTTGCCTTGGGTAGACGTGTCGGTGCTGGTGGTGAGATGCATGTGGCTAACGCAGCTCTTCACGCCTCATGCCCTTAATGGCGGCTGGAACTACGAGCTGTAGCACTCGTATAAGCTACTGCACGTCCGCCTTAAAATCTGGGCGCAGGAACTCTTACAATCAGCACCAGTGGCATAGAGACGGATTCGACAACCATTCGTCGCATTCTACTCCACAAACGGCGACGATATTCGCCTCTTCGCTGTTGCACAATCACTTTTGCGTGAGTGGAACACACGTCCGATCACGTCAACACTCCCCAGGCCATTCCATTGTTCAGTCCCTGTGTCTCCAGCTACCTCTAGCTACGCTCGTATCACCAAGAGTGGGGGCGTTCCCCTACCACCTTTTCACTGAAATCATTTAGTATTTAAGATAATTTATATTTATTACCCTGGAGTTCATACCAGTCAAAATAATTTACTACTAGCGCTTTACAATATTAAATTATACAGTAATAACTTATAATTACCAAGAAAAAGAATACGTTTGATACCGAGAGCTTAGTGCATTGTCTGACAGGTAGCGCTAATTCCCGGTTTCGCCAATAGATGGCATCAGGGTGCACTCCCTGGCAGTCTCACACCAGTGCGCCCGTTTCCGACGCGCGGGCTCCAAATTACTGGCAGCCTACCCTCATTTCAGTTCTGTTACAACTGGTTCTCCCACAGTGTGTCGATCTTGCTGTGCGTCTTTAGTACGCGGACGTCCAGAACCTGGTCCACAGGTGCCCGGATGTTCACAGAACACTGCTGAAAGCAGCGACCCACCACCGATATATTGTGGCCGACATGTGCAGCAGTCCGTCAATACCTCTATCCAGCTTCCAGCAAGCCCAAAGTACGATCCCGTTGAAATGTCCGAAGATGTTCAACAAAAGTATGTATTGGGCGGTGGGGTATCGTAATACCCTAGAAAGAACATTGCGAACACTATTAACCTGTAAACTCGGCACAGTTACTGCTTGCAGAGTCCAGACACGAAGTACACGGATAGGCTTCCTGATCGCAGTGTGGTCGCCGTCTGATCGCCGATGACCGTGACAAATCAATCACTAACACGACGACCCTTCGGTATGTACATATTGATGTACCCTGGCGCTACTGAACACAATGCTCCATGGTGTTGCATTTTTCCCGGCAAAAATATACGTTTTTGTATTTGTTAGTTAACATTGAATTTTGATTGAAACCATAAAATACAAATGAAAGTAATAAAAGTTTGCGTCCAGCGAGAACTGAACAAACAATCTCGTAATTACAAGACTAGAACGCTACAGCACAGCTAAGGACAGGTATGTTAAAAAATAGGGCTCAACATTTCTTTATCCTGACAATAGTTGGAAGTCTTCAAAGTACATTTTTACGTATGGTTCTGAGAAGCGAAAATTACTACTTTAGGGAATTGTAGTTTCCGCATTGACCTTCAAGTCTTATAAATACTTCTTTAAAGACAATACCGCCATTAGACTGTTTTTTTTTTTACAGTGTTACATTTATGCGATTATGATTTCGGCTTTAAAGTGCCATTATCAAGTGTATTAATTGTTATACAGTACCTAAGACGGCATACCGTCGTATATAAAATACACTATTAGACACCAGAAATATTGACCCTTAAACAATGTGTCTAATATTGTATTTTATATACGACGGTATGCCGTCTTAGGTACTGTATAACAATTAATACACTTGATAATGGCACTTTAAAGCCGAAATCATAATCGCATAAATGTAACACTGTAAATAAAAAACAGTCTAATGGCAGTACTGACTTTAAAGAAATATATTATGACTGTGGCCCCACATTGCGAAAAAAAATTCTTATAAATACCTTGGAACTAGAAGAGGTCCAGTCGTAAGGTTCCTGCCACTTCCAAGTTAACTTCTACTCTTAGGCTACTCTTAAGGCCAGTAAAAGCGAGAATAATGCTTCGGATGGAACTGTGTTAGAAGCGAGGAAACTTTTCTAGGTAGAGGGGAACATTACACAACATGATTGAAGCAAAAGAGACATTAAAGAAATGTTGTCGAAGATAGAAACAGTTTTCCCCAGACAAACAGTTCCCCAAGTATACACACATACACACACACACACACACACACACACACACACACACACACACACACACACACACACGAAAAAAGTATACCTTATCTAATCCGTCTTGTAAAGCTCTAAATGATGTTTGAGAAGGCAAATAAAATAACGTATTCATCAGTTAATGTACATTCCTATCCAGTTTTTTCACCTCCCTTGGGCTTGACTATGATGCTTGCAGTATCAGTGTAAAGCACTATTTCCGTTTTTTCTGTATTGGACAGAAGGTCACTTATATGTGACAAGATCTGAAGTTAAATTAATGTTCAAACCTGCGGAACAATAGTAGCAATTTGTTCCCGCTCTAGAAGTACGTTGGCACGAAAAATTTGTGAGCTGTCTTGCGAGACGCTTTGCTTCCTGTATACAGGGGGCACTCACTGATTGTATATTGATAGCCATTGAAATTACCTCTTGCACTACAACATGCCTTAAATCGCAGTTAAGATCTCTGGTGGATGAAATTATGTCATTCAGATAATTTAATATGTTGCAACGGCACTGTTATTTGTGTTTCGTACAATAGCAAAGAGCTAAACTAAACTCTCAGTGATTTCTTATTTTCCAGTCCTGTCCACACGCCTCTCCTGTTAGAAAAATGCGTAATGTTCGTCGGCCACGAGAAGCTGAAGCAGAAACTAGCCACACTACATATCGCTGCAGCACAAAGTGGTTTTTAGTATCAGTCTAGCTGAGCGATTAATTGAACGGTAGTTTGCGAGTAAAAACTTCAATATAATGTTACTTGTTTGATACAAAACACCTCCAATCCCGCTCTAATATTAAGTTACCGTTTCGTCATTTACACGCAATCACACTCACTCGTAAAAGCCAGTTTACGGTAATTAACAAAACACGTTACCAAAAGGATTAACAAACGGACTGCCTGTGGCAGAAGACTCGCTGATATTACACAATTTTGCCACTACGAATGTTCAATTGTACAACAAGCCAGGCGGATTTTGGTTATTCAAAAGTCACAGTTCACATATTAAAATAGGAATTTCCCGTGTTCGTCTTTTCCACACGGTCGCGTCCAGTTTGCGGCACTTCACGGTCAACTTTAACAATTAATCTGTAATTGCTTCACGAAGCAATTCTTTTAGCCCACAAAATCTGTGTGAACGTACTGTCCTCTGATTGGCTTATTTACTTCGTAACAAATCCAATATTAGTTTTAAACCGCGCCACACCACGGCTTTTGCTTCTGCCCAGTCACAGCTTAATAGCTTTTGTGAACAATTTATCAAAAGAACAAATTCATAAAATCTACACACATCAGTTATTTCCCTCTTTACATAACAAAAGTATCGTAAAACGTAGCTTCTTCCCACAGTCCCATAAACTGGCTAGATTCACTTTACATTTCCCCTGGAATGATTCACTCTCTGTATACATTCCTCGCGCTCACATATACTCAGTTAACAGACGTAACAATATTCAATTATTTAATACTTCACATTCTCACCGTCATTCATACGAATAATTAAACATATTAGCAATAATTAATGAAAGTCGCAATAATCGCAATAAATACAGTTTTTTTTCCCAGATGTACAATTTTAGCTACCTGACAATAGTCCGTAAGGTGCTGACACCTTACGGCCACAACCGAAACTACTTACAGCTAGCTACTGGATCAAAACGCGTGACATGACTCATGTATGAATGGGTTTGCCCACTACCGTCTCTTACTTAACATAGGCGCGGCGTAAGATGCTACGCCTTAGTGTGGTCGGTGAAAAGTTGGACGGCATTTAGAAATCGTGACATTTAATTTAATGCGTGCATGTTAATAGTAGTTGCAGTCCTTCAATTTCTAGTCCATAAACGCGTGTGACGTCCACTTTTATTTTTCCAGAGCTGAGCTGAGTTCCTGAAACGGGTGTCCGCCACTTCGAAGTTCGCACGCCTGCATGTCGTGCTGGCTGCACAAGAATCCGTGACTGCGAGAACTCGTCAACAGAGGCAGCCCACGCCTCTACCACGCATCTGCAGTTCAGCTGTTGGTCAACTATTCTTGTCGTAATGCATTTGGGTGTCCGTCGAGACGATTCATCAGCAGAAGAGTACTAGGGAGTACAAATTCGCGATACTGTCGATTGTCAGTTGATTTCTCGTAGCTACTACAACTGGAGTGAGAAGGTTTTCATTTGATTTCACTCGCGCACTTTGAATGTGGTTCAGCGCTCAGTGCCTCAGACCCGTTCATGATCCTTATTCGTATGTAACAGTGTCCGGTGACTGAAACATTTCTGAATGGTGTGTTCCAGTCAGGTCTTTTCGTGTGTAGCTCAGCTGTAGACTACAGTGACTGCGTGTGCTATAAGTGGACAATACGTGCAGCTCTGTGAAGTCAAAAGGGCGTCATACTGTGGCGCTTGTGTGAAATGACGTTGTCAGATCTACGCAGTGAATCAGACTATTTGTCAAGACCATAATGAATTTAAGATGGGTCTGACTCTTTCGAAGATCCATTTGTGCCGTTGACATTGATTTTCCTATATATCATCTGTCACTTTCCTTTGTGACAATCGTACTTAAAATGTATTTATTATAACCATACTTAATGCAGCATGCATGATTAGATGTTGTCAAATGTTACCCCACTTTAAAAGTTAAGTGGAGCACTAATAATTGTAACAAACTTAATGTCGTAAAATTTTCGTTGTAAGGAAGGAGCCGCTCTTTCACATTTCTGCAAATTGCTGTGTGCGTCGAATGAGTCATTTCAGAGGATTCGGTAGTCACAGTTAGGAAATAACTATTGCCCAGGACCCGACTCCGAAGCTGAGACGCGCAGCATTGCGTGCTGCTGTTCCTCATAGCGATAACTCGTAAGCAAACACTTGCCAAGCTAAAGTCGCAGCCATCGTGGCGTGGCCGAGCAGGGCCGTACAAAGTCTAGTACTTAGGACCGGCCGACTGTCTCCACTTGCGGCAGCGCCGGTCACAGTCACACCTACGTTATTTATCTAGTCAAAGTACACTGGAGACCACTACTTAAGAACTAAGTATGCATTTAATTATTTTACACTCGTGTCAATGTAAATGGACTCTTTTTCTAATAGAAAAGTTGCTGAAGCGTCATGGTGAAACATGGACAGTTTTTGCGTATTGTTCAGTAATTTGTACTAATGGATGTGCACTGCAAATAAGAATGTAGGCGAAACGCAAGTACAGATACTAGTATATTAGGGCTTACTGTAATTATGTTTAATAATGCTTTTGTGTACATAAATTCCTAAAAATGAACTCAAAGGCAATGTAACTGTATTGAAATCACATTCATTGTATTTCTGTATGTATTTCTTTGCACTGATTGTGATTGTGAATATATATATATACATAGATGTATAGCTCTAAAGACAAACTTGATTTCTAACTTTCTTCAGCATTCCAGAGCGACCAATATTTTAGTTTTGTGCAGACTCATAAACTTAAGGGGACACAGATCCCGCACACTAAATGTTTCTCTCCATCCTGTCTTCTCGCTGTATGGATGTGACACTAAGACTTGATAATGCAACATGAGATTATTTCGCAGCTCACTTCCAGAAAGCAAAACTCAACTTTTCTCTTTCTTAATAGTAAACATAATTTTTTGTCATGGTCGACTGTTGCAAAGACATGCCTTGTGTGGAAAATGCTTTACTTAAATACGTGATCTAATCAGGCGCAATAGTTTTGACATTCCATACTCATTTATGTTCTGATGTTTTTTATGTTGGTTTTAAACAGAAATGCAGCAGGCGAGCAAAATCCACTTATATCCTAATACCTGTGAGTCACAGCTGCGACCAAGGTAAATGTGTTCAAAGGGAAATGAAATGAAATGGAAGGAAGCTTCAACTTTTTCACACTAGACATAATATGGCAACTGCAGTTACATGAGCGTGTTTCTGGAACAAATTTACGCTGTTAAACAGGACTCTGTAGGACAAATATTGAATCATAAGACAAAGTCCTCGTTTACAATGCGGATTCACAGCAGGAAAATGTCAGTAAGTACAATAGCTCTCTGATAATTAGCTGTGTATCACATTGCAGGTGACAAAATTATTTAAGATCTCAGATAAGATTCACACTGAACGTACAGCCGATGGTAGGAGAAAAGTATTTTCCCATGAAGACTTTAATACTCACTAGTGCTCTCGTATAATAATCTCCCAGATTTTTCTGTGCTATCTGGCAATGTTTACACAGAAATTACTACTTCTGTTGCCATTACCATTTACAGGTGTGAAACATGTCTTTGGTTTTGTTCCTAACATGATTTTTTTTTATTTTCCACGAGCCTGCTTACAGCTTTTTGTAAATGACAAAAATGTATTGCACTGTGTTTTATGTGTATATTTCGAAAAGTAGTTGAATAAATATTTCTACAAACTTGTTTGTAATTATTTACACTCACCTTATCACAAAAAGTTCAACATAGTTCCAGCCAGTAAACTACTTATTTCGTGGAGAGCTAACATTATCTCATCTATTATGTATATTGTCAATGAGGAACGAAAAATTTCTTTTATTATGTTTGAGTATCCATCACATTTAATCCTATCACTACCCTTCCTCATTTGGGAAAGTTCTTAAACAACCAAACTTACAAAAAATCTTCAGACTCCCTAACAGAAAGGTACTATTCCTTTTTTTCCTACAGACAATCCCGGAACAAGTGTGTAATTGTACCAGCTTCGGTCATACGTCAACCATTTTCAGAGACTAGAATGGAATGAGGAAAATATCTACATCCAAAACTAAAATTTTCAAAATATTGATAGTTGCACTTTCAAGCATTACAAAGAAAATTAAAAATTTATACAATCCCTACTCATAAGTCTCTGGTAGCATATGGTTAACAGTGTGCCCACAAAATACATTGTCATACTAAGGCAGAGAACAAAAGTGAAGGAACTTGTGGTAAACCTGTACTCTCTCTATACCAAAACAGAATATAAAACGTTAAACTTAAACAGATGTCTAAATGTTTTCCTTACCTTCTGTTCTACTTTCTAATTGTTTTGTAGTCACTTACCATTCTCTTTGCCGCAACTAGGAAGCTGCTGAATTAATCGTCCACTTCATACTAACAAGGAATGCTAGCTGGAAAAATAATAAACACATATTTAAATGAGAGTTAAAAATTAGTTTGCAAAAAAGGAAAATGGGAAACAGATGCTGATTAAAAGCGGTTTCTGCTATTGTTTGTAGAAGAAATAAAAATAATTGTGTTATAATATTAAAATGGAGAACACTAATTTTCTGCAAATTTTATTTATTTGGTCACAAAATATCTTTCGGCTTTTCGCTCCTCGGCCATCTTTAGGTGACAAATGAATGTTGCAAACATATGCCATTATTTTTGTATGTTGTGTATAAATATTATCTGTGTAATCTGCGTGTCATTTTATTTGTGTTTACAACATTCAGTTGTCAGCTGCAGATGGTCTAAAGCAACAAGTCATCGCTGGCTCATGAGTAAATAAACATAATTTCTGCTAAGCACTGATCGAGAATTCAATAAATGTGAATGATATAATATGAGGTCAATCCTTTTTTTTTTCGGAGGGAGACGTTTACAGAAACGTACGATTGAGACACAACATAACATAAAATATGTTTGGTTGTTAACAATAAAATACTATACAAAATAATTAAGATTATCTAAAACAAAATTCAATGCGAACTAAATTCGACTGAATTGTAAATGTGTCTCCTACTACTAAAAAATCTCATCAGGTGACTGGCACTCAGTAAATATACAGAAAATTGGAAGCAAATGAAAATGTAACACACAAAACATTAGCCATTACACCTTAATAGCAGTACATATTGCTGTGGACGTTAATGGTACAATTTGCAGAGAACTATAAATTATTCATATAAGAAATCTTCAGTTTGAATGAAACAAAGAGTTAACTTTTGTCTGGAACTTTATCTTTCATGAGACACAATGTTTCAGATTAGTTTACTCTTCGTATAGGATCATACAAATGTGACTGAATACCTTAACACGTACAGTACTTTTTCTATATTCTGAGAGGGGTAAAAACACGACGCATCATGAAGGAATTATTCGAATGGGATGGAAATCGATGAAAGTGATGTACATTTACAGACAAACAAATGATTACAATTTCAGAAAACATGGATGTTTCATTCAAGAGAAGGAGCTTCACAACTGAGCAGATCAATAACGCATTGGTCCACCTCTGGTCCTTGTGGAAGCAGTTAAACTGCTTCACGTTGAGTGACAGAGTTATTGGATGTCTTCCTGAGGGGTATCATGCCCAATTTTATCCAATGGGCGCAAAATTCCGAGATGGTTGGAGAGCTGTGCCCATAATGCTGCAAACATCCGGCGACGTTATCGAACAAACTAAGGAACTGCGAGAACGAAGACAAGCAGTAGAAACTCTCGCCGTTTGAAGGTGGTCACTACCTCGGCGAAACGTAATCCCAGGGTGTGGTGAATGACGTTGCGCTGTGCTGTAAGGGTAACGCAGATGACAAGCAAGGGGCCAAACTACGGAAAAAAGCGGCACCCCAGACCATCACACCTGGTTGTCGGGCGGTACCGCGGATGACACTCAGGCTGGTATCCAATCGCTATCTGGGTTGCCACCAAACACGTCTTCGGTCTGGCCTTTCATCGACTAGAGTAGTGATGACCAGCGAAGATGTATCTGGAGACGTCCCACACATCGGTGCGATACTAAGCCGCCTGTCGGCCCCCAGAAGTGATGGTCTGGTGTACCATTTCTCTCCATAGAAGGACCCCTTGATTGAAGCCGCGGCACCCACACAGCCCAGCGGTACATCGACGACATTATACGGTCCTGTGTGTCACACTTCACAGAAAGCCATCCTGGGATTATATTTCAGCAAGACAACCCCCGCCCGCACACGACAGAGTTGCTGCTGATTGTCTTCCTGCTTTCCAAACCCTATCTTTGCCAGCAAGGTCGTCGGTTGTTCCCCCAATTTTGAACGTTTGGATCATTATGGACAGGGCTCTCCAACCATCTCTGGATTCTGACGATATAGCTCGCCAATTGGACAGAACTTGGCACGATATCCTTCAGGAAGGCGTCCACCA
Organism: Schistocerca serialis cubense; assembly: GCF_023864345.2. Classification (NCBI taxonomy): domain Eukaryota; kingdom Metazoa; phylum Arthropoda; class Insecta; order Orthoptera; family Acrididae; genus Schistocerca; species Schistocerca serialis. Next base: position 1,282,915,524 of record NC_064638.1, on the reverse strand, counting down.
ACTCTGTCAATCAATGTCAAGCCGAACAACTTCTTGCATAATGGCCAGAGTTGGAACATCGCGTTATTGACTTGCTCTGTTTGTGAAGCTCTATCTTTGGAATAAAACACCCAATTTTTTCTGAAACTGCAGTCGTTTTCTCTACATATACATCGCATCTACTGATTGGGATTCTTTTGTCTTACAGTGTATTTACAGGGTCAAGATCAGTCAAAATAGTGGGGAAACGACATGTGGCGGATCGTGGTTTAATTTCTCGCGTGTCTATTCGCCGTTGCCACTGTGCAGTCTGCAAATTAGAATTCACCTACCTCAGAACGGCGTCTGCTCAATGCCCCTTCACTCGCCAACGTAGATACTTACAAGATGATGTGAAAGCAGCGTTGACAAAAAACACCACCTAATATCTACAATTACCGAGGCCGCGAAACTCTAGTTATGAAAGAAAGTTCTGTAGAAATACTGTTATCCAATTTTATCGGGCAGTAAGAAAACCGGTTAGCTTCTGGAAAATAATGTCTGAAATTTCCACACAATAATATTTAAGCTTTCGAAATGTGGTGCTACAGAAGTATGTTGAAGATTAGATGGGTAGATCACATAACTAATGAGGAGGTATTAAATAGAATTGGGGAGAAGAGGAGTTTGTGGCACAACTTGACACGAAGAAGGGACCAGTTGGTAAGACATGTTCTAAGGCATCAGGGGATCACAAATTGCATTCGAGGGCAGCGTGGAGGGTAAAAATCGTAGAGGGAGACCAAGAGATGAATACACGAAGCAGATTGAGAAGGATGTAGGTTGCAGTAAGTAGTGGGAGATGAAGAAGCTTGAACAGGACAGCCGGCCGGAGTGGCCGTGCGGTTCTAAGAGCTACAGTCTGGAGCCGAGCGACTGCTACGGTCGCAGGTTCGAATCCTGCCTCGGGTAAGGATGTGTGTGATGTCCTTAGGTTAGTTAGGTTTAATTAGTTCTAAGTTCTAGGCGACTGATTGTAACCTCCCCCTCACTTATCGACCTTAATGACAGTGAAAAATTAAACCGCGTGTACCTAATGATGGAAATTTGAGAAAAGCAATCGTCACCGAAGTTAATCTGTCGGTAAAGAGGGAGGAAAGGCTTACATCTAAATGAAAGGAAAAATGCAAATGAAGCTGGTGGAAATTGATTATGAAAAGGGGTAAAGTAAATAAAGAAAGTAAATGTGCGGCCGTTACGTTAACAATTAACTAGCGGTAATTACATATTTGAGATTTGGGGGAAATTACAGTCGCCAGTCCTATGGACAATTGCTATAGTAACTGAAAAAAGAAAGGTTATTACACATACAATTAGCAATAGAAGCGTGGCAACTGAAGGTTGACACACGTAGTGTGAAAACTGAAAGTTTGTCAGAAGTAATAAATTTCGCTACACTCTGACTTAATTTAGCAAAAGAATTAATAAAACCGGAAAATTGAAAGTTAATTTAGTGACTGAAATTATTAGTGAGCTTTGTTTCTGAAGCACATCGAAATTCAGTAAAATACGGTTAGTCTTGGGCTACCTCAACAATCAGTTCAAAAGCCACTTGAATCTACACAATTTAGAAATAAGAGATTTAACTTTAAACTTGAATTAAATGATTCTGAACAATTAACAATAGTAAAATTTAGTACGTACCAAGCTGAGCTGCAGTCACAGGTAAGCTAAAATATGGTAACAAAACTCGCACTCTTAATTTGTGCTTGTGTAATCTAAATATTGTAGCCAGCTATGAATACCTTAACTGAACTTTGAAATTAAGGCAGTGAAATGATATGATATTACTTTAATGCTGGCGTCTGAATTTCAACGACACTCGGCTTCATTTCGGAAAAGGAAGGGACCCTGCTTGGTAATGCCATTGGGACAATGAGCAACAAAGGTTCATGCTAAGTTGCTGTACTTTTGTGATGCGACAATTTTAAAAGCTGAGGTCTGCCATACAGTTCTAAAACTTTACGTGCTTCCAGTCTTCCTTGTTGGTTGATTAAGGGTTTGAAGCTGTCGATCGAGGAGGTGGCGACAGTCACTCATTGTCGGCCGTCGCTGTTGCAGAGGCTGGATGTTGGCGCGCCTTCTTCTCGACACGGCCTCCAGCCGAAACGGGCTCTTGATGTGTGTCAGCTAACGCTTCCCGTTCGCGACACCATGTCCGAAACTATCATAGCAAGTCGAGCGCAATTACATGCTGCCAAACCCCGAAAGCGCAACTCGCGGGAGTGTCACACAACACACCTGCTCCACTGCACTACCCCAGCTAGACTCCTCTCTGCCCGCGCTCCACGCGATAGCGTTAACACTCTCAAAGATCGTAAACACTTTGGTTCTCACTTACGTCTGGGGATAGCAAATTGTGGAGCCGTTCGGGTGAACTCGGCTAACTTCGGTTCGGCTGACTCCGAATCTGCTCCACTCGTAGCCCATCTGGTGGCAGACAGTGAAAGCTTGGCAGTTTACAGTTGACAGTCGCTGTTAGTTTCGGCTGAGTCTTGTGTGTACTGT